>NC_069505.1:193427218-193791384 GCF_027579735.1 Bombina bombina | reverse complement strand
CCTGGAGTTTGAATTTAGTTCTTCGAGTTCTGCAAGGGGTTCCGTTTGAACCTATGCATTCCATAGATATTAAACTATTATCTTGGAAAGTTCTGTTTTTGGTTGCTATTTCTTCTGCTCGAAGAGTTTCTGAGCTTTCAGCATTACAGTGTGATTCGCCTTATATCATATTTCATTCTGATAAGGTGGTTTTACGTACCAAACCTGGGTTCCTTCCTAAGGTTGTTTCGAATAAGAATATTAATCAGGAAATTGTTCCTTCCTTGTGTCCTAATCCATCTTCTAAGAAGGAACGTCTGTTGCATAACTTGCACGTGGTCCATGCCTTAAAGTTTTACTTACAGGCAACTAAGGATTTCTGTCAATCATCTTCATTATTCATTGTTTATTCTGGAAAGCGTAGGGGTCAGAAAGCTACGGCTACCTCTCTTTCTTTTTGGCTGAGAAGTATCATCTGCCTGGCATATGAGACTGCTGGACAGCAGCCTCCTGAAAGAATTATGGCTCAGTCTACTAGGGCTGTGGATTCCACATGGGCTTTTAAAAACGATGCATCTGTGGAACAGATTTGTAAGGCTGCGACTTGGTTGTCCCTTCACACTTTTTCCAAATTTTACAAATTTGATACTTTTGCTTCTTCTGAGGCTATCTTTTGGGGAAAAGTTCTTCAAGCAGTGGTGCCTTCCGTTTAGGTTCCTGTCTTGTCCCTCCCTTTCATCCGTGTCCTATTGCTTTGGTATTGGTTTCCCACAAGTAAGGATGAAATCTGTGGACTCGTCATATCTTTGTAAAAGAAAACTAAGTTTATGCTTACCTGATAAATTACTTTCTTTTACGATATGATGAGTCCACAGCCCTCCCTGTTATTTTAAGACAGGTTTATTTTATTTTTTGAAAACTTCAGTCACCTCTGCACCTTTTTAGCCTTTCCTTTTCTCTTCCTATAACCTTCGGCCGAATGACTGAGGGTGGAGGGGAAGGGGAGGGGCTATATATACAGCTCTGCTGTGGTGCTCTTTGCCACTTGCTGTTAGCAGGAGGTTAATATCCCACAAGTAAGGATGAAATCCGTGCACTCGTCATGTCGTAAAAGAAAGTAATTTATCAGGTAAGCATAAATTTATTTTTTTTGAAGAGTGGCACCACATCAGATTTACGCTAATGTTGGGGTACCATGCCTGGGGATAATGAGTCTCGAAAAATTAAGAGTAGTGGTTTGTCTATAACAGGGCTAAATTCCCTTAACACCCTTGGGTGTATTCTATCTGGGCCTGGAGTTTTATTTACCTTAATATTATCCAGTTTTTTCCTGATATCCTCTAAACATAACCCAGTTAATGGTATTGACTGGCATGTTCTATTTTGTTCCAAAGTATCATCCAATGGTTCCTCTCTTGTGTATACTGAAGAAAAAAACTGGTTTAGTACCTCAGCCTTCTCCCTGTCATTATTTATCATGCTACCCTCCACGCATTTTAATGTATCTTTATTGGTCTTCTTAGATTTTTTGCTATTTATGTACTTAAAGGGACAGTCAACCCAAAATTTAAAATAGGTAATTCCTATAAACTTGCTAACAATTATTATTTTGAACTATAGCCCAATTTAGTAGCCTAAAGCATTTCTAAGCATTAGTGCTTACTTTTGTCTTGTGTGACTGTTTAAAATGTTCGTCTGCTTCCTCCCATATTTTATCACCAGTATATTCATTGTGCAGCTCTAACAGCTAATTTTCGCCCGTACACACTCCTGTGTCACTCCCGTGTTTTGCGCATGCGCAATGCGCCGATAACGCTGTAGGAAAATGAGAAGGGATTTAGAGTTCCTATTTGAAACCTCCCCCCTACAGCGTTATCAGCGCACTGCGCATGAGCTAAACACGGGAGTGACACGGGAGTGTGTACAGGCGAAAATTAGCTGTTAGAGAGCTGCACAATGAAGATACTGGTGACGAAATATGGGAGGGGGCAGACAGACATTTTAAACAGCCACATGAGACAAAAGTAAGTACTAATACCTAGAAATGCTTTTGGCTACTAAATTGGGCTATAGTTCAAAATAATAATCGTTAGCAAGTTTTTTTTTTTTTTAAATCTTTTATTTATCATTTTTTTTCCAAATATACAACAAACTCAGAAAAAATAAAAGTAAAAAAATCAAGCATAAAGAACACAGAAATATTTTGATGGAGACGCAGCTCCCATAATATCAGTAATTTAGAGGAGACACAGCTCCTACTCTACACTTATAACCGAGATACATGCTTCTACTGAGGAATCCATATCATAAATCTTAGTTTACATCTCCAAGAAAAGGAAAAAAAAAAAAAATACAAAGTACAGTCTTGCAATAGATATTCATGAAGACACAGCTTCCATTAAAATAAGACGAGAGTCACAGCTCCCATAATAGTTTTATACTTTAAGGCAAAAGATTCAACACACATTACAATCAGACCATGTCAACTGACTGGAGAAAAAGAAAAAGAAAAAAAAAAGAAAAATAATATAAATTCCTCTCCACCTCTCCCCCCGCCACCACTACGGTACCCCCCCCCCCCCGACACTCCCCACCAGGTTGCTCAATCCAGCTGTGCGGGAAGATATTTAATAAGGTAAATTCCGCAAAGCTCACTGATGATAGGAAGGGGGAGAGAATCAGTTTTTGCAGTGTAATGGGATAAAATAATATAACATGAGACCATTTCCACAAAAATTTCTTAATTTTTTTTCTCTGCAGCATCGTAGAGATGGTATGATTCAAACACAATTTGCTCTTGCAGTATTTTAAAGACCATGGTTAGACCAGGTACATTCCTAGCTTTCCAATTATTCAGTATAGAGTGTCTAACTGCTAATATAATTGTATTTAAACTATTTATAGTATTACAATTAAAAGCATCGTTTGGCGGGAAAAGAAAGATGATATCCTACCGCAGATAAACCTATTGTTACTTTATATAATTTATTAAACCAAAAGATAATTTTCAACCAAAGTTGTCTAACTTTAGGGCATGTCCAGAACATATGAAGTAAATCTGCCCTGCCATGCGCACATCGCGGCCATAAATTGACCGAGGAAGGATAAAACTTGGATATTTTCCAAGGTGAAAGGTAGAAATTATTAATCAATTTCATATGAGATTCTTTCCAGGACACTGGTACTTTACACTTGCACATAGAATCAAAGCTCTGGTAATTGTTTCATGATCTACTGAAGGGGTTATAGAAGCCCAAGATTTACATAAATTATCCCTAATGAGCTGGCTCTGTTTATTCAGCATAATATCATACATCAGAGAGATCGACGAATCCCCTGCAGTAAATTTTTGTATACATAACTTAATGTCCGCCCAGGCCGTTATGGTAGGGACACGCCACTTCTGAGCTGAAATAAAATGACGAATTTGGAAATAAGCAAATAAACCAGACCTGGAAATTCCATATTTACTGAAAATATCTTCTGCTGATACCATTTGATGATTTTCATCAAGTACTTGTCTTACGTATTGTAACCCTTTTTCAGCCCAGTCTTTAAATATTTTTTGATATAACCCCAGGACAAAACTTGGATTACCTAACATAGGTAAAAATTCAGAAAAGGAGTAATCCAAATCTAGAATTGTACAAAATGTATGCCAAGCATGTACAATATTTTTGATAGAAATGAGACAACTAATATTCTGCGGCAGTTTCTGTATTTGAGAATGTATGATGGCTTTTAAAGAGAACGGGGCAATTAGAAAAGTTACCATCTCTTCAGATGATACTATGCTAGATCCCGTGAGCCAATCTATCGCTATTTTAACCATAGAGGCCAAATTCTAAAGTTTAAGATTGGGCAATGCTAATTCTGCTATGCCCACATTTTGCATTAATCTTCCCAGGGCAATTCGATGCTTTTTATTATTACAAATAAATTTGGAAAATAGAGCATTAATTAATTTCAAATCCTTATTTAAAATAAATAAAGGAAGATTCTGCAATGGGTACAGTACAGGGAGTGCAGAATTATTAGGCAAGTTGTATTTTTGAGGATTAATTTTATTATTGAACAACAACCATGTTCTCAATGAACCCAAAAACTCATTAATATCAAAGCTGAATAGTTTTGGAAGTAGTTTTTAGTTTGTTTTTAGTTATAGCTATTTTAGGGGGATATCTGTGTGTGCAGGTGACTATTACTGTGCATAATTATTAGGCAACTTAACAAAAAACAAATATATACCCATTTCAATTATTTATTTTTACCAGTGAAACCAATATAACATCTCAACATTCACAAATATACATTTCTGACATTCAAAAACAAAACAAAAACAAATCAGTGACCATTATAGCCACCTTTCTTTGCAAGGACACTCAAAAGCCTGCCATCCATGGATTCTGTCAGAGTTTTGATCTGTTCACCATCAACATTGCGTGCAGCAGCAACCACAGCCTCCCAGACACTGTTCAGAGAGGTGTACTGTTTTCCCTCCTTGTAAATCTCACATTTGATGATGGACCACAGGTTCTCAATGGGGTTCAGATCAGGTGAACAAGGAGGCCATGTCATTAGATTTTCTTCTTTTATACCCTTTCTTGCCAGCCACGCTGTGGAGTACTTGGACGCGTGTGATGGAGCATTGTCCTGCATGAAAATCATGTTTTTCTTGAAGGATGCAGACTTCTTCCTGTACCACTGCTTGAAGAAGGTGTCTTCCAGAAACTGGCAGTAGGACTGGGAGTTGAGCTTGACTCCATCCTCAACCCGAAAAGGCCCCACAAGCTCATCTTTGATGATACCAGCCCAAACCAGTACTCCACCTCCACCTTGCTGGCGTCTGAGTCGGACTGGAGCTCTCTGCCCTTTACCAATCCAGCCACGGGCCCATCCATCTGGCCCATCAAGACTCACTCTAATTTCATCAGTCCATAAAACCTTAGAAAAATCAGTCTTGAGATATTTCTTGGCCCAGTCTTGACGTTTCAGCTTGTGTGTCTTGTTCAGTGGTGGTCGTCTTTCAGCCTTTCTTACCTTGGTCATGTCTCTGAGTATTGCACACCTTGTGCTTTTGGGCACTCCAGTAATGTTGCAGCTCTGAAATATGGCCAAACTGGTGGCAAGTGGCATCTTGGCAGCTGCACGCTTGACTTTTCTCATTTCATGGGCAGTTATTTTGCGCCTTGGTTTTTCCACACGCTTCTTGCGACCCTGTTGACTATTTTGAATGAAACGCTTGATTGTTCGATGATCACGCTTCAGAAGCTTTGCAATTTTAAGAGTGCTGCATCCCTCTGCAAGATATCTCACTATTTTTGACTTTTCTGAGCCTGTCAAGTCCTTCTTTTGGCCCATTTTGCCAAAGGAAAGGAAGTTGACTAATAATTATGCACGCCTGATATAGGGTGTTGATGTCATTAGACCACACCCCTTCTCATTACAGAGATGCACATCACCTAATATGCTTAATTGGTAGTAGGCTTTCGAGCCTATACAGCTTGGAGTAAGACAACATGCATAAAGAGGATGATGTGGTCAAAATACTCATTTGCCTAATAATTCTGCACTCCCTGTAAGCAGGGAAAAATAATGGATTTAATTAAGTTAACACGCGCTATCAAAGAAAGTGGGAATACTGCCCAAAGATGTAAATCTGAACTAATTTTTTGGAATAGCGGCTCATAATTAGCTTTATACCAGAAGCTAGGATTTTTATGCAGGACTAGGCCTAGGTATTTAATAGCGTTGACTTGTTTAAATGGAATATTAGGTACTACTGTCTGAATATTGTTTAAGCACATTAATTCACTCTTTTCTAGATTTATCCTGTACCCAGAGAAAGAACTAAAGATTTTTAGAGTTTTGAAGAACACAAGACGGTATAGAGTGTTGTATGTTAACCAAGAATACTAGAATATCGTCTGCATATAACAACGTTTTAAGAGACTGTTTGCCAACCAAGACTCCTGATAGAACTTCTCTAAAACGTATTGCTAAGGGTTCCAATGCAATATTAAAAAATAACAGAGACAGGGGACACCCCTGTCTGGTACCTCTTTGTAATATTATTTTAGGAGATAAGGTCCCATTAATCAATATCGGCTAGATTTGGAGTTTGGCGTTAGCCGTGAAAACCAGAGTTAGAGGCTCCTAATGCTGGTTTTAGGCTAACTCCGGTATTTGGAGTCACTCAAAAAAGGGTCTAACGCTCACTTTTCAGCCGCGACTTTTCCATACCGCAGATCCCCTTACGTCAATTGCGTATCCTATCTTTTCAATGGGATCTTTCTAACTCCGGTATTTAGAGTCGTGTCTGAAATAGAAATCTAACGACAAAACTCCAGCCGCAGAAAAAAGTCAGTAGTTAAGAGCTTTTTGGGCTAACGCCGGTTCATAAAGCTCTTAACTACTGTACTCTAAAGTACACTAACACCCATAAACTACCTATGTACCCCTAAACCGAGGCCCCCCCACATCGCCGCCACTCAATTAAATTTTTTTAACCCCTAATCTGCCGACCGCCACCTACGTTATACTTATGTACCCCTAATCTGCTGCCCCTAGCACCGCCGACCCCTGTATTATATTTATTAACCCCTAATCTGCCCCCCACAACGTCGCCGCCAGCTATCTACAATAATTAACCCCTAATCTGCCGACCGCAAAGCGCCACCACCTACATTATAGCTATGTACCCCTAATCTGCTGCCCCTAACACCGCCGACCCCTATATTATATTTATTAACCCCTAATCTGCCCCCCTCAACGTCGCCTCCACCTGCCTACACTTATTAACCCCTAATCTGCCGAGCGGACCGCACCGCTACTATAATAAAGTTATTAACCCCTAATCCGCCTCACTAACCCTATAATAAATAGTATTAACCCCTAATCTGCCCTCACTAACATCACCGACACCTAACTTCAATTATTAACCCCTAATCTGCCGACCGGAGCTCACCGCTATTCTAATAAATGTATTAACCCCTAAAGCTAAGTCTAACCCCAACACTAACACCCCCCTAAGTTAAATATAATTTTAATCTAACGAAATAAATTAACTCTTATTAAATAAATTATTCCTATTTAAAGCTAAATACTTACCTGTAAAATTAACCCTAATATAGCTACAATATAAATTATAATTACATTGAAGCTATTTTAGGATTAATATTTATTTTACAGGCAACTTTGTAATTATTTTAACCAGGTACAATAGCTATTAAATAGTTAAGAACTATTTAATAGCTACCTAGTTAAAATAATTACAAAATTACCTGTAAAATAAATCCTAACCTAAGTTACAATTAAACCTAACACTATACTATCATTAAATTAATTAAATAAAATACCTATAATTACCTACAAATAAACCTAACACTACACTATCAATACATTAATTAAATACAATATCTACAAATAACTACAATGAAATAAACTAACTAAAGTACAAAAAATAAAAAAGAACTAAGTTACAAAAAATAAAAAAATATTTACAAACATAAGAAAAATATTACAACAATTTTAAACTAATTACACCTACTCTAAGCCCCCTAATAAAATAACAAAGACCCCCAAAATAAAAAATGCCCTACCCTATTCTAAATTACTAAAGTTCAAAGCTCTTTTACCTTACCAGCCCTGAACAGGGCCCTTTGTGGGGCATGCCCCAAGAAGTTCAGCTCTTTTGCCTGTAAAAAAAAACATACAATACCCCCCCCAACATTACAACCCACCACCCACATTCCCCTAATCTAACCCAAACCCCCCCTTAAATAAACCTAACACTAAGCCCCTGAAGATCATCCTACCTTGTCTTCACCTCACCAGGTATCACCGATCCGTCCTGGCTCCAAAATCTTCATCCAACCTAAGCGGGGGCTGGCGATCCATCATCCGGTGGCTGAAGAGGTACAGAAGAGGCTCCAAAGTCTTCATCCTATCCGGGAAGAAGAGGCGATCCAGACTGGCAACCATCTTGATGTGGACTCTCAATACCAGAGTTATTTTTATGGTGCGGCCAGAAAAAAGCCGGCTTAGCTTTTCGGGTCGTTACCGACAAAACTCCAAATCTAGCCGTATGAAAGATATAGGGTTATGGTATAATCTATGAATAAATTGTACAAATTTTCCTTTAAACCCGAACTGCTCTAATGCCCGAAATAGGTACTCCCACACAATCGAATCAAATGCTTTGACAGCATCTAGGGAAAGGATAGCAACATCCTGCCATAAAGGCTTCTTTTTGCCCTTATCTACATTCCAAGCACAATCCAAAAAAATTAATCAATTTACGGATATTTTTTGTTGGGTTTCTACCTACCATAAATCCAGTTTGATCTGGGTGGATAATTTTATGCAGACAGGTGGACAATCTCGATGCAATAATGGACATTAATATTTTGTAATCTATATTCAGAACTGAGATTGGCCTGTATGAAGCCGGATCTTCCGAGTTTTTATCCTTCTTTAAGATAAGTGAAATATTTGCTGCGGAGAAATAGCTTGAAATAGAATTCTGAGTACAAAAATAAGAAGTAAAAAGTTTTTCTAATATCAAATCTTTCAATTTTTTTTGAGAATCTGTCTAAATCCGGGCAAAGAGTTGCATTAAAATCCCCTCCTAGTATCAAATTCTCAGAAATAAAAGGAAATAGCTTCAGTTTTATTTTTTCCCAGAAATCAATTGAAAACTCATTTGGAGCATACACATTACATATGACCAATTTCATATTTTTCAATTGTATCTGGAGAAGAATAAATCTGGCTGCCGGGTCTATTTCTACTTTAATTATCTTATAGTCTAATTCTTTATGTAAAAGAATAACTACCCCACATTTTCTAGATAACCCGGAGGTAGAGATAACTTCCCCCACCCATTTTATCTTTAACTTCGCTGCTTCTTGCTCATTAAGATGAGTCTCCTGCAGGAGAACCACATCCGGTTTGTGGCATGCTAATGTTTTGATAACTAATTTACTCTTAACGGGGGAAGCTATCCCCCCTACATTCCAAGATAAAACTTTAATTCCTCCACCCATCTAACATTAAAAACCATTATATCGCCGCCCAGAGGGAGGCCGGGAAAGGACACCTGCAGCACGTGGACAGGGAAAGAGAGGAGGGGAAAAAAAAACATACAAAGAATACAACATAACAACTTCAATAATACTGTCTAACATATAGCTTCTGTTTATTCGAAAGGGCTCAGTATAGAGCTCATTACCTTATACACATTCTAAGCAATTAACCAGCCTCTATATATTTTTTAACTTCTGAGACCTTGTCAAAAACATATCTAACACCTTTATCTTCTACAATTATACGTGCCGGATAGACCAAGCAAGCTTTTACCCCTTTGTTTATCAGTTGCGTACAGTAGGGGGCCATTAATTTTCTCTTAGAGGAAGTCTCAAACGAGAAGTCTTGAAACAATAGAATCCTGCTTTTTCCAAAAATAGGAGGATCATTTTTTTTAAACAATTTCAGTATTTCAATTTTATCTTGAAATTTTAAAAGTTTGAATAAGCAGATTCTATTCTTTGAGACTCCATCTGTAAGAGATTTCTTGGGGCCCAACCTATGGGCTCGTTCAATCTCAAGAGGAAGCAACTGGGGGGGCATCCCCAGTGCTTGAGGTAGTGTGGTTGAAGTGAATTTTATTAGATCATCATATTCTGGTAGTTCCGGAAGGCCAACTATTCTGATATTATTACGCTTGGAGATCCTCAAGATCCTCCAGGCGTATCTGCATATTTTTTATTTTAGTTTCTTGTTTCTGTATTAAATCTTCATGCGTATGTGCTATATCCTCAACATCAAAGATTCTAGTCTCTGCCTCTGTTAATCTAACAGAAAATTGTCTTACTTCTGAAGATAACTTGCTTAATTCAGAAGAGATAGATCCTAGCTCTTTCTTAATAGCTTCAAATTGTGGAGAGAACTCCTCTGTTAGTTGTGAAATCAATATTTGAGAATCAATAGACATTTTATTGGAATCCATTAAGCTATCTATACTGGTATCGATTGTTTTATTTCTCTTATCTTTTACTTTTACAGGCATTATGGGTGAATTGGATTTCACCTGAGTGATAAATCTTTCCATTAAAAATAATAATAGAAAACAACAGACCTAGTGCACATTATCAGGTAGCAACCTGCAAAGACAACAAACGTGAGCAAAAAGGAAAAAAAACTTGTATGGAACTATCTCAATGTCCCTTTTTTTTATATATATGTTATACTATAAAAAGCTGTAGTGTAAATCACACTTTAATAGTGTTGCTAGTGAATAGAGCCTGTCCTATACCCATTACGTTTACCAGTCAGATATAGGGTCTAAGTATACAATTAAACTTATTCTACCGATAATAATATATAAAAAACAGAGGGGCCTTCTACTTCCCTTATGGCATCAACTTCCTCCTTTCTTAAGGAGTACAAATATCATGCATTGGTATGAGCATAGAAAAACAACTAAACTGTATTATTTAAATCTAGAGACCAAGCAGGATAAAGAAAAACAGCACATTAACATTCATATGGCCTAAGAATACATATAGCCACTCTTGCAGAGTTGAAGAAAGAAAAAAAAAACAAAGAGTAGAATTTTTAAACTACCAAGGAAGAGAAAAAAAAAAAAAAGAAAAAAAACCCAACAAGTCAAAAGGCTAGATATTCTCAATACTTTGTACTTAAATACCAACAATTAGTATGATCTAATTAATATAATGATACTACTTTAAATAAGCTGTACATATTACTTGACCGGTATTCCCCTCATTTTCAGGTTAGTGCAGATTTTATTTTATTTTTCCCCTGCATACATAGCGTTCATAAAGATTTCCAGGTGAGGTTTTATCACCACACTACTGTTCTTTAAGAATTCTGTAGCTTGTTCTTCAACAAAAATTTTTTTCCTTTTCTTTCTTTTCTTTCCCAAACAACTCTTGTGTCCAGCTTTATCTGGATATAGGGACACCAGTTCCTTTTTTCAAGTAGTAGCGAGGTAGCATCTCCTCTACCAAACAAATGCAGGTAAACACAGACAAACCGGCAAAGTAGATGCAATAGAGTGATATGACTTACATAAGTCTCCCAGACTAGCTCGCTCGATCCTTAGGAGGCTACTTCAGCTGGGGTCTGGCACTTTCAATCTACCAACCGCCTTCCTCCTCACACTGGGTGAGTCCTGTGCTGCTCAATCAGGCTGTACACACTCCGGCTGGTTGTGGAGGGTGACGTCAGTATCTTGACACACCTCCGATCCTTATTGGGTGGATGGAGAGGCTCAACCTTGTTGCTAATCCGGGATTGGACCGAGGTCTCTAGCTGCTTCACCCCGATTTTGTAATGTGCCGGGGCCCTTAATATTACAGTCCAATATGACCCAGGGAGGCTCGCTGCACAAGAGGTGTCCTAGGAGGTGTAACCACCACTCAACGGGCACATTTCTTCTCCTTGGTCTTCAAACAAGCCTTGGGCAACGGCTTGCTCCTCACAGATTGCAGGGCACAACAATGCGAGACTCCGTCACACCAACCTTCCGATACTGCACTCCCCGCATCAGACAAAACAGGTAAGGATGCCTAGTTTAGCAAACTTAGCTTGCAGGTTCTTGACAGTATAGTGGATTTGCGGCTCTGACTAGAAGCTGTTTATAGTCACTTGAACGTTTCCTGCCCGGGCTGGATTGAATTTGCCCTGCTCCCTAGGGTGCTAACCGCACCAACAGTGGAAGAAATGGAGATGGGAGAGAAAGAATAGAGCTGTCTATACTCGGGACACCACGCCAAACTCAGCGTGTTCCACTGCACAGCAAATCCCACCGGAAACCTCCTACGTTAGCAAGTTTATAGGAATTACCTATTTGAAATATTGGGTTGAATGTCCCTTTAAAGAGCCTTTTAGGGTTAGAATTAGAATCCTTTGCAATTAATTTTTCATTTTCAATTTTGGCTAATTTGATTGCTTTTTTGCATGCTTTGTTATATTTCTTATAATAATGGAATGTTGAGTCTGTACTATTTTCTTTGAATAATTTAAATGCTCTATGTTTTTTCATAATTTCTCTTAACACATTTTTATTTAGCCACATTGGCTTTGATTTTTTGATTTTTTTTATAACCATATGGTATTTGTTGATATGTATATTTATTTAACAAAGTTTTTAATGTTATCCATTTATTCTCTGTATTTTTATTAGAGAATACTTTGTCCCAATTTATATCATTTAATGATTTCCTTAAATTGTTGAATTTAGCTTTCTTAAAATTAAAAGTCTTAGTTAAACCTTTAAGACACTGCTTATGAAAAGAGATTTCAAATGTGACCATGTTATGATCGCTGTTACCCAAATGTTCTTAGATTTCTATGTTTGATATTATATCTGTATTGTTTGATAGCACTAAATCCAATATAGCGTTACTCCTAGGTGGCTCCTCTATTAATTGTGACAAGAAGTTATCCCTGAGAACATTTAAAAATCTATCCCCCTTAGCTGAATTACTAGTTTAATTGGCCCAGTTTATATCAGGGTAGTTAAAATGTCAAGGTATTTGAAATATTATTAGATGACATATACAGGTATACTTTTTATTATTTAATAGATCTGTGGCTATGTACATAAAATAATTTATTTACGCCTAGATTTAGAGTTTTGTCGGTAACGACACGCGTAGCTAACGCTGGCTTTTTTCTGGCCGCACCTTTTAAATACCTCTGGTATTGAGAGTTCACAGAATGGCTGCGTTAGGCTCCAAAAAGGGAGCGTACAGGCATATTTACCGCCACTGCAACTCTCGATACCAGAGTTGCTTACGGACGCGGCCAGCTTCAAAAACGTGCTCGTGCACAATTCCCCCATAGAAAACAATGGGGCTGTTTGAGCAGAAAAAAAACCTAACACCTGCAAAAAAGCCGCGTTCAGCTCCTAACGCAGCCCCATTGTTTCCTATGGGGAAACACTTCCTACGTCTGCACCTAACACTCTAACATGTACCCCGAGTCTAAACACCCCTAACCTTACACTTATTAACCCCTATTCTGCTGCCCTCGCTATCGCTGACACCTGCATATTATTATTAACCCCTAATCTGCCGCTCCGTAAACCGCCGCTACTTACATTATCCCTATGTACCCCTAATCTGCTGCCCCTAACACCGCCGACCCCTATATTATATTTATTAACCCCTAATCTGCCTCCCACAACGTCGCCTCCACCTGTCTACACTTATTAACCCCTAATCTGCCGAGCGGACTGCACCGCTATCATAATAAAGTTATTAACCCCTAATCCGCCTCACTAACCCTATAATAAATAATATTAACCCCTAATCTGCCCTCCCTAACATCGCCGACATCTAACTTCAAACATTAACCCCTAATCTGCCGACTGGAGCTCACCGCTATTCTAATAAATGTATTAACCCCTAAAGCTAAGTCTAACCCTAACACTAACACCCCCCTAAATTAAATATAATTTAAATCTAACAAAATAAATTAACTCTTATTAAATAAATTATTCCTATTTAAAGCTAAATACTTACCTGTAAAATAAATCCTAATATAGCTACAATATAAATTATAATTATATTATAGCTATTTTAGGATTTATATTTATTTTACAGGTAACCTTGTATTTATTTTAACCAGGTACAATAGCTATTAAATAGTTAAGAACTATTTAATAGCTAAAATAGTTAAAATAATTACAAAATTACCTGTAAAATAAATCCTAACCTAAGTTACAATTAAACCTAACACTACACTATCAATAAATTAATTAAATAAACTACCTACAATTATCTACAATTAAACCTAACACTACACTATCAATAAATTATTTAAATAAAATACCTACAATTACACCTAACACTACACTATCAATACATTAATTAAATACAATATCTACAAATAAATACAATGAAATAAACTAACTAAAGTGCAAAGAATAAAAAAGAACTAAGTTACAAAAAATAAAAAAATATTTACAAACATCAGAAAAATATTACAACAATTTTAAACTAATTACACCTACTCTAAGCCCCCTAATAAAATAACAAAGACCCCCAAAATAAAAAAATGCCCTACCCTATTCTAAATTACTAAAGTTCAAAGCTCTTTTACCTTACCAGCCCTGAACAGGGCCCTTTGCGGGGCATGCCCCAAAGAATTCAGCTCTTTTGCCTGTAAAAAAACACATACAATACCCCCCCAACATTACAACCCACCACCCACATACCCCTAATCTAACCCAAACCCCCCTTAAATAAACCTAACACTAAGCCCCTGAAGATCTTCCTACCTTATCTTCACCATACCAGGTTCACCGATCGGTCCTCGGAAGTGTTGATCCAAGCCCAAGCGGGGGGCTGAAGAGTGACGTCCATCCTCGGGCTGAAGTCTGGATCCAAGCGGCGGCTGAAGAAATCAATCATCGGGCTGAAGTCGGAAGTCCATCATCGGGATGAAGTCTTCTATCAAGCCGCATCTTCAATCTTCTTTCTTCTGGAGCAGAGCGGAGCCATCTTCTTCCAAGCCGACGCGGAACATCCTCTTCTAACGATGCCTACTCGCCGAATGACAGTTCCTTTAAATGACGTCATCCAAGATGGCGTCCCTCGAATTCCGATTGGCTGATAGGATTCTATCAGCCAATCGGAATTAAGGTAGGAATATTCTGATTGGCTGATGGAATCAGCCAATCAGAATCAAGTTCAATCCGATTGGCTGATCCAATCAGCCAATCAGATTGAGCTTGCATTCTATTGGCTGATTGGAACAGCCAATAGAATGCGAGCTCAATCTGATTGGCTGACTGGATCAGCCAATCGGATTGAACTTAATTCTAATTGGCTGATTCCATCAGCCAATCAGAATATTCCTACCTTAATTCCGATTGGCTGATAGAATCCTATCAGCCATCTTGGAATTCGAGGGACGCCATCTTGGATGACGTCATTTGAAGGAACCGTCATTCGGCGAGTAGGCGTCGTTAGAAGAGGATGTTCCGCGTCGGCTTGGAAGAAGATGGCTCCGCTCTGCTCCAGAAGAAAGAAGATTGAAGATGCGGCTTGATAGAAGACTTCATCCCAATGATGGACTTCCGACTTCAGCCCGATGATGGATTTCTTCAGCTGCCGCTTGGATCCAGACTTCAGCCCGAGGATGGACGTCACTCTTCAGCCCCCGCTTGGGCTTGGATCAACACTTCCGAGGACCGATCGGTGAACCTGGTATGGTGAAGATAAGGTAGGAAGATCTTCAGGGGCTTAGTGTTAGGTTTATTTAAGGGGGGTTTGGGTTAGATTAGGGGTATGTGGGTGGTGGGTTGTAATGTTGGGGGGGGTATTGTATGTGTTTTTTTTACAGGCAAAAGAGCTGAATTCTTTGGGGCATGCCCCGCAAAGGGCCCTGTTCAGGGCTGGTAAGGTAAAAGAGCTTTGAACTTTAGTAATTTAGAATAGGGTAGGGCATTTTTTTATTTTGGGGGTCTTTGTTATTTTATTAGGGGGCTTAGAGTAGGTGTAATTAGTTTAAAATTGTTGTAATATTTTTCTGATGTTTGTAAATATTTTTTTATTTTTTGTAACTTGGTTCTTTTTTATTTTTTGTACTTTAGTTAGTTTATTTCATTGTATTTATTTGTAGATATTGTATTTAATTAATGTATTGATAGTGTAGTGTTAGGTGTAATTGTAGGTATTTTATTTAAATAGTTTATTGATAGTGTAGTGTTAGGTTTAATTGTAGATAATTGTAGGTAGTTTATTTAATTAATTTATTGATAGTGTAGTGTTAGGTTTAATTGTAACTTAGGTTAGGATTTATTTTACAGGTAATTTTGTAATTATTTTAACTATTTTAGCTATTAAATAGTTCTTAACTATTTAATAGCTATTGAACCTGGTTAAAATAAATACAAAGTTACCTGTAAAATAAATATTAATCCTAAAATAGCTATAATATAATTATAATTTATATTGTAGCTATATTAGGGTTTATTTTACAGGTAAGTATTTAGATTTAAATAGGAATAATTTATTTAATAAGAGTTAATTTATTTAGTTAGAATAAAATTATATTTAATTTAGGGGGGTGTTAGGGTTAGGTTTAAAATTAGCTTTAGGGGTTAAAAAATGTATTAGAGTAGCGGTGAGCTCCGATCGGCAGATTAGGGGTTAATACTTGAAGTTAGGTGTCGGCGATGTTAGGGAGGGCAGATTAGGGGTTAATACTATTTATTATAGGGTTATTGAGGCGGGAGTGAGGCGGATTAGGGGTTAATAACTTTATTATAATAGCGGTGCGGTCCGCTCGGCAGTTTAGGGGTTAATAAGTGTAGGCAGGTGGAGGCAACGTTGTGGGGGGCAGATTAGGCGTTAATAAATATAATATAGGGGTCGGCGGTGTTAGGGGCAGCAGATTAGGGGTACATAGCTATAATGTAGCTGCCGGCGGCGTGCAGACGGCAGATTAGGGGTTAATAAGTGTAGGTAGCTGGCGGCGACGTTGTGGGGGGCAGATTAGGGGTTAATAAATATAATATAGGGGTCGGCGGTGTTAGGAGCAGCAGATTAGGGGTACATAAGTATAACGTAGGTGGCGGTTGGCAGATTAGGGGTTAAAAAAATTTAATCGAGTGTTGGCGATGTGGGGGGACCTCGGTTTAGGGGTACATAGGTAGTTTATGGGTGTTAGTGTACTTTAGAGCACAGAAGTTAAGAGCTTTATAAACCGGCGTTAGCCCATAAAGCTCTTAACTACTGACTTTTTTCCGGCGGCTGGAGTTTTGTCATTAGAATTCTAACGCTCACTTCAGACACGACTCTAAATACCGGAGTTAGAAAGATCCCATTGAAAAGATAGGATACGCAATTGACGTAAGGGGATCTGCGGTATGGAAAAGTCACGGCTGCAAAGTGAGCGTTAGACCCTTTCCTGACTGACTCCAAATACCGGCGGTAGCCTAAAACCAGCGTTAGGAGCCTCTAACGCTGGTTTTCGAGGCTACCGCCAAACTCTAAATCTAGGCCTAATTTTCTAAAAGCTGCAAATGGCACTGTGTGAAATTTTAGCCCCACTGTTTTTGGTTATACAGGACGAGTCATAAAAGGTAATTTAAAAGGATAGATTGTCAGATAGATGACACCATACAGTGAGTGGGGACGGGGTGTCTGGGATCTGTCTTCAAAACCTAATGAGATGCTCACAATTTCAAGGAAATTGAAATTAGCATGATTGAGCCTCAGAGGTGCATGCCCATATATGGGTTTCCTGCCAAAATAAGGAGCCGATCTGTCTATCAGAGGGTTTGAAGATGCATGCATTTTCAGAGAATTGTGGCTCTTGACAGCTGCCTGTTAAATGACCCCCTGTGAGCTATATACACATGTTACAGTTAAGCTATTTTAAATTCAACTTTTGATACAGCCTACATGATTAAAAATAAAATAAAAATATATAACAATGTTTTATCTGCTGTATTTTGTATGAATATATATATATATATATATATATATATATGTGTGTGTGGGGGGGTACACATATGTACAGTATATTCAGACACATATTAAACATGGAGACCTAAGAGCTAAAATTCCAAGATGTTTTTATATATATATATATATATATATATATATATATATATATATATATACAGGTAGCCCTCAGTTTACGCCGGGGTTAGTTTCCAGAAGGAATGGTTGTAAATCGAAACCGTTCTAAATTGAAACCCAGTTTATAATGTAAGTCAATGGGAAGTGAGGGAGTTAGGTTCCAGGCCCCTCTCAAAATTGTCATAAGTAACACCCAATACATTATTTTTAAATGCTTTAGAAATGAAGCACCCAATACATTATTTTTAAATGCCTTTGAAATGAAGACTTTAAATGCTAAACAGCATTATAAACCCAATAAAATAATCACACATCACAGAATATATAATTAAACTAAGTTAAATGAACAAAACATTTACTAAACAGCATTATAAACCTAATAAAATAATCACACATCACAGACTTCACTTGCATTTTTCTGCAAACAGTTCTTTCTGTGCATTACAATCTGGACTGATTTATAGACAGGAAGATCTTGTTCCTTTGAAATCTGCTCAATAGCTCAGGTCTGTTTAAACTGATTAATTTCAGCTTGCTTTGCTTTGCTGCAACACAAGCGGACAGCTCCACCTACTGGCTATTTTAATCAATGCACTGCTTCTCAATGCTTTTCAATAGCAGTCACATGACTGGAAAAAAAAGGTTGTTGTTCTGAAACGGTGCAAATTGAGCCGTTGTAAATCGAGGGCCACCTGTATATATATATATATATATATATATATATATATATATATATATATATATATATATATATATATATATATATTGGAAGCATAGAATGTTTTAGGATTTTAAAATGAGCATTCTGGAAATTGTCTCTTTCATTCCAAGCATCTAAGAAGTACATATCTAATTGATATTTTAAATGATATCCTGTGTATTTTATCCTCTCAAAGAGAGATATACAGATATATAAAGTATTGGTCTGTGTGAAATAATAACCTCTGTGTCTCTGTATTTTTTTTTAGACATATGACAGCAAGATGTCCTATGAATATGAACCATAGATCAGATTCATGCATTCAGGATTTATTAGAAATATTAAATATATTATATTTCTGTTGAAATGCAATGCAATGTCAGGATACTGAATGCTATTTTTAAATGGATTTTAAAATGCTATAATTTTGGAAATTAGCAGTATAATATAATGTTAAAAACATATTATATTTCATATTAAAATAATCAGAATAAATAATGTGACATAATACAGTACATATGAACATATAACTTATTAATGTAAAGAAATTATGGCATTTATGATACATTTTAAAGAAATATGTTTAAATGTTAGAAATGATTAAATGTATCTGTTTTGTTTGTCATGTTGCCCCCGATGGACAAAGTCCGGTATTACAACCAAAAGACGATTGGTTGTTGCAAGGATGCATCTCCCTGACAACATGCATTCCCAATGTGAGCCAATGAGAAGGGACAAGCACCGTGGGCGTGAACGAAAAAGATTATCAATGATTATATAAAGGATAGCTAAATGCAAACAAAGGACAGTTTTTGTGTGATTTGCTTAGACTGGTGATTGATAACTGGTGGACATACTTGGTAATACATTCATTTAAGCAAGAAACTGAAAACTTACCTTGATCTATGCAATAACTTTCCTTCAAATGAGATGATCTAAAGATATTTGGAAAAGACAGCTACGAATTGGTTCAGATTGGTGGTATAATTGTCCTAATTTTTAATATTTGAAACAAAGGTTATTGGTAAGACCATATTCAAATTATAGTTAAGAGATTTAAAGGAGCACTCAGTATTTTTACTGTGTTCATAGTCCTGTATAGTGTTAAATTTGTCTCTTGTATGCTAAGGTGTTTATCTTTGCAATATATATATATATATATATATATATATATATATATATATATATATCTTAGAATTGGTTTTAATTATAAGTAACTAAGAATTTGTTCCAGTTTAAATAAATAGCCATTTAAAGTAACTGTTTACATTAAGAATATATGTATTTTTAGTATCCTAATTAGAATTGTATTAGAATCAATTTTAGCTAAATAGCTGAGTATATATATATATATATATATATATATATATTGTCCTATTGTTTAACTAAGCACTGTTAAGATTGTATTGTTGAATGTTAGCAGCTAAATATCTTGGAATCTCATTGTGTAAATTGAATGAAATTCTATTGTGAATAAGGCTAGTTAAAAGTTACAATTTGGGTTGATTTGTAAAGAGTATAGCATATTTTAATAATTCAAACGTGTATAATATTGATTCATATTCTGGTTCCTACAAATATATTTCAATGTGTTCATAGATATTAACTAATAATAAAAAATTTAGGAATTTATATTAATTTTATGGTTTCTAGTATATGCATATTGTATTGGGGTTCAGATTGAAGGATAATTATTAAATATATTGTGTTATAACCCTGCAATATACTGACAAAAAAATCTCCCATAATTACAGCACTGTTATTAGCAGCCTTACCTATTTGCATTAGTAGTTGAGTTTCCTCCAGGTCACTAATGTTGGGGGGCTTGTAGCATGTTCCTAGTAATATTTTTTAGGATTTTTAGGGTCTCTACATTGTCACTTGTATCATAAATATCTTCCCTTATTGTAGGTTTAAGGTTTGGTTTAATATACATGCAGATTCTTCAACCCCATTTATTATTCCTGTCCCTCCTAAATAAAGTATACCCCTCTAAGTTAACTGCCCAGTCATGCAAATCATCCCACCAAGTTTCATTTATACTGATAGATAACATCATAGTCCTCTTCTGCATAGTTCTCTTCTTCTCTTTTGCTTTACTTTCTTTACTTTAAAACACTCCAGCAGTAATACAAGTATAGAAAAAAGCATAAGGGATTAAATGCCATACACTCATCTGTGAGAAACTTAAATAATAACAACTATTTACATAATAATGTTTAATATAAACCTTAACCTTATTTCTAACGTAGAAATTAAAACACAACTTTTTGGTTATAAAACCTGCAGGTCATGTTTATTGTGGCTACACAAAGAACTCAACGACCAGCATAAAATCACATGGACCGGGGGGGGGGGGGCAATCAGGTACTAGCTAATTTGTAGTAATTCATGTTAGCAAGATGGGCAGTATCAGCGATGCAGGAGAGTAAGCAGAATGTATCTCAATACTAGAATGGCTTAGGGAGTTCTCGGCTTCGAATTGCACAGACAAGGGTCCCCCAGACGTGTGTCTGAGGACTTTACCCCTGTCCGGAAGTAGCTGTCACTCTACCTCGATCACATTCTGTCCCCTGACACTGTCCAACCTCCACGAGATTGCCCACATATTCAGAGCAACTCTCGCCGCCATCCAAAACTTACACAAATAGGAGTAGGGACTGTCTCAAATACTCAATAAACAGGTCCATGCCTGTAATGCTCATGGGATACTCCACTATCAGACCAAACTCGGCCAGTAGTCTTCTTGGAATGATAGGGAATATCCCAGAGCAGAGAAAGTTTGTAAGATGAGATAAGTAGCACTCACCACATGCAGGATAGTCTTCAGCGGCAACGGTAAAGCAGTCCAAAGGTAGACCACTAGAATGGTCAGGCAGGCAGGGTTTTGCAACAGAGAGGCAATCCAGAAATTTAGGTGTTATTCAGGCAGAGTAGTCAGACAAGCAGAGTTCAGAAGCAGTATATCAATCCAGCAAATTAGGGGTTAATAAGGCAGAGTAGTCAGACAGGTAGAGTTCAGTAGCAGTATATCAATCCAGCAATTTAGGGGTTATCAGGCAGAGTAGTCAGGCAAGCAGAGTTCAGTAGCAGTATATCAATCCAGCAAATTAGGGGTTAATCAGGCAGAGTAGTCAGGCAAGCAGAGTTCAGCAGCGGTATATCAATCCCACAATTCAGGGGTTATAAAAGGCAGAGTAGTCAGACAGGCAGGGATCATCAATGATAAGGCAAATAGCAGTAACGATCTATCATACCCAGGAGCACACAAAGTAACACCTATACTTGGACAGTGATAGATAACATAGGCGCAGGATTTGCACCACAGGAATCCGGACCAGCATGGACAGAGGAGCGTGCGGCAATGATGTCAGCGCTGCACCCATTCGGACCCGGCAAAACCCCTGACAACGAGCAGGGAAGGCGATGCCGCGCCCCTAGCAACGGCTAGAGCAGCGCGGCGTGACAATGCCATGGTCAGATAAATACATCCCATTGCCTCAGTAGAGGCTCCGTCAGCTGACATAATGTTCCTGTGCTCCACAACAAAGCCTCTAATCTCGAACATCAACTTTATAACATCCCTGTTCAGCTTTTTTCGGACCTGGAAAGCAGCCCTGTGGTTGGCCATATGCCGCCATGTCAATCTGGGGATAATGTTAGACCACCCCATTCTCACACCAGGCATCCAAGCTGTAAACATGTGCAAGCAGCCCCAACTCCAAATGAATGAGGGGCTATTGTATTAGGATTCAACCCTGCCTTTTCATAGGTCCTAGGACCCTATGGAATTTAAATCTCGTGAGAGGGGTACCATCTTGGTGAATTAGAAATCTGTGAAAACCCACTGGATGCACGTCCGAGAAGGCCTTCAACACACATAAGGGCAACTTAACATTCCCTGGATTGTAGGGAGCCACAACCATGCACCCATACATTTCTGATCCACTTTGGCTCTAGGGATAATTAGCAATAACCCATTTTCAGTGAATCTCACATGCTCACACAATACCCCTCCAACTTTTGCATTTTTTGACTGTGGTACTAACTCTCCAACTCTACGGGCCCTGTGAAATACCATTGCAAATGATGCAGAAAAGAGCTGCACCTCATAAGCTGAGGATCAGACATCAGGAAGAACCTGGAGTAAAAAGAGTAACCTAACAGCGGTTATGGGTTCACGTATGTCCTTTCGTCGTACTTCCGAACTCCCCCAGCCCCGTAGAATTTAGCAAACCAAAAACGTCTTGGAAGAGTCCTTTAGGGTAAACAACTTACAGAAGAAGGATACCACCGCTAACCTCACTGTTACCGCCCCTTTTTTACCTGTCTACCCCTGAGCTCTGCGAGCCATCGCAACAACTAATCTTGCTCACCTGCGCAGGATGAAAATCACTGAACCTCACAGGAGAAAACCGATTCTTTCCAATACCTCACTCAGAAACTGATCCCAAATCTGGAGATCATCCCTCATGTCATTGTTAACTGTGATCATTGCCTTAGTTTTAAGATGCTCATGCAGATCATATGAGGACCAGGAGTGTGTATCGCCGTTGAGTGCCACCTTGCGGTTGGCAGGCCCACGTATGTCAGTAAGTCTGGTCCTGGGGTTGGGATGCCCTAGCTCACATATCAGAGGTAACAGGCTCTGATGACCATTGCAACCCTTTCCTAGCAGCCTCTTTATCCTCTGTCAACCACCTAAGCATCCTTTACATACACATCTAAAACCAAAGCCTTATCATTCTCAGAACCAGAGTCATCTGAAGATGACGTGAAACCCATAAACCCCACTAAAACTGAGGACTCATCAACCTTTGTTCCCATCCTGGTTGGTATAGCCACCACACCCGATGTCGATGGGCGCTCATCCTCCGACACAATGGAATCAACAGTGCTCTCTGTACCTCTCTCCAGGCCACTCCCTGAGTCTCCAGTCTTTGCCATATCGCTATCCTAAAAAACAGAATGCAAGAGATGAGTACCACATGCAAGAAGTTTGGCTTTCCCCCTCCCTCTATTCACATGGTGATTCCGGAAGTGACGTCACTGGCCGGGCGTCGAATGGTGATTCCGGAAGTGATGCCACCGGAAGTATCACATCTGGAGGACCTGAGACCAGAAGTCAACGCGGAGAAGGCCGAAGCCACTGGAGGAGCACGTGGACCAAAGACAGATAGACCCTGGACCGCGGAGGACCCACCTGGAGCCCTGGACATTGCTGCCACCAGCATCTGAAAGAGGGACACCGCCGCCAAGATGGATTAGCTTGACAAGGCTGATGAAGGCCCAGGTAAGACCCCAGCGCCCCCACTATACCCACCACCAGTCGAAGTGAATGGTATGGGCCAAGGGGAAATTGGGATATTAGGGGAGGGACTGGCGACCTCATCGCCTATAATTTGTGAAGGCCCAGCCTGGACCAAAGGGCCCAAAAACTCGGACGCCGCATCCAAGATGCCTAACTCCTCTCGTGCCCCCCAACTACCCCCTGGATCAACAGCCTCCAACAAGGCCTTATCCGAAATCTCAGGGATAATCGTGGAGCTACACCCCTCACCAGACTCACCCTGCGAAGGGACATTGGGGGATTAAGTAATAGATTTTTACCTACCACATCAGGTGAAGAAGCGATCCATTCCACTGCTTCTGCTTCACTTTCCTACATGACTTCTCTTTCTGCAGATTCCTGGGGCCTCCATGATTCATTTTGGAGGTACTTTTACTCTCTTGGAACGCTTCATGTGAAAACTTCAAAGAAACAAGCAGAAAGAGGATTTGGACTTCCTGTACAGGCCTTAAAAAGGTAAGCCAAACCCATCTTCTCTAACTGCAACATTTGTTTCACACAGGAGCTGGCTTCTTTTTTATGAAGAAAAAGGGTGGCAACCATGCATCGATTATAGGGGTCTTAATCATCTTACTATTAAGAATGCTTACCCTATTCCGCTCATTATGGAACTCTTTGACTGCCTCAAGGGAGCTACGGTCTTTACTAAACTTGATTTGAGAGGACCGTACAATCTTGTTAGGATCAAGGAGGGCCACGAATGGAAAACAGCATTTAACACCAGGAGCGGGCATTATGAGTATCTTGCAATGCCCTTTGGCCTATGTAATGCTCCTGCTGTTTTTTAGGAATTTATTAATGATGTCCTATGAGATATGTTGCAACAGTGTGTTGTGGTGTACATCCTCATACACTCACCCACACTTGAAGCTCATCATTCTGATGTTACACGGGTTCTTCAGAGACTACGTGAGAAAGGACTGTTTTGTAAACTCGAGAAATGTGAGTTCCATCAGAGTCAAGTAACCTTCCTAGGTTATGTTATCTCCGTTGCAGGGTTCTCCATGGATCCTGACAAGTTATCTACAGTTCTGCAGTGGCCTCACCCAGTTGGTCTTCGGTCTATTCAATGTTTTTTGGTGTTCGCCAATTACTATAGAAAGTTTATTAAAAACTTTTCTTCCTTGGTCAAACCTATCACAGACATGACCCGTAAAGAGAATGATCCACTCCATTGGTCACCTACTGCCATTAAGGCATTTGATAGTCTTAAAACTGCCTTTGCTGCCGCTCCAGTTCTGGCTCATCCTAACCCTGTCCTGCCTTTCGTTCTTGAGGTCGATGCGTCTGAGACTGGAGTAGGTGCCCTCTTGTCTCAACGTCCTACGCCTGATGGTTCCTTGCATCCGTGTGGTTTCTTCTCTAAGAAATTACCTCCAGTGGAGTGCAATTATGAAATTGGTGACAGGAAATTAATGGCCATAATTTTGACACTCAAGGAATGGAGGCATCTTCTCGAGGGTACTAACGTGCCTGTGCTCATTCTTACTGATCACAAAAATTTAACTTATCTATCTGAAGCAAAACGTTTGTCGCCCCGACAGGCCAGATGGGTGCTATTTTTGTCTTGGTTTAATTATGTGGACTCCTACCGGCCTGGTAGTAAGAATTTTAGGGCTGATGCCCTCTCTCGACAATTTTCCCCTCTGTCCAAGGAGGAGTCTGTACCTACTCCAGTTATACCTCCTGACCATATTTGGCTACCATACGTACTAATTTGACTTCTCCCTTGGGGAGGAGATCCTGGCTGCACAAACCAATGCACCTCCTGAGAAACCTAGTGGTAAGTGTTTTGTTCCTGAGAATCTTCGAACTAAACATTTGCACACTTACCACTATCCTAAAGCCACAGGTCACCCAGGCAAGAACCAAATGATTTGGTCTGTCACTCAACAATTCTGGTGGCCAGGTCTTCGTTCTGATGTTGCTGCATATGTTGCCTCCTGCTCAGTTTGTGCACAGAATAAGACTCCTTGACGTCTTCCTGTGGGTCTTCTTCAACCTATTGCTAATGGTGAGTGTCCTTGGACACATCTTTCCATGGACTTCATTGTTGAGCTCCCCGTTTCCAATGGCAATACTGTTATCCTTATGGTGGTTGACCGTTTTTCTAAAATGTCACATTGCATTCCCTTGAAGAAATTGCCTACCGCTCAGGAGCTTGCTTCAATTTTTGCCCGGGAGGTCTTTTGTTTACATGGGTTACCCAAAAATATAGTGTCGGACCGGGGTAGCCAGTTTGTCTCCAGATTTTGGCATTCCGTTTGTGCTCAAATGGGGATCCAGCTTTCCTTCTCCTCGGCATATCACCCTCAATCCAATGGGGCTGCGGAACAGTCTAATCAAGCTCTGGAACAGTTCCTCCATTGCTATGTCTCAGATCACCACAATAATTAGTCTGAACTGTTACCTTGGGCAGAGTTTGCTCGTAATAGTGCTATTAATGCTTCCTACAAGTTATCCCCATTCATGGCGAATTATGGGTTTCAACGTCCCCATCCTATCTTTGTTGACAACCATGAGGAGTATGAGGTCAGCAGGATTATTGACTTTCGTATGTCCAGGGGCCGTGTACAGTATTTGGTTAACTGGAGGGGCTACGGTCCAGAGGAGCGTTCATGGGTTTCCTCCTCTGATGTTCATGCTCCCGCCCTTCCATGCCCGTTTCCCCAATAAGTCTTTTGACCTCCCACAGGGAGGGGTCGTTGAGGGGAGGGTACTGTCAGGGTTTTTTCCCTGTTTTGTTTGCCATGGTGCTGCTGGCAGCCACTTTACTCACCTCTCTTGCTGTCTGGTGCATACTGTGTGATGCTGCTCATTTCCTGCACTTCCTTTTATGGCCAGACTGGTGTACATCATCCGTGTGAGACAGGATGTAGTCTCAGAATTGTGATGTCATCACGTATTATTTTAAGGGCCTCTGTTCAGTATGCTTTGCCCTTGCGTTGTCTCAGACCTGTTTGTGAGAGCTCCTGTGTATTACCTGGCTGTCTGACGTCCTTCCTGGTTCCTGATCCCTGGCTTGTTCCTGATTCCGGCTCGTCTGACTATTCACTTTGGCTCCTGACTCGGCTCGTCTGACTACCAGCTCTGGTTTTGATTCCTGGCTTGTTATTTGACTTGTGGACTTTTTATTATTTTTTGATATTAATAAAGGTGTGATTATTTTTGCACTTCTCGTCTCAGTCTGATTCCTGGCACCCTGACAGTTTGCTCGTAATAGTGCTATTAATGCTTCCTCCAAGTTATCCCCGTTTATGGCGAATTATGGGTTTCAACCATCCTTGTTGCCCGATTCATTCATGTCTCAGGGTATTCCGGCTTTGGAGGAGCATCTCCGGCAACTCCGTTCCCTGTGGGTGCAGATTCAGGATTGCCTTCATCGTTCTATGCAGCGCCAAATGTTTCAGGCTGATCGTAGGCGTCTGCCTGCACCTTCCTACCAGGTTGGTGAGAGAGTTTGGCTGTCCTCCCGCAACTTGAATCTTCGTGTGCCTTCCAATAAACTGGCTCCCCATTATGTTGGTCCTTTTCGAATACTCAGACGGGTCAATCCTGTGGCCTACGCTCTTGACCTTCTTCTGCAATGCGCATCTCCAATGTTTTTCATGTCTCCCTCTTGAAACCATTGGTTTGTAATTGGTTTACCACTGTGTTGCCTCTTCCCCGTCCTATCTTTGTTGACAACCATGAGGAGTATGAGGTCAGCAGCATTATTGACTCTCGTATGTCCAGGGGCCACGTACAGTATTTGATTCACTGGAGGGGCTACAGTCCGGAGGAGCGTTCATGGGTTCCCTCTTCTGATGTTCATGCTCCCGCCCTACTCCGTGCCTTCCATGCCCGTTTCCCAAATAAGTCTTTTTCCTCCCGCAGGTGAGGGGTCGTTGAGGGGAGGGTACTGTCAGGGTTTTTTCCCTGTTTTGTTTGCCATGTGCTGCTGGCAGCCATTTTACTCACTTCTCTTGCTGACTCTGGTGCATACTGTGTGATGCTGCTCATTTCCTTCACATCCTTTTATGGCCAGCCTGGTGTACATCATCTGTGTGAGACAGGATGCAGTCTCAGAATTGTGATGTCATCACTTATTATTTTAAGGGCCTCTGTTCAGTATGCTTTGCCCTTGCTTTGTCTCAGTCTGTTTGTGAGAGCTCCTGTGCATTACCTGGCTGTCTGACGTCCTTTCTGATCCCTGGCTTGTTCCTGACTCTGCTGTTCTCCTTGTTCCTGATTCCGGCTCGTCGGACTACTCGCTTTGGCTCCTGACTCGGCTCGTCTGACTACCAGCCCCGTTTGTGATTCCTGGCTTGTTATTTGACTTGTGGACTTTTTATTATTTTTTGCTTTTAATAAAGGTGTGATTATTTTTGCACTTCTTGTCTCAGTCTGATACCTGGCACCCTGACATTCCCTTATCAAACTTCAGTTAGTTGATCTGAGGACCACAGCAGAAACAGCTGGGCTAAGGGGACCAGCAGACTGGATGCTGTCTGCTCAAGGCTTCATGGATACAGTGGGAGATGAGTCACACAGCCTCAAGACTGAAGAGAGCAGTGAGTGCAGCTGCACAGATTGTCAAATCCTCACGTGCCTGCCGCTCCAGCTTTCTGCTGCATGCACCTACAGTCAGCCCTACCCAATCCCCACCACCAGAGCAGTTACCTGGTAACAGTGGTAATCCCAGCAGGACCTTTTCTGATGCAGTGAGATTGGCTGGATGCTGAGTTAGTATGCTTCAGTATGCTTTGCCCTTGTGTTGTCTCAGTCTGTTTGTGAGAGCTCCTGTGCATTACCTGGCTGTCTGACGTCCTTCCTGATCCCTGGCTTGTCCCTGACTCTGCTGTTCTCCTTGTTCCTGATTCCGGCTCGTCGGACTACTCGCTTTGGCTCCTGACTCGGCTCGTCTGACTACCAGCCCCGTTTGTGATTCCTGGCTTGTTATTTGACTTGTGGACTTTTTATTATCTTTTGCTATTAATAAAGGTGTGATTGGCGAACTAGTCCCTGAGGTTGAGGACTTCCGGTGGGGGCGGAGCCGTTAGACACGCTGTACGGCTCACGGTGCTCTAGAGAAGGGAGCTAGGAAATCTCCCCCGGCTAAAAGTTGCTTGCACTATCCGGAATCCTTGGGACCGGCTGCAAGTTCCACAGACGCTGTCTACGTCTGAGCTGAGGAAGCCCTTGACTGGCGGAAAAGCCTGGCGGTGGATACCGCAACTACCGCAGAGGAAAACCGGCAGACCGAAGGAAAAGGACAGTAAAGTCGGGTAAGAGAAATATTACCCGTGAAGTGATTGGCCTTGCTGACTGGAGTAGCCGCTTGTAGGAGGGGGTAGTCTGCCTGCAGAGAGATCTGTAGGGAGCGCGCCCTCCTCGCGGTGAAGAGTGTCACAGCTGCATATTTGTTTGGCCTGACTGCCCGATAGCGGGAAGGAACCCCGGCTTTACCCTTACAAGGTTTTTCAAAGCGGACTGCCAAAGGTTTCTCTATACCTAATAAGGTACACCTGGTTTACAGGCATAGCGTGTACATATGGGATATTTTGGCTCCTATGAGCTGAAGATTCACAGGAGGTGGATGATGCTAAGTGATTCATTTGAGGGATTGAATTAACACAAGTTAGGGAGAAGTGTTATTTCCCCTATTCTGTTGAACTATCCTCCCGCCCCCCTTCTTCCATGTATTTATCACCCTGTTGATGGTTGTGGGGTAACAGGAGCCTGAAGCGTTCTCTAAAAAAAAAAAAAAAATAGGAGTACCTCTCACAGCAAAAGTGCCAAAGTACAACTGGTCTGTTTATAACTGATGGTACTTAAAATTGCCACAATTAGCTTATAAAGCTGGACTTTACCTCAAGATACAAGACGCAACAGTACATCGGTCCCTGAGTATTTTGAAAATTGGTGTTTCTTATTATCCAGGTTATTTCTACACTTCCTGCAGGCTTATAGAGAGCCAAGAGACTAGGCCTGGGCAACCTGGCTTTTTTTTCCCTCAAGCTGCATATTCCTCAAGATTGGTGCATTTATCTGCTGTTTAACAGACTCCCTCTTTAGGAGAGAAGAGAGAGAGGGATTTAGATGGTTAATTAATGGCTAAAATTGAGTTAAATATATTGACCCTGGTTTTTCTTTTTCTTTTTTTTTGTTTTTCTTATGTCGATATTGATGGGTATATGCAATTGCTCTTTTGTTAGCATAAGCTCATTAACTGCTTTTGAGAAATGATTCACTATAACACCATAGATATCTTGGTTAAATTATGAATGTTTAAGGGATATGGCCCTTATTGATTAATTGCTGATTTTTACTGGTGTCCGCTTCTCATAATTATAATCTGGGTGAGATATTAGGCCGTAACTACACTAACCCTTATGAATATACACTCACAGTCTTTAGTTTAATACACATTCACGCTTATAATAAAAAAAAAAAAAAAAAAAAAAAAACTTACACACACTCGAACCAGAAAATTAACTTGGTCCCTTTTGGATTTGTTCACTTTTTCTTTTTCACATTTTCTTTCATTTTTTTTTGCTTCTCACATTCACTATTAGTATTCACAGAATATATGGAAAGATATATTATACACACGAAACAGAGTTCTCCCATAATGCCACCCAAGGGCAAGGATAGAAAGGTTAGGAGTGCGGATACCTCATTGGACCCCGTATCAGAGGGGGCTATATCCCATGTGGACATTGGTAGTTTAGTATCTCAATTAACCGATGTTTTTACCCCACAATTTGATATCATTAAGAAGGAGCTCAGCAGTATTTCAACAGATATTATCTCTCTATCAAACGAGGTTAAGCAATTCGCTTCAAGGATATTAGAGACGGAAAATAGGATCTCTGACTTAGAGGACCGGGTCAATGTACAAGATAAAGTAATCCAAGATTATGATGGCAAGATTACTGGTTTACAATTCCGTCTGGAGGATCTTGAGGATCGCTCCAGACGGAATAATATAAGAATCATTGGTCTTCCTGAGTCCCCTGAGTATGAAGATCTTATAAAGGTTACTTCTTTATTATTACCCAAAGCTTTAGGTTTCTCTGAACAACAATTACCCTTAGAGGTAGAGAGAGCTCATAGGGTCGGATATAGTAGAACAAATATGGCTAGGGGTGATAGAAGCAGAATGTGCATTTTTAAGTTGCTTAGATTCCAGGACAAAGTAAATCTGTTAAAAGCATATAGAAAGATGGGCGAATTTGTATTTGAAAAAAACAAGCTATTAATGTTTCAAGATTTCTCAATAGAAACATCTACCAAAAGAAAACAGATGATTCCGCTATGTACTAAGATTATTGATAAAGGGTTTAAGGCCTGGGTTGTGTACCCCGCAAAGATTATGCTAGAAGAAAATGGGGTTAGGCGAATCCTCAATAATCCCCAAGAGGCCCACGAATTTATTAGTACCCTATAATATACTAGGGAAAATAATTCAGGTTTAGATAGGGGAATTTATGCCAAGTAAGATGGATATGCAATGTGTTTGGGTACGCGCTGATCTTTGGTGCGTTTTTTTTTTTCTTTATTATTACTTTGTGCTTACTACGAGGATTATAGATATGTTTTTGATATCTGTGGGGCACACTGATAACGTTAAATGGAAGAAAGAATCTATATTGTTGTTGAGCACTTACAATTTTAAAATTGAAATTATGTTAAGTAAGATAGAAGCGCTATGTGTCTGGGTAAGCGCTGATTTTTCTGTGTGTTTTTTCTTTTTTTCTCTTTATGTACTCATTATGATGATTATAGATATGCTCTTGAGGATTGCAGTGCGCATGGACAGAGTTAAATGGAAAAAAGAATTTATATTGTTGTTGAGCACTTATTATTTTAAAATTGAATTTCTCACAGGTATAGAACGAGCAGTTTTCCTTTTATTACGTAGGGTTTCCCTTTTTTCTTTTTTTTTTTTTTTTTTTCTTTTTTTTTTTCCTCTTCTCTCCCTCTCTCTCCCTCGCCGGCCCTCTCGCCTCTCTCTTCCCCCTCCCACCACTGGGGCTAAGTTAATTTAGACCATAGCTTAAAAATAGCTTTTAAGTGTACCTATATTTTTAATATGTTTAATGGCAGTTAGGATCAATATGCTTTCTTGGAATGTAGGGGGCATTACGTCGCCTAGAAAACGCAAATTGATTATTAAACATCTGCTGAAGTTTAGTCCCAATATTGTGTTGTTACAGGAAACACATTTGAATCTGGCAGAAGCTATGAAATTAAAGTGTAAATGGGTAGGGGAATGTATTGCAGCTCCAGGAGTTAAAAGAAAATCAGGGGTAGCCATTTTGTTTCATAAAAATTTAGATTATAATATTGTGAAGAAGGAGACTGACCCAGAGGGAAGATACCTGATACTACATATTCAGATTAATAGATGTAATTTTATCATCTGTAACATATACGGTCCCAATTCTTTTTCGCCCATTTTCTGGGAAAATATTAGAAGTAAATTATTTCTGTTTTCAGCAGCTAATTTAGTTTTAGGGGGGGATTTCAATATGACGTTATGCCCCATTTTAGACAGATTGTCCTCAAAAAACCTACGAGAAAATAACAAAGTAGCAAAATATTTTAAGTCTTTTTGTCATGAATTGAAATTAATTGATATATGGAGATTTAAAAATCCAGAAGTCCGTAGCTTTTCATGTGAGTCTAAAACCCACATGACATTCTCGAGGATTGATATGTTCCTAATTTCTAAACCGCTTGCCTTATGCAGATCAGAAGCAAATATCTATGATATTGCTATCTCTGATCATGCGGTAATCTCTTTCACTTTGGTGGCCATCTCCCCCCCTAAGGCCCAAAATACGTCTTTTTTTTCCCCCGATTTTTGACGGATAGTCCTAAGTTCAGCAACTGGTTAAAACAGAAGTGGAAGGATTATGTTACCTTCAATATAGGACAATTTAGTAAACCAGAGGTATTCTGGGAAGCAGCGAAAGCTGTATTAAGGGGGGAAATTAAGCTTTATTTATCTACTTGGAAGAAGAAAAAGCTGGAGCAAGAATTACAGTTAACAGCACAAGTTAGAAATGCGCTTAGAAAGTTTTATCTCGATCAGACAAGAGATAACTGGGATAGATATTGCAAATTGAAAAGGGAAAGAGATATCTTCTTCAAACAAAGGTCACAGGAAGATGAATTGAAAATAAATTATCAATTCAGAGGTCATTACGGGGCCTCAGCTAAATTTCTGGCTAAAGTAGCTAAGGTGAGAAAAAGTAAGAATATTATCTCGACTATTAAAAGGGGGAATATAAAATATACTAATACAGAGGATATTAGTCAGACATTTTTTAACGTATTCCAACAGCTTTACGCAGAAACACAGGTTAATGCGGACAACGCATTAAATTTCTGGGCGAGTGTCAATCTCCCCAATATTTCGGAGGAGAGTTTATCAGAGCTTAATAGACCTATTTCAGAGGAGGAAGTTCTTGAGGCTATACAATCAGCCAATCTTAATAAATCACCAGGACCAGATGCTATTCCGATAGAATTTTATAAAATTCTGAAGGAGGAAGTAAAATTATCATTAGTGAATCTGTTTAATTATTATTTTTCTGCTGGTAATTCTATGTCTAATTATTTTTCGGCTGCCCGTATATCTCTGATTCTAAAGAAAGGTAAGGACCCGGAAGATCCAGGGTCATATAGGCCTATATCAGTACTCAATGCTGATTATAAATTGCTGACTGCTATTATTTCGATTAGGCTGGCCAAGGTATTAGACGGGATTATCCATCCAGATCAAACTGGATTTATGAGGGATAGGAATTCGCTTAAGAATATACGTCAAGTGACTACATTTCTAGATTATGCATGGAATTTAGACCCCAAGAACGAACAATCTAAAAAGATTTCTGAAGCAGCTATCCTAACAGTAGATGCTGAGAAGGCCTTTGATGCAGTGAACTGGAACTATTTATTTACGGCATTGGAACGATTTGGATTCAAGAAACAGTTCCTTGAATTCGTCAGGAATTTATACAAAAATCCGATTTCATTTCTCTGCATCAATGGCCATTCCTCCCCTTATATCTCACTTAAAAGAGGGACAAGACAAGGGTGCCCCCTCTCCCCTTTACCCTTCAATTTAGCTTTGGAGCCTTTTGCTATCTTATTGCGGGATAGGCTACTAGGGGTTCAACTCGGTTCCTTTAGTTTAAATACTCTCTTATATGCGGACGATTTGTTAATATTCTTGGACAAGGCGCAATATTCCATCCCCATATTGTTACAATTATTTAAAAAATTTTCCTCCTTCTCAGGTTATAAAATAAATTTTGATAAGAGTGAACTCCTCTGGGTAGATAAGAAAGGATCCAACTGGAAAGATCACCCCTTTAAAGTGGTTGAGTTCTTTCGATACCTAGGTATTACCTTTCATAGAAATCCAACAATTTGGTATAAGTTAAATTTCCCCCCGATATTACAAAAAATTAAAAATGATCTCGAAAACTGGGCCTCGCTTCCCATCTCATTGTCTGCTAGAATTAATCTGATTAAATCTATTATCTTTCCTAGAGTTCTATATCTGCTCCAGAATCTCCCGTTATTTATGACCAATAAAGATATTGGTAATGTACAGTCCTGGGTATCTAAATTTATATGGGGTAATAAGAAGCCAAGGATTAGTCTTAGTAAACTGATGCAGAAACGTCCTAGGGCAGGCCTGGCCTTGCCAGACTTCAGGCTTTACAATTTGGCTAGCTTGGTCAAACTGGCCCTCGATTGGATCACAGGGGTAGATAAGTTTGTGACAACAGAGCTAGAATTGTTCCTCATCTCCCCCTTTTCATTGAAAGCGGTTCTTCATTGCCCGGTACCAAAGTTACCCTTAAATCTTAGTAAACTAATTTCCCTTAAAAATGTTATTATAGCTTGGCAAAAAACTTGTCGAATATTAAAAGTCTCCCCATCCTTTTCTGAATATCTCCCTATAGTAGGTAACCCTGAATTTACCCCGGGCTTAAATCAGAGAGTGTTTAGACTATGGGCCGAAGCTGGACTGATTTATGTTTATCAGTTATTTGATGATAATCAGTTATTACCCTCAGAATTATTATTTCAAAGGTTTAATCTACACTGTTTGAATTTATTTGCTTATTTTCAACTAAGGCACTACATATTCACACAAAAATGGAATGTGGAATTTCTAAGAGATTGGATAGACATTAAAAATATTATCCGGCAATTCTCTCTGGGTCAGTCTTCAATATCACTGATCTATGATATCCTCCTGGCTAGACAGGGTGAATTAGGTGTAGATAATCTATATAACTTCTGGAAGAAATATTTGCCAGAACTAGGGGAGAACAGGATTGAGCGAAGCTTCACAGAGTTAGAAAAATTACAAGTTTCTATATCATGGAAAGAAGCGCATTTAAAACTAGTCAATAATTATTATCTCTCCCCAGATAAAATGGCCAGATTTTATCCTTCTCAGAATTATGCTTGCCCAAGATGTTCCTTGGATAGGGCGGATATTTTTCATATGTTTTGGTCTTGTCCAAAGATTCAACAATATTGGCAAAAGATAAGATTCTGGTATAGTAAAATCTATAGAGATATGGCACCATTCACGGCTGATGAGGTAGTTTTTCTAACTAATGCTGAGTTACGCCCTAAGAGGGCGATAAAGATATTGAACACAATTATTATAATTGCGAGACAGTTAATCACTAAAGGCTGGAAAGATCATACAGCTCCTAGAATCACAGGGTTCTTGAAAGAAATCCAGTTCCAAATTTTATTTGAATCCTTTCATACTAAATTCACAGCTGAACGTAAGGTCAGGGCTTTTCTTTTGGATTGGTCTCCATTAATTATTTCTTACCCATTACAGATTCAAAGACGTATTTTACAACCCTTCTTAAACTCTATAGCTTTTTTGGAATTGGTTATATTAGAAGTATTCCCGTCAACATGGATATCGGGTCCCCGGGAGATAACACTATGAAATAGTAATTGTGAAATAATAAGTAAAGAAAGAGAAGAGGTGGGGTTAGTAGGGGAGGTGGGGGGTGGGTGGGCGGGCGGGGGAGAGAGGTGTATAGAATAGAGAATTTTTTTTCTTCTTTTCCCCTTTTTTTTTTTTTTTTTTCTCTCTTTTTCTTTTTTCCCCTCCTCATTAGTGGTTTAAATATTTATAAAATTTCCAGCGATATAATTGACTAGATGCTAAAAAGTCAGGTATTAGTATTCACTTGTTTCTTTGTATGTTTGCTTGATATTATTCATTATTGTCATTATTTGTATTTCTGTTTTTCTATATGTATGATGGCCTTGCATGGCATAATGAAATACAATTCGACATATATTTACTTTTTATGTTCTTTCTGTTGCTGGAATCAATAAAGATATTTGAAAAAAAAAAAATAAAGGTGTGATTATTTTTGCACTTCTTGTCTCAGTCTGATACCTGGCACCCTGACATTCCCTTAACAAACTTCAGTTAGTTGATCTGAGGACCACAGCAGAAACAGCTGGGCTAAGGGGACCAGCAGACTGGATGCTGTCTGCTCAAGGCTGCATGGATACAGTGGGAGATGAGTCACACAGCCTCAAGACTGAAGAGAGCAGTGAGTGCAGCTGCACAGATTCTCAAATCCTCACGTGCCTGCCACTCCAGCTTTCTGCTGCATGCACCTACAGTCAGCCCTACCCAATCCCCACAACCAGAGCAGTTACCTGGTAACAGTGGTAATCCCAGCAGGACCTTTTCTGATGCAGTGAGATTGGCTGTATGCTGAGTTAGGGCTTAGCATTCAGTGCTGCACAGTGCACATCACAGCACATGGCACTAGCTTGGCATGTCACATGACACCGGCACGGTCTGGCATAGTTTCTCACAAATAAATATAAACAGAGAACTTTTGACTGTGACAGTATTAGGACTGACTGTGTGTGTCCCCCATGTCACATGACATCAGCAGTCTGGCATGAACCAGACTCTTGGGCCCCTCAACAAAGACTGGGCCCTGGGCAGCTGCCCCTTTTGCCCTGTGCTAAAGACAGCCCTGAATCTACCACCTCTGAATTTGATCCAACAATGGTCACTTTCCTGACCAGGGGTGGAAGAGACCCTTGACTGGGCATATATTATTCCCTTAAATTGGCCAAAGATAAACTTTTGCATATGGTGGGACCCATTACCCAGATTTTACAACCCTCATCAGGTAACTATATGTCTTCTAGGCAACAACAATGTTGCCCTGTCTACAGAGAGACATAGAGCAGCTTTGTCTAGACTAGACCCAAAACTAGCAGACATGGCCAGAGTAGAAGGAGGCTCCTCTGCCAAAGGGCTAATTTTTGGCAAATCCTTTATAAGAAGCCTAAACAGGTTTGTCTCGACCTTCACCTTACTAGACAGAGCACAAGCAAATGTGCATAGAGTTCTGTACACCAGGGCTGGTCCGTTCAGGGGTCGATCGCCCAGCTGGGCATCATTCAGGGGCTCCTTCCGACAACTGTATGCACCCCACATTAGACAGCTGTTTCCCACAAGAGGAAAAGCTTTCTGAGGTAGAGATCATGAGCAACCCCCTCCACCAGACACCAACCAAGGTGAGTGTTTTACCCCAAAATAATTAGTGGTCAGACTTGCCTCTTAGTTCACAACTTGGGAGACTATCACCTCAGATCAGTGGGTCTTGAAGACAGTACTGGGGTTCCACATATAATTCTTCCAACTACCATCTCAGCCATATCCCCCCAACCCCATTAACTTTCCCCCTCCAATGCAGGCACTAATAGACACAGAATTACACCAACTCTACATGAAGGGAGCTATAGAACATGCCTCCACAACAGGCTTTCTAAGCAATATGTTCCTAATCAAAAAGAAGAATGGGGGCTTTTGCCCGGTCATCAACCTAAGAGAATTACATTTCTTTCTGGTCTATCAGCACTTCAAAATGGATGGAATACACCTCCTCAGTGACACCCTTCCAAACCAAGATTGGATGGATCGTCTCAACCTCAAGGATGCATACCTGACCGTGCCTATGCATCAGGCGTTCCACCACTATCTCCAGTTCTTGTGGAAAGATGAGAAATGGCAGTTCACCTGCCTTCCCTTTGGCCTCAGTTCAGCACATTGGTGTTTCACCAAGATTATGAGACCAATTGCAGCCTTCCTGAGAAGCTGAGGTATCAGACTTATTCTTTACCTAGACAACATCCTTATCTTGGCCCAGGACACATCACTCCTTCTCAATCACCTCGAGTTCTCTATGAACCTCCTACAAAACTTATAATTTGACGGCTACCCTAGCTCTCCCAGAATCCAAACTTACTACTATTTGGAGGGAACTCAGAGCAGCCCTGAGAAAACCTCATGTTCAGCTGCGTTAACATGCCCAAATCATTGGCCTATTATTATCCTCTATCCAGGCAATCTTCCCTGGACCCCTCTATTACAGGGCCATGCAGACACTCAAACATTCTCACCTTCACAGGGATCCCTCCTTCACCCAATCTGTGACTCTTTCTCCTGAAGTCAGATAGGAAATCTCATGGTGGCTACACAACATGGAAGCCTGGAATGGCAGGGCCATTTTTGGATCTCTCCCAGATTACGTAATAGAATCCGATGCCAGCCTCCTCGGTTGGGGCGCGTCCTGCGATTTTTAATCCACAGGGGGAAAGTGGAACCTGGCAGAGTCCTCACTTCACATCAATTGCCTAGAGATCATAGCCGGCTCCTTTGCCATTCAGTCCTTCAAGGACTTATTAACAAACTGTTACGTACTTCTGAGGATGGACAGCATCTCTGCTGTCCAATATATCAACAAACTAGGAGGTACCAGGTCACTGAATATGTCAAATTTAACATGACAATTCTACCAATTTTGCTGGCGCTCTACAAATAACCGATAATAATAATAATAATATCGGTAATAATAATATCGGTAGTAGCGGAATATCTTCCGGGCCAATCCAACGTTGTAGCGGACTGGTTATCCAGACAGTTAGACAGGCAAATCTTTCTACAAATTCTCTCCCTCAGAGGTCCCCTCTCCATAGACCTCTTTGCCTCCCATACCAACCATCAACTCCCAGCCTACTTCAGTTGGCTCCCACATGTAGGAGACCAGGCCACAGATGTCTTTCTCCAGAATTGGCCCAATTCACCCCTTCTCCATGATTTCAGGAGTCCTAGCTTATGTCCACAGGATTCAGATCTCAGTGGTGATCATCACCCCTCTCTGGCCAGCTCAAGCCTGGTTCCCATCCCTGTTAGAATTCTCATGTTTTACCCCTCTCTGTATTCCTCCTTTCCCAGAGCCTCTGAAGAGCACAGAGGGAGCCCTTCACCCGTTAATGCTAGACAGATCCCTGCAACTCCTGGTGTGAACTGTTTCAGGGGTTCCTGGGATCCCTCAGCTCAGGGTCTCCTCCGGCTCCAAAAACCAATAGATCCTACATGGCCGCCTGGTCAGTCTGGGTTCGTTGGTGCTTGGAGGAACATGTTGATCCCTTTTCAGCACTTCCTAGTGCATCTTTATGATCTATCAGCCACTCACCTTCCCATTAACGGTTTACCCTTAGGCAAGGACCCTCTTATTTCTCACCTCCTGAGGGGCATTCACTTAAGGGTACCTCCTCAATCCAAATACCTATCCCTTTGGGATGTCTCTAAGATTCTCTCTGTTTCAGTCATGACCAGATAATCCCCAATTATCATTGAAACAATTATCAGCTAAGTTAGCTACTCTTCTCTGTCTCCTATCCTTTAGGAGAGCTTCTGATGTCCAAGCATTGGATGTAGAAGGTTTCTCTTTATCACCACCAGGTCTTCAATTTCACTTTAACAGACACACAAAAACCTTTTCATCTTCTCTGTCATATCCTTACCCAGATGTCTCAAGGAATACTGTTCTCGTACAGATTCCTTACGTCAGTTCAGGTCAGGCCCTTTCCTGATCTCTTATGTCCAACCTATCCGTCCTATCTCAGTTCCTACTATTGCTAGGTGGGTTCACTGGATTATGTCTCTTGCTCAAATTCCTCTCTCCTTTGGGGCTCATTCTGTTAGAGGTTCAGCGGCATCTTGTGCCTTTAGGAGGGGATGCTCTCTACAAGACCTACTGACTGCGGCAGACTAGTCCTCTGACTCTATCTTTCGTAAATTCTATTTTAAACCTATTTCTCAAGCTGCTTTGTCATTATTAGATAATTAAGCTTTTATGGATTATGATAGCCTTTATTAAAGGGACATTATACACCCATATTTTCTTTTATTAATTGTATGAGGCATGTACCTAACATATAGTGTAGCCATTTCTATAATTGAAAAATGAAGGCTAGTATAGTATATTTTAATGCGATCTTTTCTGTTTTTGGGTTACTTACCAAGACCTTAGATTATAGAAGAATACGTTCGGCCGTACTTCCATATGCGCACGACCGAGACCCTTTCATGAAGAGCGCATGCCTTTAATTGGCGGTGACATCAGCTCATCTGAAGTACAATTCGCGGCATCCATATGCGCGCTGCCGTTTAAAAATATGCACACTGCTATTTGAAAATCCTAATTTTTGCACTGCCAAATACCTTTTATCTAGTGCAGACATCATCAAACTATGTGGGACCTCAATCTCATGGGCATATTTACTAAATATTCAGCGCTGCGAAATCTGTTGGCGCTCTACAAATACCTGATAATAATAATAATAAATGGGTCAAAAAGGAAAGTTAGTTAGGAAAGAATATTATATTATGTATTCGGATACAAGGAAATTTCATTTTTTCATTGATAGTGAAAGGAATGCCACAAATGGATGCGGTCTTCGTCACTTGTCTCATTTTGGCCACAGATTTATCTGGAACAAATAGTGACACACAAGTATCTGTATATGCGCATATATTAGTGTTTGTTGCGCTTTTTACTGTAATAACTCAGGCACCAAAATTAGACACCTGCCGTAGACCGCGGCCAATAACATAAAAAATATGATCTCTGGTAAATTGATGGAGGTGATAACGCGATAATAGTGTTTGGCTCTATATGCAATAAGTAAAATGTTTAATTTTAGATTGCTGCCGTTATATATATATTTACACCGACACACCAAATATATTCACACAAACCTTAGTGGGATGTTTGGGTGCAATAAGACAAGTGACTTTTATCCATAGATCTGTATTCATTAGGTCTAAGTCACCCTTGGGCTCTGAGGGGTAGTAGATACAGCTGTGATCACAATAGTGTCCCTGGCATCTATGTGATTACCCCAGGCAGGAGCAGACTGCAATTGACTGCAGCGGTTTGCAATAGAAAAAGGCATCCCTTACACTCCACAACATAGTTTATGCTTCTCATCCATTGTGAGGTGAAACACGGCTCTTGAGTTATATACATAGCTTTTTAAACTATCATCTTTTGTTCTCATATGGTTTTTTTTTTACCAAAGGAGATCTGCATATATTGTTATCCAAAAAATGAAACAAAAATAATGTCCATAATAAATAAAAGAAAAAGGATTACTTATAAAAATGACATTCATTCATATTTAAAAAGCAATACAAAGACCATAAGAAAATAATTTAGCAATATAATGTTTGTAGGCGTTTATTGCCTCTGCTATGTGCCGTATCAGCAGATGACATCCGTTTTTTTCTCTGGTGCTTGTTTAGTTCCACTGTCAGTAACCTAAGACCCATCAGTTTAACCCTCGTCAGAGGCTCCATACTTTGTGAAAAAATGATGCCTACATAATAATGGTTTGCAGACTGATCAGACCTATATTCATATTCTTGTTTCTTAACTTTTTATTGATACATTGTGAGATGGCTCTAAAAATAATGCGGGGGTTGGTTGGGAAGTGTCGGCATTATAAAGAGAGAGATAATAAAAAAATCTCTTGTAACAATTCTGTGGCTCGTATCCATCCTTGTTTATTTGACAAATGTAACCGGGTTCTGGATTATTTATTGCCGATTTCTTGAAACCTAAAACTTGCAGACTTTGCTGCTCACATTGTTGGAAGATTATACTGATTGAATTCCAGATCGACTGACGCGCTGTGACAGAGGCTGTGGGGGTTATGCATGTTAATGAAGTGCAGCGGTTTCATATGTACGGTGTGTACATATGAAAAGTAGGTATACATATGAAAACGCGGTAATTCGTTCACATGCATTTACACCCACAGCTTCTGTCACAGCGCGTCAGTCGATCTGGAATTCAATGTGCTTGCACAGAAGAATGCCGTGCACGAGCAAGTCATGCACGTAAGGGCTGGTGCATGTGCAAATTGAAAGTGGACTCTTCAACCGACAATTTGCATATGCGACCTTATTGGTCAGTAGTCGTTAGCATACTGTTTGTTAGCTCTTCCCTTCTATGAAGGCGGAGCATTACGGAGAAGGACAAAGGGTGAATGTGTAAGTTAAAATTTTATTAAATATACAATACATTTTAGTAATTTTGAGTGCATAATGGTCCTTTAAAGACAGGAGGCGAGTATTTTGCCCCCCCCCCCCCTTTTTGTTATTCTTCCCACCCAAATTAGGAATATATATATATATATATAAAAAAGTTTTGATCATTATGATTTGCTATTACGCGTTTGTTTGTTTTTATTACAGTGTGATTCAGCTGACTTTGCTCTGTGAGAGCTTCCATTTGGAAAATCTTTTTTGGTTCATCTTGTTCCCGTTATCATTGGAGCCGTTGGCCTTCGTTCTGGTCAAGTGTTCATCAGGATTGGTCCGGTTTTGGGAACAGTAAAGAAAGAGGAAGGGGATTGGTTGCTCAGAGTCCTGCTTTATTGATAAGATCTATGTTCTGATTGGTTGAACTATGTTATTATGTTGCTTTTTCTGTACTTGTATTACTGCTGGAGTGTTTTAAAGTAAAGAAAGTAAAGCAAAATACTTGTCTCCTGTCTTTAATAAAATTGGGACTATAGAGTTACCAAGGCTATCATAATCCTCATTGATAAGTGAAAAAAACCTGCATCATACACATTAATTATCAGTCACATTTTATTTTCACTTTGGCTGCGAATCTTTCTCTTCCATGGATGTTTCTGGAAAATATTTCCAAACCTTTATGAATATTCTGCAGCACATCTGCTTTTTTTTCATGAACTAAAATCAGATTTAGTTATTTGCAAATTCAAACTCTTTTTTTTCTAATTCAATCGTCATCTGTTCGTACTGATAGCCAATGCTCTGAAATCGATTAAACAAGAAAAACAAAGAGACATCTGTGTGCAAGTTTAGACTGAATAGAGTGGGGACCAGTATTTGAAGAAAATCTCTGAATGTTACGGTATTCGCACATTTAGATTTATAGCGCATTGCTCTGGAATACAGTGCAAGTACCCAAGTCAGCATATTATTTTCTTTCTCTTTTCATCTGATTGTTTTTCTTTTAGCAGATGCCAAGTTTGGAAGGAATGAATCCCCCTGTTTGTTAAATGCTTTTTTCCAGGAAGATGAGTCTCAGAAACACAAAGAACTTTCTGTGTCTTCCATGAAATTGTATAAACACTGATACTATTTACAAGGAATAGCACACTGTGGCTGCAGCGCATCTCACATACACTGAGCTCTTAACGTTTCTATGGAGTTGCGCATCAGAAACCCAGTGTGTGTACAAACAGGACCAGGGGCGCGATCCGATATACGGCGTAGTTTGTGGCGCAAGCGAGGGAACCCGCGTTGCCCGCAGTTTCAGCTCGCAACTCGAGCTATCCAATATACGGCGCCGTCAGATGCTAAAGTGCCGTAAGTCGGATAAACCATCGATGTCCAGAAATCTGCATAAGTACAAATTTCTGAAGTCGCCAGTGACTTACGGCACGTTAGAAACTGCCGGCGCCTACAAAACCTGACTAAAGTATGAAATCACCCGTACTGTCTAACACGCCTCCCAAACATAGCCCGACACGTCTAACCCTCTATCCGCTATCCCCCCTCACTATCCTAACAATAAAAAAAGTTATTAACCCCTAAACAGCCGCTCCTGGACCCTGCCGCCACCTAATAAAGTTATTAACCCCTAAACCGCCGCTCCCGGACCCCGCCGCCAGCTATATTAAATCTATAACCCCCTAAAGTGAGCCCCTACGCCGCCACCATCTATTTTAAAATTATTAACCCCTAATTTAATCCCCCTACCCCGCCGCCACCTATAATAAATTATTTAACCCCTTATCTAATCCCCCTACCCCGCCGCCAGCTATATTAAATTAATTAACCCCTAATTTAATACCCCTACCCCGCCGCCAGCTATATTAAATTATTTAAACCCTAAAATACTAAACTATCCCTACCACTAAACCTAAGTCTAACCCTACAAATAGCCCTGAAAAGGGCTTTTTGCGTGGCATTACCCCAAAGTAAACTGCTCTTTTGCCAGCCCTTAAAAGGGCTTTTTGCGGGGCATGCCCCAAAGAAAACTGCTCTTTTACCAGCCCTTAAAAGGGCTTTTGGCGGGGCTTTGTCACAGAGTAAACTGCTCTTTTGCCTACAATCTAAATCCCCCTACACCGCTGCCACCTATAATAAATGTATTAACCCCAAATCTAATCCCCCTACACCGCCACCAGCTATATTAAACACATTAACCCCTAATCTAATCCCCCTACACCGCCGCCAGCTATATTAACTATATTAACCCTAATTATATTAGGGTTAATATAGTTAATATAATTATTATATTATATATATTAACTATATTAACCCTAATTATATTAAGGTTAATATAGTTAATATCGTTATTATATTATATAATATATATTAAGTATAATAACCCTATCTAACTCTAACATCCCTAACTAAACTCTTATTAAAATAAATCTAATATTAATATTATTAATTAAAATATTCCTATTTAAATCTAAATACTTACCTATAAAATAAACCCTAAGATAGCTACAATGTAATTAATAATTACATTGTAGCTATTTCAGGGTTTATATTTATTTTACAGGTAACTTGGTATTTATTTTAACTAGGTACAATAGCTATTAAATAGTTAATAACTATTTAATAGCTACCTAGTTAAAATAATTACCAATTTACCTGTAAAATAAATCCTAACCTAAGTTACAAATACACCTACACTATCAATAAATTAAATAAACTACAAATATCTAAACTAAAATACAATTAAATAAACTAAACTAAATTACAAAAAAAAAACTCACTAAATTACAAAAAATACAAAAAAAAGATTACAAGATTTTTAAGCTAATTACACCTATTCTAAGCCCCCTAATAAAATAATAAAGCCCCCCAAAATAAAAAAAATTCCCTACCCTATTCTAAATTAAAAAAGTTCAAAGCTCTTTTACCTTTACCTTTAGATTTATTTAAGGGGGGTTTGGGTTAGATTAGGGGTATGTGGGTGGTGGGTTGTAATGTTGGGGGGTGGTATTGTGATTTTTTTTCAGGCAAAAGAGCAGTTTTCTTTGGGGCATGCCCCGCAAAAGGCCCTTTTAAGGGCTGGTAAGGTAAAAGAGCTTTGAACTTTTTTAATTTAGAATAGGGAAGGGATTTTTTTTTTTTTGGGGGGCTTTATTATTTTATTAGGGGGCTTAGAATAGGTGTAATTAGCTTAAAAATCTTGTAATTTTTTTTTATTTTTTGTAATTTAGTGGGTTTTTTTGTAATTTAGTTTAGTTTATTTAATTGTATTTTAGTTTAGATATTTGTAGTTTATTTAATTTATTGATAGTGTAGGTGTATTTGTAACTTAGGTTAGGATTTATTTTACAGGTAAATTGGTAATTATTTTAACTAGGTAGCTATTAAATAGTTAACTATTTAATAGCTATTGTACCTAGTTAAAATAAATACCAAGTTACCTGTAAAATAAATATAAACCCTGAAATAGCTACAATGTAATTATTAATTACATTGTAGCTATCTTAGGGTTTATTTTATAGGTAAGTATTTAGATTTAAATAGGAATATTTTAATTATTAATATTAATATTAGATTTATTTTAATAAGAGTTTAGTTAGGGATGTTAGAGTTAGATAGGGTTATTATACTTAATATATATATAATATAATAACGATATTAACTATATTAACCCTAATATAATTAGGGTTAATATAGTTAATATATATAATATAATAATTATATTAACTATATTAACCCTAATATAATTAGGGTTAATATAGTTAATATAGCTGGCGGCGGTGTAGGGGGATTAGATTAGGGATTAATGTGTTTAATATAGCTGGCGGCGGTGTAGGGGGATTAGATTAGGGGTTAATACATTTATTATAGGTGGCAGCTGTGTAGGGAGATTTAGATTGTAGGCAAAAGAGCAGTTTACTTTGTGACAAAGCCCCGCCAAAAGCCCTTTTAAGGGCTGGTAAAAGAGCAGTTTTCTTTGGGGCATGCCCCGCAAAAAGCCCTTTTAAGGGCTGGCAAAAGAGCAGTTTACTTTGGGGTAATGCCACACAAAAAGCCCTTTTCAGGGCTATTTGTAGGGTTAGACTTAGGTTTAGTGGTAGGGATAGTTTAGTATTTTAGGAGTTAAATAATTTAATATAGCTGGCGGCGGGGTAGGGGTATTAAATTAGGGGTTAATTAATTTAATAGGTTTGATGTGTTTGCTGATATGGGCATGTAACTGGCATGTGCTGTTGTCATGGAGTACAAGGAGGAAGGTTTAATGTGTGTGCTGATATGGGCATGTAACTGGCATGTGCTGTTGTCATGGAGTACAAGGAGGAAGGTTTAATGTGTGTGCTGATATGGGCATGTAACTGGCAGACGCTGAGGTGATGGAGTACAAGGAGAAAGGTTTGATGTGTGGGCTGATATGGGCATGTAACTGGCACGTGCTGTGGTGATATAGGCGTGCTGTGATGATACAGGGAGGAAGGTTTGATGTGTGGGCTGATATAGGCATGTAACTGGCACGTGCTGTGGTGATGGGATACAGGGCAGAAGGTTTGATGTGTGGGCTGATATGGGCATGTAACTGGCACGTGCTGTGGTTATGGAGTACAAGAAGGAAGGTTTGATGTGTGGGCTGATATGGGCATGTAACTGGCACATGCTGTGGTGATGGGGTACAAGGAGGAAGGTTTGATGTGTGGGCTGATATGAGCATGTAACTGGCATGTGCTGTGGTGATGGAGTAAAAGGAGAAAGTTTTGATGTGTGGGCTGATATGGGCATGTAACTGGCACGTGCTGTGGTGATACAGGCGTGCTATGGTGATACAGGGAGGAAGGTTTGATGTTTGGGCTGATAAGGGCATGTAACTGGCAAGTGCTGTGGTGATACAGGGAGGTAGGTTTGATGTGTGGGCTAATAAGTTTCTTTAACTGCAGATTATTATGCATATGCTAATACAATCTCTAGGTATTTAAATCCTCGCTGTTTACAAATAAAGCTGCTATTTGCATCTCTATAAGTTACTGAGCTGGTTTTATGTACTGTATTAGTCTTAAAGCTGCATCTAATTCTATCTAACTCACAAGACAGCTCACCCTATGGTTTCAGTATATAACAAGAGTTGGAAGCAGAGCGAGATGATGCACGACAGGTGGTCACTTTTGTCACACGGTTCTGCTTTTATAATGTACAGGTTATGTATAGAACATATTTCTGTCTTGGTACCCTACAAATCCTGTCTGTCCTGACATTCCTGCATTTCACACTCAAGCGAAAATTCACAGAAATCATCAGATGAACATGGGAGTTGACTAATGATTTATTTTGTTGTTGTGCTGAGGACACATTCATATAATTAACCTGTCATATATTATGCAATTACACGCTAAGGAACTTGTCATGTATGAATCATTTGGGCTAACTCCTTTGTTCAAATATTTGTGTCATGTGAAAATAAACTCAGTTATATTCTGTTTACAGTGTGTCAAATGCATTTTATGCTGTGATTTTTATGTTTCATGTGCAGAGAAAGCTCTTAATTAAATGATTGCCCAGGAGGACAACTGTGCACTCACCACTAATGACTTGCAGTCAAGGAGTTAACGTACTAACTTTGGAATAGCCTTGATATTGTAAATGTGTCTGTCTTGTGATTTGTGTGCAGTACGTTAGCAGTATTTGTGTATTGTGTGAAATTTGTGTAATGTGTATGTGCTTGTAAATATGTTTTTGTGTGTGTGTATGTATGCATGTATGTGTGTTTGTATGTGTGTGCGCGTAAGTGTTTGTGTGTATGTGTGCGTGTATGTGTGCATGTGTTTGTGAATGTGTTTATGTGTGTGTACATGTACGCATGTATGTGTGTTTGTATGTGTGTGAGCCTGTTTGTGTGTATGTGTGAGTGTGTGTGTGTGTATGTGTGCATGTGCGTGTGTAAGTGTGTCTGTGTTCGTGTGTATGTATGCATGTATGTGTGTTTGTATGTGTGTGCTTGTGTGTATGAATGTGTGTGTGTGTGTTTGTGTGTATGTGTGCATATGTGTATATGGGCTAGATTTATCAAGCTGAGGCAGACAGTGGTGCATATACGCAACCCTGTCCGCCGCAGCTCGTCTCTGGTGGGGCGAATTTCCCTGGAGGAATTTACCATTGCACACTAGCGCTATTTTGCGCTCACGTGCAATCCCACCCCCTGCCTGCAATCCCGCCCCCTGCCTGCGCACAGCCACACCGTGGAGATTGAATTTCGCCACCTTAGAGGTGGTGAAAGGTTATGAAAGCAGCAGTCTAATGGCCGCTGCTTGTTAAATACGTTAAGTAGGTTCTCTTGTGAGAACCTGCAGCCATAGGGGCACAAAGGCTGGCGAAAGCCTTTGATAAATCGACCCCCAAGTGTGTGTGTGTGTGTGTATATGTGTGTGTGTACATGTGTGAGTTCCAGTCTGATAGAGCGAGATAGAGAGCTCCAGTCTGATAGAGCGAGGTAGAGAGTTCCAGTCTGATGGAGTGACGTAGAGAGTTTCAGTCTTATGGAGTACGGTAGAGAGTTGCAGAATGAAGAAGAGTGGTAAAGAGTTCCAGTTTGATTGAGCAGAGTAAGGAGATCCAATCTGATGGCGTGTGGGTAGAGAGTTCCAGTCTGATGGAGCAAGGTAGAGAGTTCCAGTCTGAAGGAGAGGGGTAGAGAGTTTCAGTCTGATGGAGTGGGGGTAGAGAGTTCCAGTCTGATGGAGCAGGGTAGTGAGTTGCAGTCTGATGGAGAGGGGTAGTAAATTCCAGTCCGATGGAGCAGGGTAGAAAGGTCCAGTCTGATGGAAAGGAGAGGAGAGCGTTCCAGTCTGATGGAGTGAGGTAGAGAGTTTTAGTCTGATGGAGCAGGCTAGAGAGTTCCAGTCTAATGGAGTGAGGTAGAAAGTTCCAGTCTGATGGAGAGAGGTAGAGAGTTTGGGGGGTAGTTATCAAGCCATCTACTTTTCTGCCTTCGCCGGCCCAATACGCCCGCCTAAGCTCGCCTACCTTCGCCGCCGCGGACCTTGAATACGTTCGCCTAAGTTATCAAATAAAGCTGTCAAAAAGCTGCGGGGCGATAAGCAGCGGACTGTGAGAGTTATCACTCATCCGATCTTGCTGCTCTTCGGCTTTTTCCCAGCTTTATTGCTAGCCTGTCACTAAGCACTCACACTAAACTACACTGTTCTATCCCTATACCGGCGCCCCCGGAGCCTCCCGCAACTAAATAAAGTTATTAACCCCTAAACCGCCGCTCCTAGACCCTGCCGCAACTCTTATAAATGTATTAATCCCAAAACCGCCGCTCCTAGACCCTGCCGCAACTCTTATAAATGTATTAACCCCTAAACCGCCACTCCTAGAACCTGCCGCAACTCTTATAAATGTATTAACCCCTAAACCGCCGCTCCCGGACACCGCTGCCACCTACAGTATACCTAGTAACCCCTATCCTGCCCCCCTATACCGTCGCCCTCTATAATAAAATTATTAACCCCTATCCTGCTGATCCCGTACCTCGCCGCAACTAAATAAATAGTTTAACCCCTAAACCGCCGCTCCCTGAACCCGCCGCAACCTATATTAAACCTATTAACCCCTATCCTGCCCCCCCTACACCGTCGTCACCTATAATAAATTTATTAACCTCTATCCTGCCCCCCACTACACCGCCGCCACTGTAATAAAATTATTAACCCCTAAACCTAAGTCTAACCCTAACCCTAACGCCCCCCTAACCTAAATATTAATTAAATAAATCTAAATAATATTTCTATTATTAACTAAATTAATCCTATTTAAAACTAAATACTTACCTTTAAAATAAACCCTAATATAGCTACAATATAAATAATAATTATATTGTAGCTATCTTAGGATTTATTTTTATTTTACAGGCAACTTTCAATTTATTTTAACTAGGTACAATAGCTATTAAATAGTTTAACTATTTAATAGCTTACCTAGCTAAAATAAACTGAAATTTACCTGTAAAATAAATCCTAACCTAAGTTATAATTACACCTAACACTACACTATACTTTAATAAATTATTCCTATTTAAACTAAATACTTACCTGTAAAATAAACCATAATATAGCTACAATATAAATAATAATTATATTGTAGCTATCTTAGGATTTATATTTATTTTACAGGTAACTTTGTATTTATTTTAGCTAGTTAGAATAGTTATTAAATAGTTATTAACTATTTAATAACTACCTAGCTAAAAGAAATACAAAATTACCTGTAAAATAAATCCTAACCTAAGTTACAATTATACCTAATACTACACTATCATTAAATTAATTAAATAAACTACCTACAAATAACTACAATGAAATACAATTACATAAACTAACTAAAGTACAAAAAATCCGGCTCTTGAATCTTCCTCCCGCCGACGCGGAACATCCTTCTTCACCGACGGACTACGACGAATGAAGGCTCCCTTAAGGGACGTCTTCCAAGATGATTCAGCCAATCAGATTGAGCTTGCATTCTATTGGCTGTTCCGATCAGCCAATAGAATGCGAGCTCAATGTGATTGGCTGATTCCATCAGCCAATCAGATTTTTCCTACCTTAATTCCGATTGGCTGATAGAATCCTATCAGCCAATCGGAATTGAGGGGACGCCATCTTGGATGACGTCCCTTAAAGGAGCCTTCATTCGTCGTAGTCCGTCGGTGAAGAAGGATGTTCCGCGACGGCGGGAGGAAGATTCAAGACCCGGCTTGGAAGATGAAATCGCCCGGATAGAAGACCTCTTCAGCGCCTCTTGTTAGATGACATCGCCCGGATCGAAGACTTCTTCAGCGCCGCCTGGATGATGACTTCATCGGATGGAAGATTACTTCAGCGCCGCTTGGAGGATTAACTTCTTCCGCTCCGGATGTCCACTTCGGTTCCATCGCTGCTTGGCTGAGTGAAGACGACTCAAGGTAGGATGATCTTCAGGGGATTAGTGTTAGGTTTTTGTAAGGGGGGTTTGGGTTAGATTAGGGGTATTAGGGTGGTGTTTTTTAAGGTGGGGGGGGGTTGTATTTTTCTTTTACAGGCAAAAGAGCTGAACTTTTTGGGGCATGCCCCCACAAATGGCCCTTTTAAGGGCTGGTAAGGTAAAAGAGCTTTGAACTTTATTTAATTTAGAATAGGGTAGGGCATTTTTTTTATTTTGGGGGGGTTTGTTATTTTATTAGGGGGCTTAGATTAGGTGTAAGTAGCTTAAAATTGTTGTAATATTTTTAAAATGTTTGTAACTTATTTTTTTATTTTTTATAACTTAGCTTTTTTTATTTTTTGTACTTTAGTTAGTTTATGTAATTGTATTTAATTGTAGTTATTTGTAGGTAGTCTATTTAATTAATTTAATGATAGTGTAGTATTAGGTTTAATTGTAATTTAGGTTAGGATTTATTTTACAGGTAATTTTGTATTTCTTTTAGCTAGGTAGTTATTAAATAGTTAATAACTATTTAATAACTATTCTAACTAGCTAAAATAAATACAAAGTTACCTGTAAAATAAATATAAATCCTAAGATAGCTACAATATAATTATTATTTGTAGCTATATTAGGGTTTATTTTACAGGTAAGTATTTAGTTTTAAATAGGAATAATTTATTAAAGTATAGTGTAGTGTTAGGTGTAATTGTAACTTAGGTTAGGATTTATTTTACAGGTAAATTTCAGTTTATTTTAGCTAGGTAACTATTAAATAGTTAATAACTATTTAATAGCTGTTGAACCTAGTTAAAATAAATTGAAAGTTGCCTGTAAAATAAAAATAAATCCTAAGATAGCTACAATATAATTATTATTTATATTGTAGCTATATTAGGGTTTATTTTAAAGGTAAGTATTTAGTTTTAAATAGGATTAATTTAGTTAATAATAGAAATATTATTTAGATTTATTTAATTAATATTTAAGTTAGGGGGCGTTAGGGTTTGTGTTAGACTTAGGGTTAGGGGTTAATAATTTTATTACAGTGGCGGCGGCGTAGTGGGGGGCAGGATAGGGGTTAATAAATTTATTATAGATGGCGACAGTGTAGGGAGCGGCGGTTTAGGGGTTAATAAGTTTATTATAGGTGGCGACGGTGTAGGGGGGGCAGGATAGGGGTTAATAAATTTAATATAGGTGGCGACGGTGTAGGGGGGGCAGGATAGGGGTTAATAAATTTATTATAGGGGGCGGCAGTATAGGGGGGGCAGGATAGGGGTTACTAGGTATAATGTAGGTGGCGGTGGGCTCCGGGAGCAGCGGTTTAGGGGTTAAGACATTTATTATAGTTGCGGTGGGCTCCTGGAGTGGCGGTTTAGGGGGTAATAACTTTATTTAGTTGCGGCAGTGTAGGGGGGACAGATTAGAGGTGTTTAGACTCGGGGTACATGTTAGGGTGTTAGGTGTAGACATCTCCCATAGGAATCAATGGGATGTCTGGCAGCAGCGAACTTGTACTTTCGCTATGGTCAGACTCCCATTGATTCCTATGGGATCCGCCACCTCCAGGGGTGGCGGTTTGAAAACCAGGTACGCTGGGCCGTAAAAGTGCCGAGCGTACCTGCTAGTCATTTGATAACTAGCAAAAGTAGTGAGATTGTGCCGCACTTGTGTGCGGAACATCTGGAGTGACGTAAGAATCGATCTGTGTCAGACTGAGTCCGGCAGATCGAAGTTTACGTCACAAAATTCTACTTTTGCCGGTCTTGAGCCTTTGATAACTAAGACGAATCAGCCTCGCCACAAATACGCTGCGGAATTCCAGCGTATTTGAGGTTGACGGCTTGATAACTACCCCCTTTTGTCTGATGGATAGGGATAGAGAGTTTTAGTCAGTCAGTCTGATGGAGTGGGTAGAGAGTTCCAGTCTGAAGGAGTGAAGTAGAGAATTACAGTCTGATGGAGCGGGATAGAGAGTTCCAGTCTGAAGGAGTGAAGTAGAGAATTCCAGTCTGATGGAGCAGGGTAGTGAGTTCCAGTCTGATGGAGAGCGGTAGTGAATTCCAGTCTGATAGAGCAGGGTTGAGAGGTCCAGTATGATGGAAAGGGGAGGATAGCGTTTCAATCTGATGGAGTGAGGTAGAGAGTTTTAGTCTGATGGAGTGGGCTAGAGAGTTCCAGTCTAATGAAGCGAGGTAGAGAGTTCCAGTCTGATGGAGAGTGTGTGTATTTGTGTGTGTGTACATGTCTGAGTTCCAGTCTGATAGAGCGAGGTAGAGAGTTCCAGTCTGTTGGAGTGATGTAGAGAGTTTTAGCCTGATGGAGCAGGGTAGAGAATTCCAGTCTGATGTAGCAGAGTAGTAGGATCCAGTCTGATGAAACAGGGTAGTGAGGTCCAGTCTGATGGAGCGGGCCAGAGAGTTTTAGTCTGATGGAGCAGGGTACAGAGTTCCAGTCTGATGAAGCGGGTTAGTGAGTTCCAATCTAATGGAGAGGGGTAGAAAATTCCAGTCGGTTTGTGTATATGTGTGTATATATGCATTTCTGTCTTATGGAGAGGTGTAGAGAGTTTCTGTCTGATGGAGCAGGGGAGAGAGTTCCAGTCTTATGGAGTGGGGTAGAGAGTTCCAGTCTGATGGAGCTGGGTAGTGAGTTCCAGTATGATGGAGCAGCGTAGTGAGTTCCAGTCTGATGGAGAGGGGTAGAGAGTTCCAGTCTGATGGAGCGGTGTAGAGAGTTCCAGTCTGATGGAGAGGGGCAGAGAGTTTCAGTCTGATGGAGCAGTGTAGAGAGTTCCAGTCTGATGGAGAGGGGTAGAGAGTTCCAGTCTGATGGAAAGGGGTAGAAAGTTCCAGTCTGATTGTGTGTATGCGTGTGTATATGTGTTTCTGTCTTATGGAGTGGGGTAGAAAGTTTCAGACTGATTGACCAGGGTAAAGAGTTTCAGTCTGATGAGCCGGGGTAAAGAGTTCCAGTCTGATGGAGAGGGGTAGAGAGTGTCAGCCATATAGAATCAGTCCAGGATTAGACCCAACTGCTAGCGTGATAATATAAACACACGCTAGCACACTGAAAGGAAACCAGGATGTGACCCACTCAGGAAAGAAACTAGAACAGATTAATATTAATATTAGGAAAACTGTGTACTCACAGATGATGCAGGGACACGGAAGAGACTCTTGATGAGATGAGGGAGTACAAGGTACAGAAACTTAAAGCAGGCAGAGGATGATCTGTTAGAGTGGTCAGGTAAAGCAGAGGTCAGTATCACTTTAAAGCAGGCAGGGGATGATCCGTTAGAGTGGTCAGGCAAAGCAATGGTCAATGACCCTTTAATCAAATGTAAGGATGAGGCAGCAGAATGGTCAGGCAAAGCAATGGTTAATGTCCCTTTAATCAGGATTAAGGATGAAGCAGCAGAGTGGTCAGGCAAAGCAATGGTTAATGTCCCTTTAATCAGGTTTTAGGATGAGGCAGCAGAGTGGTCAGGCAAAGCAATGGTCAATGTCCCTTTAATCAGGTTTAAGGATGAGGCAGCAGAGTGTACAGGCAAAGCAATGGTCAATGTCCCTATAATCAGGATTAAGGATGAGGCAGCAGAGTGGTCAGGCAAAGCAATGGTCAATGTCCCTTTAACAAGGTTTAAGGATGAGGCAGCAGAGTGGTCAGGCAAAGCAATGGTCAATGTCCCTTTAATCAGTTTTAAGGATGAGGCAGCAGAGTGCTCAGGCAAAGCAATGGTCAATGTCCCTTTAATCAGGTTTAAGGATGAGGCAGAAGAGTGGTCAGACAAAGCAATGGTCAAATATCCAGATAACAGGTAGTAGAGATAACACTCACGGAGCCAAGCAGCAGGAAGCAAGAACGCTATCCGACAAACGAGCACCAGAGCTAAGTTCCGCCAAGGTTTAAAAGCCTAGTGACATGTGGGAGCGGATACAGGAAGGCCACATCACGTTGCTAGGCATCGTGACACGGTAGAGAGATCCGGGAGCTGCGGCAACATCGGATCGGATCATGACAGCACCCCCTCCTCAACAACCCCTACGGGGATAGGACCAGGTTTGAAGGGATGAGCCTTATGAAAAGCCTTATGAAAAGCAGGAGCATGACAGGATAACCTTTCCAGTGGATGAGATAGTATAAAGATTTGCCACAAAGTTTGGAATTGATGATGTGACTGACTTCAAACTCAGGTTGTCCATGAACTAAAAGAGGTGGAGGAATGGTCCTAGGTCTGGAATATCTATTAAACGTGGCAGGTTTAAGAAGAGAAATGTTAAAAACTGGATGAGCTTTAAGAGTCTTAGGAAGTGCAATATGATAAGCAGTAGAGCAAACCTGACTCAAGATTCGGAAAGGCCCTACATAGCGTGGTCCTAGTTTAATAGACGGTTGCTTGAGATGAAGATAACGTGTAGAAACCCAAACCTTGTCTCCAGGACGATACTTGGGGTCTTCTTACATTTGCTATCAGCATAGAATTTATGTTGGTTAGAAGCTTTGGTGAGGAGAAGGCGGATGTTCCGCCAATGGCGACAAAGTCTGCGGACAGAGAGATTAGCAGCAGGAATTTCCGAAGGAGAGGTATGAATTTGGAAAGTTCTGGGTTGAAATCCATAAGCTGCTTTAAAGGGTGAGGTTTTAAGAGAAGTATTGTAATGGACATTGTGAACCAATTCAGCTAGAGGCAAGTAGTGGGTCCAGTTAGAGTGGAGATGATCCATATACAGGGAGTGCAGAATTATTAGGCAAATGAGTATTTTGACCACATCATCCTCTTTATGCATGTTGTCTTACTCCAAGCTGTATAGGCTCGAAAGCCTACTACCAATTAAGCATATTAGGTGATGTGCATCTCTGTAATGAGAAGGGGTGTGGTCTAATGACATCAACACCCTATATCAGGTGTGCATAATTATTAGGCAAATTCCTTTCCTTTGGCAAAATGGGTCAAAAGAAGGACTAGACAGGCTCAGAAAAGTCAAAAATAGTGAGATATCTTGCAGAGGGATGCAGCACTCTTAAAATTGCAAAGCTTCTGAAGCGTGATCATCGAACAATCAAGCGTTTCATTCAAAATAGTCAACAGGGTCGCAAGAAGCGTGTGGAAAAACCAAGGCGCAAAATAACTGCCCATGAACTGAGAAAAGTCAAGCGTGCAGCTGTCAAGATGCCACTTGCCACCAGTTTGGCCATATTTCAGAGCTTCAACATCACTGGAGTGCCCAAAAGCACAAGGTGTGCAATACTCAGAGACATGGCCAAGGTAAGAAAGGCTGAAAGACGACCACCACTGAACAAGACACACAAGCTGAAATGTCAAGACTGGGCCAAGAAATATCTCAAGACTGATTTTTCTAAGGTTTTATGGACTGATGAAATGAGAGTGAGTCTTGATGGGCCAGATGGATGGGCCCGTGGCTGGATTGGTAAAGGGCAGAGAGCTCCAGTCCGACTCAGACGCCAGCAAGGTGGAGGTGGAGTACTGGTTTGGGCTGGTATCATCAAAGATGAGCTTGTGGGGCCTTTTCGGGTTGAGGATGGAGTCAAGCTCAACTCCCAGTCCTACTGCCAGTTTCTGGAAGACACCTTCTTCAAGCAGTGGTACAGGAAGAAGTCTGCATCCTTCAAGAAAAACATGATTTTCATGCAGGACAATGCTCCATCACACGCGTCCAAGTACTCCACAGCGTGGCTGGCAAGAAAGGGTATAAAAGAAGAAAATCTAATGACATGGCCTCCTTGTTCACCTGATCTGAACCCCATTGAGAACCTGTGGTCCATCATCAAATGTGAGATTTACAAGGAGGGAAAACAGTACACCTCTCTGAACAGTGTCTGGGAGGCTGTGGTTGCTGCTGCATGCAATGTTGATGGTGAACAGATCAAAACACTGACAGAATCCATGGATGGCAGGCTTTTGAGTGTCCTTGCAAAGAAAGGTGGCTATATTGGTCACTGATTTGTTTTTGTTTTGTTTTTGAATGTCAGAAATGTATATTTGTGAATGTTGAGATGTTATATTGGTTTCACTGGTAAAAATAAATAATTGAAATGGGTATATATTTGTTTTTTGTTAAGTTGCCTAATAATTATGCACAGTAATAGTCACCTGCACACACAGATATCCCCCTAAAGTAGCTAAAACTAAAAAGAAATTAAAAACTACTTCCAAAAATATTCAGCTTTGATATTAATGAGTTTTTTGGGTTCATTGAGAACATGGTTGTTGTTCAATAATAAAATTAATCCTCAAAAATACAACTTGCCTAATAATTCTGCACTCCCTGTAATGCCTAAGATATGTTTCCAAGCACTGGTTGGCCCTCTCAGTTTGGCCGTTGGATTGGGGATGATGAGATGTAGACAAGGAGATGGAAGTACCAAGTTGTTTACAAAGAGATTTCCAAAACTGAGAAACAAACTGAATCCCCCTGTCAGAGACAATATCAAGTGGGAAACCATGAAGTCTCACTACATGCTGAATAAAAAGTTCAGAAAGGGTTTTCGCAGAGGGTAAGCCAGACAATGGAACAAAATGGGCTGATTTAGTGAATATGTCAACATTAACCCAAAAAGTATTGTTTCCAGCTGATAGAGGGAAATCATTAACGAAATACATGGATAAATGAGTCCAAGGCAGATGAGGAATAGGGTGAGGTTGGAGCAAACCAGAAGGTAATTGACGAGGTATCTTGTTGGATGCACATACAGTGCAAGCAGAAACGTAATCTTTAATGTCCCAAGTTAAAGAGGGCCACCAGACATGTTGCTTAAGGTTCCAAATAGTATTGCCAATACCGGAATGTCCGGAAAGGGGATTGTCATGAGCCCATAACAATTTAGATCGGAGGTGCTCAGGAACAAAAAGTAGACCAACAGGGGGTTTGCAGGTGGAGGGAAGGTCCTTTTGAGCAGCTTGTAATTCTTGTAAGGTAGAGACCGATAGTTGAGCCATGATCTCATGAGGATGGAGAATATTGCCAGATTCTGGAGAATTAGTAGATTGGAACTGCCTTAACAAAGCATCAGCCTTGATATTCTTCATGCCAGGAATGTAGGATAAAACATAGTGGAACCGAGAGAAATACAAAGACCATCAAGCTTAAATTTAAACATTTGGCTATCTGGAGATAAAGTAAATTCTTATGAGGATCAAGAAGGGTTGAACGGTACCCTCTAACCAATGTCTCCATTTGTCTAAGGCCATTTTGATGGCCAGCAATTCCTTGTTGCCCACGTCATAATTTAATTCTGAAGGGGTGAACTTCTTGGAGAAGAAACCGACAGGATGATTCCTACAAGACTCAGGAATACGTTGAGAAAGGACTGCTCTTGCAGCCACTGAGGAAGCATCCACTTCCAGAATAAATTGGTATTCAGGATTAGGATGACAAAGACTAGGTGCAGAAGCACCTAAAGGCTTGCAAGTTCTCTCCCTTTCTTGTTATCGTTCACTATACCTAGCGTCAAGTCTGATACAAAGATTGATTAGATCTTCTAGGGTTTCTGGAAGATCCCAGTATGCTAGCTCGTCTTTGTGTTTGATGTTCAGAGAGACCCTTATGAAAAGCCGCTCTAAGAGCTCCCTGATTCCAAGAGGTCTCAGCCGCAAGCGTGCAGAGTTCAATTGCATACTGTGCCACAGATTGGTTTCCCTGATGTATGTCTAAAAGAGAGGCTTTCGCAGTTGAAGATCTTCCAGGTTTGTCAAAGACAGTCGAAAATACAGACAGGAAGGAATCCACATCCTGAAATATAGGATCATTCTTTTCCAACAAGGGGGACACCCAGGCCAGGGCTTTTCCTTTCATCAAGGATATAAGGAAAGTTTTCCTTGAAGAAGGTGTCATGAACAGTGCATTGCTGTTGTGAAAATGAAGGTGGCATTGGTTAAAAAAAAAAACTACAATCTTCGGGGTTACCATCATATTTGTCTGGAATAGGTATCCTAGGGCCAATTTGTCCTTGAGCATGGTTTGCTGGAAGTGAAGGAGGAGACGAAGTCTGTGAGGTAGGATTGGATTGTGTTGGAGCCACAAGACTTTGCAGTAAAGCAGTTATCTGATCCAGTTTGGAGTCCAGGGATTGCAAATGTGCGGCATAGGATCCCAACAATTGTCCCTGGTGGGCCACGGCCATGGATAGCTCAGTGGGGTCCATATTATGGCCTGTTTGTTCTGTCAGCTGTATAGAATCAGTCTAGGATTAGACCCAACTGCTAGCGTGGTAATATAAACACACACTCAGGAAAGAAACTAATATGGATTAATATGCAGGAAAAGAAAACTGTGTACTCACAGATGATGCAGGGACACGGAAGAGACTCTTGATGAGATGATGGAGTACAAGGTACAGAAACTTAAAGCAGGCAGAGGATGATCCGTTAGAGTGGTCAGTAAAAGCAATGGTCAATGGCCCTTTAATCAAATTTAAGGATGAGGCAGCAGAGTGGTCAGGCAAAGCAATGGTCAGCATCACTTTAAAGCAGGCAGGGGATTATCCATTAGAGTGGTCAGGCAAAGCAATGGTCAATGTCCCTTTAATCAAATTTAAGGATGAGGCAGCAGAGTGGTCAGGCAAAGCAATGGTCAATGTCCCTTTAATCAGGTTTAAGGATGAGGCAGCAGAGTGGTCAGGCAAAGCAATGGTCAATGTCCCTTTAATCAGGTTTAAGGATGATGCAGCAGAGTGGTCAGGCAAAGTAATGGTCAATGTCCCTTTAATCAGGTTTAAGGATGAGACAGCAGAGTGGTCAGGCAAAGCAATGGTCAATGTCACTTTAATCAGGTTTAAGGATAAGGCATCAGAGTGGTCAGGCAAAGCAATGGTCAAATATCCAGATAGCAGAGATAACAGTCACGGAGCCAAACAGCAGGAAGCAAGAACGCTATCCGACAGTTTTGCCCCTTTTTAGTCAGGGAAGTAAGGGGTGCCATAATAGTTGCAAAACCTTTGATGAACTTCCTGTAGTAACTGGTGAAGCCTAGGATACGCTGGAGATCTTTAAGGGAGTCAGGTCTAGGCCATTCTATTATGGCGGCAAGTTTAGTAGGATCCATTTTGAAGCATGTTTTAGATATTTCATATCCTAGAAAGAGAGAGTCCTGGTGAAAAGAAAATTTTTACATCTTGGCAAAAAGATGATTAGCTCTAAGACGTTGAAGTACTTTCTTGACATGGGATATATGATCTTGATAGTTTTGTGAAAAGATGAGGATATCGTCAAGGTAGATCATGACAAAGATGAAGAACATCAAGAAGTGAGCTCTCCTTGAGCCCAAGAAAACGTAGGGTTGTGTAACTGGAGCCAGGGGAGACCCAAGATTATGGGAAATTGGGGAGTCGGAATGACATCAAGACTAATAATTTCAAAATGGAGAACTCCAACGGAAAACAGTAACGGAATGCTAGAAAACTGAATGAGTCTAGAACCCAGCGGACCACCGCTGACAGTGGAGACCTTAACAGAGTGCCCTTTTGAATGTAGAGGTATTCTGTGTGTGGTTGCAAATGTAGAATCTATGAACACACCACCAGCACTGGAATCAATGAGGCCTTGAGTATGGAGTTTACGATCTCCAAGATGAAGAGTTACTGGTACAAAAAGTTTGTTGTTGAGGGAGGAGAATTCGATTTGGCTTAACTCAGTCCCTCGATCTAGAGTTAAGCCCTGGCTTTTACTGGTCTGGTGGGACAATCCCTCAACAACTGTCCCTTTAAGCGTCATTGACCAAGTGAGCGTCTTCTCTGGCGTTCGGTCTCTGTTAACTTTATGGTACCAAATTCCATAGGTTCTGTTTAATCGGTAGAAGTAGAAGCAGGAGACACAGGGTTGGAGAAATGGGGTGCTAGACTTTATGAAGAGCGAGATAGAGGCTTGCGAGTTCTCTCCCTTTTTTATTGTCGTTCACTATACCTAGCGTCAAGTCTGACACAAAGATTGATTAGATCTTCTAGGGTTTCTGGAAGATCCCGGTATACTAGCTCGTCTTTGAGATGTTCAGAGAGACCCTTACGAAAAGCCACTCTAAGAGCTCCCTGATTCCAAGAGGTCTCAGCCGCAAGCGTGCAGAATTCAATTGCATACTGTGCCACAGATTGGGTTCCCTGACGTAGGTCTAAAAGAGAGGCTTTTGCAGCTGAAGATCTTACAGGTTTGTTAAAGATAGTCGAAAATACAGACAGGAAGGAATCCACATCCTGAAATATAGGATCATTCTTTTCCAACAAGGGGGACACCCAAGCCAGGGCTTTCCTTTCATCAAGAATATAAGGAAAGTTATCCTTGAAGAAGGTGTCATGAACAGTGCATCGTTGTTGCGAAAATGAAGGTGGCATTGGTTAAAAAAAAACTACAATCTTCGAGGTTACTATCATATTTGTCTGGAATAGGTATCCTAGGGCCAATTTGTCCTTGAGGATGGTTTGCTGGAAGTGAAGGACAAGACGAAGCCTGTGAGGTAGGATTGGATTGTGTTGGAGCCACCAGACTTTGCAGTAAAGCAGTTATCTGATCCAGTTTGCAGTCCAGGGATTGCAAATGTGCGGAATGGGATCCCAACAATTGTCCCTGGTGGGCCACGGCCATGGATAGCTCAGTGTGGTCCATATTATGGCCCATTTGTTCTGTCAGCCGTAAAGAATCAGTCTAGGATTGGACCCAACTGCTAGCGTGATAATATAAACACACGCTAGCACACTGAGAGGAAACCAGGACGTGACCCACTCAGGGAAGAAACTAAAATGGATTAATATTCAGGAAACGAAAACTGTGTACTCAAAGATGATGCAGGGACATGGAAGAGACTCTTGATGAGATGAGGGAGTACAAGGTACAGAAACTTAAAGCAGGCAGAGGATGATCCGTTAGAGTGGTCAGGCAAGGCAATGGTCAATGTCACTTTAATCAGGTTTAAGGATGAGGCAGCAGAGTGGTCAGGCAAAGCAATGGTCAATGTCCCTTTAATCAGGTTTAAGGATGAGGCAGCAGATTGGTCAGGAAAAGCAATGGTCAATGTCCCTTTAATCAAGTTTAAGGATGAGGCAGCAGAGTGGTCAGGCAAAGCAATGGTAAATGTCCCTTTAATCAGGTTTAAGGATGAGGCATCAGAGTGGTCAGGCAAAACAATGGTCAAATATCCAGATAGTAGGAAGCAGAGATAACACTCACGGAGCCAAGCAGCAGGAAGCAAGAACGCTATCCAACAAAGGGGCACTGGACGAAAGTCCTGCCGAGGTTTAAAAGCCCAGTGACGTGTGGGGGCGGATACAGGAAGGCCGCCTCACATTGCTAGGCAATGTGACGTGGTAGTACAGAGATAGATCCAGGAGCCGCGGCGACAAGGCAATGATCGGATCAGATCATGACAACAAGTTCCAGTCTGATGGAGAGGGGTAGAGAGTTCCAGTCTGATGGAGAGCAGTAGAAAATGAATGTCTTATGGAGCAAGGTAGAGAGTTCCAGTCTGATAGAGCAGGGTAGAGAGTTCCAGTGTGATAGAGCGGGGTAGAGAGTTAAGGTATAGGTGTGTATATGGGTGTAAGTATAAATGTGTGTATATTTTTTTGTGTATCTGTTGCTCAGTATGCTATTATTGAGTTCCGTACGCTTGCCGCAGAGGTAGGTTGGAACAGTGAAGCCCTTGTTGCCACCTCCTTTCATGGGCTCTCTGATGCGATTAAAGACAAAGTTGCTGCCAGAGATTTACCAGAGGATCTCGAGGCATTGGTGTCTTTTTTGATCCTATTGACATCAGACTCAGAGAGAGGCCCTCTTTCAAGGAGCGCTTGCGGAAGCCTCCTGTTCCGTTGTCTCCTACGTGTTCGTTCCCACCCATGCCTCCCTCTCCTCCCATGCCTCCTGGTCCCGAGTCACCAGGTACTGCTGAGCCAATGCAGTTGGGATTCATGCGTCTCTCCACGGCGGAGAGGGCCTTTAGGAGGAGGGAGGGGCTCTGCCTCTATTGTGGGTTACAGGGCTACCTTTTGAAGTCTTGTCCTACACGGCCGGGAAACGCTCACACCTAAGGTCCTGTCGGGGGGCAGACCTTGGGTGGTTTATCCTCTTCCCCGGAACCGCTTAAGGAAAAACCTTTTGTCACGGTTGTCCTTTCCTGGGTGGACTCCTCCATAGTCACTCAGGCTCTTGTTGACTCAGGTTCTGCGGGCTTTTTCATTGACAGTGCTTTTGTATCAAAGCACTCCATTCCTGTTTTGCCTCGGTCCGTTCCGCTTGCTATTGAGGCCATTGATGGCAGGCCCCTTCAGCCCACACTCGTTACTCACGAAACTGCTCCGTTGTCCATGGCTGTTTGGGCTCTCCATTTTGAAACCCTTCATTTCCAGGTGATAAACTCTCCGCATTTTCCAGTTGTTCTGGGTTATCCCTGGTTCCAAAAGCACAATCCCAGTCTCGACTGGCGCAGGTCCAAAATTTTGTCGTGGTCCCCGCAATGTATTTCCACTTGTCTTCTGAAACCAGTGCACTTCTTTGGTATCTCAATTGCCAGAGGAGTACCGAGAGTTCCTAGACGTTTTTGACAAGGTGTGTGCCGGTACGTTGCCTCCTCACCGGTCTTACGATTGTGCCATAGACCTGCAACCCGGAGCCATTCCTCCTCGGGGCCGGGTGTACCCTCTGTCTGTTGCAGAGAATTGTGCTATGGAGGAGTATGTTGCCGATGCTCTGTCGCGGGGAATCATCCACAAATCCTGCTCTCCTTCAGGGGCTGGCTTCTTCTTTGTGAAGAAAAAGGGTGGCGAGTTAAGACCATGTATCGATTATAGGGGTCTTAATTGTCTTACCATTAAGAATGCTTACCCTTTTCTGCTCATTACGGAACTCTTTGACCGCCTCAAGGGAGCTGCCGTCTTTACTAAACTTGATTTGAGAGGAGTGTACAATCTCGTTAGGATTAAGGAGGGTCACAAATGGAAAACAGCATTTAACACCAGGAGCGGGCATTATGAGTATCTTGTAATGCCCTTTGGCCTATGTAATGCTCCTGCTGTTTTTCAGGAATTTATTAATGATGTCCTACGAGATATGTTGCAACAGTGTGTTATGGTGTACTTAGACAACATCCTCATACACTCACCCACACTTGAGGCTCATTGTTCTGATGTTACACGGGTTCTTCAGAGACTACGTAAGAACAGCCTGTTTTGTAAACTCGAGAAATGTGAGTTCCATCAGACTCAAGTAACCTTCCTAGGTTATGTTATCTCCGTTGCAGGGTTCTCCATAGATATTATTATCTGCAGTTCTGCAGTGGCCTCGCCCAGTTGGTCTTTGGTCTATTCAACGTTTTTTGGGGTTCGCCAATTACTATAGAAAGTTTATTAAAAACGTTTCTTCCTTGGTCAAACCTATCACAGACATGACCCGTAAAGAGAATGATCCACTCCATTGGTCACCTACTGCCATTAAGGCCTTTGATAGTCTTAAGACTGCCTTTGCTGCCGCTCCAGTTCTGGCTCTTCCTAACCCTGTCCTGCCTTTCGTTCTTGAGGTCGATGCGTCTGAGACTGGAGTAGGTGCCCTTTTGTCTCAACGTCCTATGCCTGATGGTTCTTCGCATCCGTGTGGTTTCTTCTCTAAGAAATTGTCTCCAGCGGAGTGCAATTATGAAATTGGTGACAGGGAATTACTGGCCATAATTTTAGCACTCAAGGAATCGAGGCATCTTCTCGAGGGTATTAGCGTGCCAGTGCTCATTCTTACTGACCACAAGAATTTAACTTATCTATCTGAAGCAAAACGTTTGTCGCCCCGACAGGCCAGATGGGCGCTATTTTTGTCTCGGTTTAATTATGTTGTCTCCTACCTGCCTGGTAGTAAGAATGTAAGGGCTGATGCCCTCTCTCGACAATTTTCGCCTCTGTCCAAGGAGGAGTCTGTACCTACTCTTGTTATACCTCCTGACCATATTTTGGCTATTATACGTACTAATTTGACTTCTCCCTTGGGGGAGGAGATCCTGGCTGCACAAACCATTGCACCTCCTGAGAAACCTAGTGGTAAGTGTTTTGTTCCTGAGAATCTTCAAACTAAACTTTTGCACACTTACCACTATCCTAAAGCCGCAGGTCACCCAGGCAAGAACCAAATGATTTGGTCTGTCACTCGACAATTCTGGTCTTCGACGTCTTCCTGTGGGTCTTCTTCCACCTATTGCTAATGGTGAGCGTCCTTGGACACATCTTTCCATGGATTTCATTGTCGAGCTCCCTGTTTCCAATGGCAATACTGTTATCCTTATGGTGGTTGACCGTTTTTCTAAAATGTCACATTGCATTCCCTTAATGAAGCTGCCTACCGCTTAGGAGCTTGCTTCGATTTTTGCCCGGGAGTTTTTCCGTTTACATGGGTTACCCAAGGAGATAGTGTCGGACCGGGGTAGCCAGTTTGTCTCCAGATTTTGACTTTCCTTTTGTGCTTAAATGGGGATCCAGCTTTCCTTCTCCTCTGCATATCACCCTCAATCCAATGGGACTGCAGAACGGTCTAATCAAGCTCTGGAACAGTTCCTCCGTTGCTATGTCTCAGATCACCACAATAATTGGTCTGAACTGTTACCTTGGGCAGAGTTTGTTCGTAATAGTGCTAGTAATGCTTCCTCCAAGTTATCCCCGTTCATGGCGAATTATGGGTTTCAACCATCCTTGTTGCTTTGGAGGAGCATCTCCGGTAACTCCGTTCCACGTGGGTGCAGATTCAGGATTGCCTTGATCGTTCTATGCAGCGCCAAAAGTTCCAGGCTGATCGTAGGCGTCTGCCCTCACCTTCCTACCAGGTTGGTGAGAGAGTTTGGCTTTCCTCCCGCAACTTGAACCTTCGTGTGCCTTCCAATAAATTGGCTCCCTGTTATGTTGGTCCTTTTCAAAAACTCTGACGGGTTAATCCTGTGGCCTACGCTCTTGACCTTCCTCCTGCTATGTGCATCTCCAATGTTTTTCATGTCTCCCTCTTGAAACCATTGATTTGTAATCAGTTTACCATTGTGTTGCCTCGTCCCCGTCCTATCTTTGTTGACAACCATGAGGAGTATGAGGTCAGCAGCATTATTGACTCTCGTATGTCCAGGGGCCGTATACAGTATTTGGTTCACTGGAGGGGCTACGGTCCGGAGGAGCGTTCTTGGGTTCCCTCCTCAGATGTTCATGCTCCCGCCCTCATCCGTGCCTTCCATGCCCGTTTCCCCAATAAGCCTTTTGTCCTCCCACGGGGGAGGGGTCGTTGAGGGGAGGGTACTGTCAGGGTTTTTTCCCTGTTGTTTGCCATGTGCTGCTGGCAGCCATTTTACTCACCTCTCTTCCTGACTATGGTGCATTGTGGGGGATGCTGCTCATTTCCTACACTTCCTTTTATGAACAGACTGGTGTGCATCATCCATGTGAGACAGGATGCAGTCTCAGAATTGTGATGTCATCACTTATTATTTAAAGGGCCTCTGTTCAGTATGCTTTGCGTTGTCTCAGACCTGTTTTTGAGAGTTCCTGTGTATTACCTGGCTGTCTGACGTCCTTCCTGGTTCCTGATCCCTGACTTGTTCCTGACTCTGCTGTTTTCCTTGTTTCTGTTTCCGGCTCGTCTGACTCTTCGCTTTGGCTCTTGACTCGGCTCGTCTGACTACCAGCTCTGGTTTTGACTCTTGGCTTGTTATTTGACTTGTGGACTGTTTATTATTTTTTTGTTATTAATAAAGTTGTGATTATTTTTGCACTTCTCATCTCAGTCTGATTCCTGGCACCCTGACAGCTCCGTATGGAGCTTTTGGGCCCGTGTTTCTGGCGAGTCTTCAGACTCGCCAGAAACAGCAGTTATGAAGCAGCGGTCAAAAGACCGCTGCTCCATAACCCTGTCCGCTTGCTCTGAGCAGGCGGACAGGAATCGCCACAATTCAACACGATCGAGTACGATCGGGTTGATTGACACCTCCCTGCTGGAGGCCGATTGGCCTCGAGTCTGCAGGGGGCGGCGTTTCACCAGCAGATCTTGTGAGCTGCTGGTGAAATGCTGAATACGGAGAGCGTATTGCTCTCCGCATTCAGCAAGGTTTTGCGGACCTGATCCGCACTGTCGATCAGGTCCGCAAGACCTTTCATACATAGGCCTCTATGTGTGTTGTATGAGTGTGTGTCTGTATGTATGTGTGTAGGTACGTGTATGTATGTGTGTGTATATGTGTTTTTATTTATATGTGTTCTTATGTGTGTGGATGTGTGATGTGCGTATGTTTGTTTGTGTATATTTGTGTGTGTTTATTTTTATGTATGTGTGTGTGTATACAGTATCCCACAAAATTGAGTACACCCCTCAAATTTTTAAAAATATTTTATTATTATTTTTCATGTGACAAAACTGAAGAAATTACACTTTGCTACAATGTAAAGTAGTGAGTGTACAGCCTGTATAACAGTGTACATTTGCTGTCCCCTCAAAATAACACAACACGCAGCCATTAATGTCTAAACTGTTGGCAACAAAAGTGAGTACACCCCTAAGTGGAAATGTCCAAATTGGGCCCAATTAGCCATTTTCCCTCCCCGTTGCCATGTGACTTGTTAGTGTTACAAGGTCTCAGATGTGAATGTGGAGAAGGTATGTTAAATTTGGTGTTATCGCTCTCACACTCTCTCATACTGGTCACTGGAAGTTCAACATGACACCTCATGACAAAGAACTCTCTGAGGATCTGAAAAAAAAGAATTATTGCTCTACATAAAGATGGTCTAAGCTATAAGAAGATTGCCAAGACCCTGAAACTGAGCTGTAGCACGGTGGGCAAGACCATACAGTGGCTTCACAGGACAGGTTCCACTCAGAACAGGCCTCGCCATGGTCGATCAAAGAAGTTGAGTGCACGTGCTCAGCGTCATATCCAGAGGTTGTCTTTGGGAAACAGATGTATGAGTGTTGCCAGCATTGCTGCAGAGGTAGAAGGTGTGGGGGGTCAGCCTGTCCGTGCTTAGACCATATGCCGCACACTGCATCAAATTGGTCTGCATGGCTGTCGTACCAGAAGGAAGCCTCTTCTAAAGATGATGCACAAGAAAGCAAACAGTTTGCTGAAGACAAGCAGACTAAGGACATGGATTACTGGAACCATGTCCTGTGGTCCGATGAGGCCAAGATAAACTAGTCTGTGACATACTGAAGCATGTATGCATGTATGTGTATATGTGTTTGTGTATATATATATATATATATATATATATATATATATATATATATATATATATATATATATATATATATTTTGTGTGTGTGATTATCTGTATGTATGTGATTATGTGTGTGTGTGAGATTATGTGTGTGTGTGAGAGATTATGTGTGTATTTGTGTGTAATTATGTGTGTATGTGTTTATGTGTGTGTGTATGATTATGTGTGTGAGATTATGTGTGTAGGTGTGTGTGTGTGTAATTATATGTGTAAAATTATATGAGTGTGGGATTATGTGTGTGTGAGATTACGTGTCTGTGTGTGAGATTGTGTGTGTGTGATGTGTCTGCGTGTGAGTATGTGTGTGTTATTATGTGTGTGTGTGTGTGATTATGTGTGTGTGTCATTATGTGTGTGAGATTAAGTGTCTGTGTGTGAGATTGTGTGTGTGTGTGATTATGTGTGTGTGTGTGTGTGTGTGTGAGTGATTATGTGTGTGTGAGATTACGTGTCTGTGTGAGATTGTGCGTGTGTGTGATTATGTGTGTGAAATTATGTGTCTGTGTGTGAGTATGTATGTGTGTGTGATTATGTGTGTGTGTGTGTGTGATTATGTGTGTGTGAGATTACGTGTCTGTGTGAGATTGTGCGTGTGTGTGTGATTATGTGTGTGTGTGTGTGTGAAATTATGTGTCTGTGTGTGAGTATGTATGTGTGTGTGATTATGTGTGTGTGTGTGATTATGTGCGTGTGAGATTATGTGTCTGTGTGTGAGTATGTGTGTGTGTGATTATGTGTTTGTGTGTGTGATTATGTGTGTGTGTGTGTGATAGTATACGTGTGTGTGTGTGATTATGTGTGTGTGTTTATATGTGTGTGTGTTATTATGTGTGTGTGTGTTTATATGTGGGTGCGTGCTTGTGTGTGTGTGATTATGTGTTTGTGTGTGATTTTGTGTGTGTGTGTGATTATGTGTGTGTGTCTGTGTGTGATTATGTGTTTGTGTGTGATTATGTGTGTGTGTGCCAGACTATAAATTAGAGAATTATCTGGTGAGGTAGGGGGCAGTATGTGAGTTAAAGGAACATGGAACCCATTTTTTTTTCTTTTGTGATACAGATAGAGCATACCATTTTACACAAATTTACTAATTTTTTCTAATTTGTTTTGTTCGCCTGGTATCCTTTGTTGAAAAGTATACAAAGGAAGGCTCAGGAGCGGGGAGCTAGCTGCTGATTATTGGCTGCACATATATGCCTCTTAACAATGTGCTCAGCTAGTTTAACAATTTGCTCAGCTAGCTCCCAGTAGGCAATTGCTGCTTTTTCAAGAAAGGAAACCAAGAGAATGGAGCAAAATTGATAATAGAAGTAAATTGGAAAGTTGTTTACAAATATATTCTCTATCTGAATCATGAAAGAACATTTTTTGGTTTCATTTCCCTTTAAGTTAGTGTCAGACTGTAAATTAGATAATCCTATAATGAGTTAGGGGTCAGTGGTTGAGTTAGGTTATAGTGTCAGACTGTAAATCAGGAGTAATCCAGTGAGTTAGGGGTAAGTGGCTGAGTTAGGTTATAGTGTCAGACTGTAAATCAGGAGTAATCCAGTGAGTAAGGGGTCAGTTGCTTAGTTAGGTTATAGTGTCAGACTGTAAATCAGGAGTCATCTGGTGAGTTAGGGGTAAGTAATCCAGTGAGTTAGGGGTAAGTGGCTGAGTTAGGTTATAGTGTCAGACTGTAAATCAGGAGTAATCCAATGAGTTAGGGGTGAGTGGCTGAGTTAGGTTATAGTGTCAGACTGTAAATCAGGAGTAATCCGGTGAGTTAGGGGTAAGTGACTGAGTTAGGTTATAGTGTCAGGCTGTACATCAGGAGTCATCTAGTGAGTTAGGGGTCAGTGGCTGAGTTAGGTTATAGTGTCAGACTGTAAATCAGGAGTCATCTAGTCAGTTAGGGGTCAGTAACTGAGTTAGGTTATAGTGTCAGACTGTAAGTCAGGAGTCATATGGTGAGTTAGGGGTAAGTAATTCAGTGAGTTAGGGGTAAGTGGCTGAGTTAGGTTATAGTGTCAGACTGTAAATAAGGAGTCATCTGGTGAGTTAGGGGTCAGTGGCTGAGTTAGGTTATACTGTCAGACTGTAAATCAGGAGTAATCTAGTCAGTTGGGGTCAGTGGCTGAGTTAGGTTATAGTGTCAGACTGTAAGTCAGGAGTCATATGGTGAATTGGGGGTCAGTGGCTGAGTTTGGTTATAGTGTCAGATTGTAACTCAGGAGTCATCTGGTGAGTTAGGGGTCAGTGGTTGAGTTAGGTTATAGTGTCAGACTGTAAGTCAAGGTCATCTAGTGAGTTAGGGGTCAGTTTGTAAATTAGGTTTGAATTTGTAAATTAAGTAAATTATGGAGTCATCTGAGGAGTTAAGTGTGAAGTTTAAGAGAGCAGTCACTAGGGGTAGGTACACTCTGCTCACACCGATGCCCAGATAGCTTTGTGTATGATTATAAAGCCAGGAGCACTGTGCAGTGGAGCTGGGTGGTATCTCATGTAGGATAAACTTCAGTAATTTAACAAACCCAGATGTCTCACTGTGCCAGTCTGCAGGTTTAGTGCCTTTTTATACTATGGGAAACTCCTACATAAATTGCACTGAGCTGAGTGTATCTCTTGATCTCCTTTTCGCTCTGATTCCTCCTGTCAGTGACAATCTACTTTCCAGGGCTGCAGTAAATAACCATTTGCAGAATCTCATTACTTCCTGTTTCAGATTACACTGAACCCAGTAGGACCCCCCTTGCCAGGTTGCACACCCAGCTGGTGCCACTGAAGTTAGCACTCTCTCCTCTGTGATGGGTGTGACTTCCACTCCCTCCCAGTTATGACACAACTTTAGTTTCTTTGAATAAGAGCAGAAAAGTTGGAAAGCTCCTTTACTGCCCAGTGGCTGCTTTTGTTGCTCCTGGAGGATTCTAGCTTGTAGACTTTGTCAGGATCATGTCCCAGCTACAGCTGCTTTGGATTTGTGCATTTGGATTATGTTCCTTGCTCCATGTGTGTCAGTCAGATACAGGTAAGGAGCCCACATGGCAGACATATGCTGGGTGCTGATGCCTAAGCAGCCCTGGGGCTGCAGGGTGAATTATTAATAATTGCTGTGCTGTGTTAGAACCTGAGATTTTCTTTATTACCCCAGTGCATACAGGGAGATGGTCCTGTGGAGCAGAAATGTGCATTCCCCAGGCACAAGAAAGGGCTCTTTGTAAGACTGAAGTGGTGTCAAAATGATCTTAGCTTAAAGTTTCTGGCAGGATAAATATTTTATCTTGTGATGGAAAGGCTGAATAGTCTCTTTATCTGAGGCTGATGTTTGCTCTGATGGATGAGCCTCAGATACCAGGCTTGCCAGGTCAGCCTCACTGGGCACAATCACCAGCACGCTTCATGCCTTTTTGGGATTTCTTTGCTGGCTGTTCTTGGACTCTGTATACTTTATGTTTTATGTGAGGAACTTTACTGAATCTCTCAGTGATTTATGAGCTGGGGACTTGTGTTGTATATACAAGTAATGTTCTAAGGGCAAAGGCCACACATGCCTTATTGTACATGATTTTGCTGGGGCCTTATATAATGCTCATCATCATGGGTATGACTTTTATGTCTGAGTTGGGGTTCAATTTAAAGAAAACCCATACTCAGTATCAGTACTAGTATGTCTTTCTTATAGTATATCTTCAATATAAACCATGTGTTATGCTAATCCTGTGTGCCGATTATTTGTACCATGCGTAGTCTGTGTGTTCACTGCACAGTTTATATGTACCATGCCAAGCCTGTATGTTCCCTGCACAGTTTATATGTACCATGCGTAGTCTGTGTGTGCACTGCACAGTTTATATGTACCATGCCAAGCCTGTATGTGCCCTGCACAGCTTATATGATGTACCATGCTTAGTCTGTGTGTACCCTGCACAGCTTATATGTACCATGCTTAGTCTGTGTGTGCCCTGCACAGCTTATATGTACCATGCTTTGTCTGTGTGTGCCCTGCACAGCTTATATGTACCATGCTTAGGCTGTGTATGCCCTGCACATATTATATGTACCATGCTTAGTCTGTGTGTGTCATGCACAGCATATATGTACCATGCTTAGTCTGTGTGTGCCCTGCACAGTTAATATGTACCATTCCAAGTCTGTATGCGCCCTGCACAGCTCATATGTACCATGCTTAGTCTGTGTATGCCCTCCACAGTTTATATGTACCATTCCAAGTCTGTATGCACCCTGCACAGCTTATATGTACCATGCTTAGTCTGTGTATGCCCTCCACAGTTAATATGTACCATTCCAAGTCTGTATGCGCCCTGCACAGCTTATATGTACCATGCTTAGTCTGTGTATGCCCTCCACAGTTAATATGTACCATTCCAAGTCTGTATGCGCCCTGCACAGCTTATATGTACCATGATTAGTCTGTGTATGCCCTCCACAGTTTATATGTACCATTCCAAGTCTGTATGCGCCCTGCACAGCTTATATGTACCATGCTTAGTCTGTGTATGCCCTCCACAGTTAATATGTACCATTCCAAGTCTGTATGCGCCCTGCACAGCTTATATGTACCATGCTTAGTCTGTGTATGCCCTCCACAGTTTATATGTACCATTCCAAGTCTGTATGTGCCCTGACAGCTTATATGTACAATGCTTAGTCTGTGTGTGCCCTGCACAGCTTATATGTACCATTCCAAGTCTGTATGCACCCTGCGCAGCTTATATGTACCATGCTTAGTCTGTGTGTGCCCTGCACAGCTTATATGTACCATTCCAAGTTTGTATGCGCCCTGCACAGCTTATATGTACCATGCTTAGTCTGTGTATGCCCTGCACAGCTTATATGTACCATTCCAAGTCTGTATGCACCCTGCACAGCTTATATGTACCATGCTTAGTCTGGGTGCCTTGCACATCTTATATGTACCTTGCTTAGTCTGTTTGTGCCCTGCACAGCTTATATGTACCATGCCAAGCCTGTATGTGCCCTGCACATCTTATATGTACCATGCTAATTTGTGTTCCCTGCAATTGTATATGTACCATGCTCAGTCTGTGTGTGCCAATCACAGATTTTTTCATACCATTCTCAGTCTGCATTTGCCCTGCATAGCTCATAGGTACCATGCTACATGCTACATCTGGGATCTGCATAAAGATGTGCTAGGGTTAAGTAGGTTTGATCTCTGTTACAGAATGGGAAGCCCAGATGTGTCTGCTGGATGTTGTGTGCTCCTACACAACTGCTAGATTAATAACAGACAGTAAAGGAGACTTAGCATTAACCCCTGCAGAGCTGAGCATGTCTCTAACTCCCTCAGTGTTAGGGTTAACAGCACATGTGATGGGGGAGGGCTGTGTCATGTATTGCCTCTTCTGGTAGTTAAGAGGTTAACAATTTAGTCTTCTCGCACATGTGTGCTGCTCTTGGGGGCCAGGAGATGGGGTCTGAGCATAACAGACTAACAGAGTCCTATTGTGATGCTGGAGGTACATGGCAGGAGCCAGTTATAGTAGCCTGACCCTAGACTTCTCTCTATCACTTGAGTTTATAGGAATTTGCAAATACCCCAAATTATTCTTTAATGCTGCATATAGTGTGAGTAGGGTGTATATCAAAATGTGAGTACATGTATTATGTGAGTGCGGGCATTATGTGAGTGCAACCAGAGTGTGAGTGTAGGCATTATGTGAGTGCAACTAGAGTGTGAGTGCAGGTAATATGTGAGTGCAACTAGAGTGTGAGTGTAGGCATTATGTAAATGCAAGTAGAGTGTGAGTGAAGGCATCATGTGAGTGCAACCAGAGTGTGAGTGCAGGCATTATGTGAGTGTAAGTAGAGTGAGTGCAGGTATTATGTGAGTGTACCTAGAGTGTGAGTAATGGTATTAAGTGAGTATAACTAGAGTGTGAGTGCAGGCATTATGTCAGTGTAAGTAGAGTGAGTGCAGGTATTATATAAGTGCAACTAGAGTGTGAGTTCAGGTATTATGTGAGTGCAAGTAGAGTGTGAGTGAAGGCATTATGTGAGTGCAAGTAGAGTGTGAGTGCAGGGATTATATGAGTGCAACTAGAGTGTGAGTGCAGGCATTTTGTGAGTGCAGGTATTATATGAGTGCAAGTAGAGTGTGAGTGCAGGTATTTTTTGAGTACAAGTAGAGTGTGAGTGCAGGCATTATGTCAGTGCAAGTAGAGTGTGTGTGCAGGCATCATGTGAGTGTAACTAAAGTGTGAGTAATGGTATTAAGTAAGTGTAACTAGAGTGTTAGTGCAGGTATAATGTGAGTATAAGTAGAATATGAGTGCAGGCATCATGCGAGGGTCACACAAGTCTGAATGCAGGCATCATGTGATTTTAACTAGAGTGTAGGTAAAGGCATCATGTGAGTTTAATTAGAGTGTAAGTAAAGGCATCATGTGAGTTTAATTAGAGTGTAAGTAAAGGCATCATGTGAGTTTAATTAGAGTGTAAGTAAAGGCATCATGTGAGTGTAACAAGAGTGTAAGTAAAGCATTATGTGAGTAACTAGGGCGTGAGTGAATGCATTGTGTGACTGTAACAAGAGTGTAAGTGCAGGCATCATGTGAGTTTAGAGTGTAAGTAAAGGCATCATGTGAGTGTAACTAGAGTGTGAGTAACTAGAGCACGAGTGAATGTATTGAGTGAGGGGAAGCAGAGTGTGAGTGCAGGCATAATGTGAGTTTAGAGTGGAAGTAAAGGCATCATGTGAGTTTAAGGCATTATGTGAGTAACTAGAGCAAGAGTGAATGCATTGTGTGAGGGGAAGCAGAGTGTGAGTGCAGGCATCATGTGAGTGAAGGCATTATGTTATTGTGAGCAGAGTGTGAGTAAAGACATTATGTGAGTGTAAGCAGAGTGTTACTGCAGGCATTAAGTGAATGTGAGCAGAGTGTGAGTGAATGACTTATGTGAGTGTGAGTGCAGGCATTATGTAAGAATGAGCAGATTTTGAGTGCAGGTATTATGTGAGTATGAGCAGTGTGTGAGTGCAGGGATTATGTGAGCATGAGCAGTGTGTGCGAGCAGGCATTAAGTTATTGTGAGCAGAGTGCAGGTATTATGTCAGTATGAGCTTAGTGTGAGTGCAGGCAGCATAGGGTGAGTGCAGACAATATGTGAGTCGGCGCTGAGTGTCAGTGTGGGTGTTATGTGAGTGTAAAGAGTGTGAGTCAGACTGCAAGGGCAGAGAGAGTGAAAGTGAGGCCATATCTATATATATATATATATATATATATATATATATATATATATATATATATATAAAAGAAGTCCTGACTGATCAACGCCCATCTTAAACCGTTTAACCTAGGGACTTGAAATTTGGAAGGTACGTTGTTTTTATGATGTAGGCACCCACTAAGGAAGGATTTTTGGAAATTACGTCCCTAAGGGGGTGAAAAAGGGGGGATGCATTTTTTATGAAGATACCTATATCTCAAAAACCAACAATGTTACAGATGTGAACATTGTATTTAGATTCTCCTTGAAAAATAAAGAAACACGTGTTTTAACATTTCCCCAAAATTCACTTATTAAGGCGGGGCAAAAGGGGGGCTGATTTATGAGAATACTATATCTCAAAAACCGACGATGTTAAAGACGTGGAAATTGGTATTTAGATTCTCCTTTAAAAATAAAGAAATTAGTGTTTTATCATTTCCCCAAAATCCACTTAATGGGGGTCAAAAGGGGGGGCTGATTTATGAGGATACCTATATCTCAAAAACCAAAGATGTTACAGACGTGAAAATTTGTATTTACATTCTCTTTTAAAAATAAAGAATTGCGTTTTTCCATTTCTCAAAAATACAGTTTAGGGGGGTCAAAAGGGGGGGGTGATTTATGGGGATACCTATATCTAAAAAACAAAGATGTTACAGATACACAAATTGGTATTTAGATTACAAGAAATACACAACCAGATTACGAGTTTTGCATTATGGCTGGCTCGCTACTAACTTGCAAGTAATTTCCACCGCTCAGCTTTAATAGCGCTGCTATTACAGGTTTTCCAAAAACCAGCGTTTGTGGGCAATATGGCAGCGTTGAGCTCCATACCGCACACAAATACCAGCGCTGCTTTGAGCTGTTTTGACGTGCTTGTGCACGATTTCCCCATAGACTTCAATGAGGAGAGCCGGCTAAAAAAAAGCCTAACACCTGCAATGACGGAGCGTAAAACTCCGTAATGCAGCCCCATTGATTCCTATGGGGAAATAAAATTTATGTTTAAACCAAACATCCTAACATAAACCCCGAGTCTAAACACCTATAATCTGCCACCACCGACACCGCCAACAGCTACATTACACTTATTAACCCCTAATCTGCTGCCCCCAATGTCGCCGACACCTACATTACACCTATTAACCCTTAATCTGCCGCCCCAACATCGCCGACACCTACCTACACTTATTAACCCCTAATCTGCCACCCCCAATGTCGCCGCCACCTACCTACACTTATTAACCCCTAATCTGCCGCCGCCACTATACTAAAGTTATTAACCCCTAAACCTCTGGTCTCCCACATCACTAACACTAAATAAATATATTAACCCCTAAACCTAACCCTAAATCTAACACTAACACCCCTAACTTTAATATAATTAAAATAAATTTAAATAAAAATTACTATTATTACCTAAATAATACCTATTTAAGACTAAATACTTACCTGTAAAATAAACCATAAGCTAGCTACAATATAATAGTTACATTGTAGCTATCTTAGGTTTTATTTTTATTTTACAGATAAGTTTGTATTTATTTTATCTAGGTAGATTAGTTAGTATATAGTTATTAACTATTTACTAGCTACCTAGTTAAAATAACACCTAACATTACACTAAAATTAAATAAAAAAAAAACATTTATCTAAATTACAAAAAATAATAAACACTAAATTACACAAAATAAAAAAGAAATTATCAAATATTTAAACTAATTACGCCTAATCTAATAGCGCTATCAAAATAAAAAAGTCCCCGCAAAATAAAACCCCCCTAGCCTACACTAAACTGCCAATGGCCCTTAAAAGGGCCTTTTGCTGGGCATTGCCCCAAAGAAATCAGCTCTGTTACCTGTAAAAAAAAAATACAAACAACCCCCCAACAGTAAAACCCACCACCCACACAACCAACCCCCCCCCAAATAAAAACCTACCTAAAAAACCTAAGCTCCCCATTGCCCTGAAAAGGGCATTTGAATGGGCATTGCCCTTAAAAGGGCATTTAGCTCTTTTATGGTGCCCAAAGTCCCTAATATAAAAATAAAACCCACCCAATAACCCCTTAAAAAAACACTAATCCCCGAAGATCCACTTACAGTTTTTGAAAATCGGACATCCATCCTCATCCAGCCGGGAGTCTCAATGAAGCCGGGAGAAGTCTTCATCCAAGCGGCAAGAAGTCGTCCTCCAGGCGGGCAGAAGTCTTTATAAAGACGGCATCTTCTATCTTCATCCTTCCGACGCGGAGCGGCTCCATCTTCAAGACATCTGGCGCGGAGCATCCTCTTCTTTCGATGGCTATTGAAGAATGAAGTTTCCTTTAAATGACGTCATCCAAGATGGTGTCCTTTGAATTCCGATTGGCTGATAGAATTCTATCTGCCAATCGGAATTAAAGGGTTAAAAATACTATTGGCTGATGCAATCAGCCAATAGGATTGAGCTTCAATCCTATTGGCTGATCCAATCAGCCAATAGGATTGAGCTCACATTCTATTGGCTGATTGGAACAGCCAATAGAATGCAAGCTCAATCCTATTGGGTGATTGGATCAGCCAATAGGATTAAAGCTCAATCCTATTGGCTGATTGCATCAGCCAATAGGATTTTTTACCCTTTAATTCCAGGGACGCCATCTTGGATGACGTCATTTAAAGGAAACTTCATTCTTCAATAGCCATTAGTAACCTGTGAATGCTGCAAATTGCTTAAAACCGCTGTTAGATTTGCAGTATTTGCTGCTTAATGAATTTGCTTTTTGGCCTCACTAGAGAGTGCAGCCCAAGTGCCATTTCCTATTGGCTGATTGCATCAGCCAATAGGATTTTTTACCCTTTAATTCCAGGGACGCCATCTTGGATGACGTCATTTAAAGGAAACTTCATTCTTCAATAGCCATTAGTAACCTGTGAATGCTGCAAATTGCTTAAAACCGCTGTTAGATTTGCAGTATTTGCTGCTTAATGAATTTGCTTTTTGGCCTCACTAGAGAGTGCAGCCCAAGTGCCATTTGTACACAAAAATAAGAAGGGTTTCATGTCTTTAAAGTGCAAACTGCAAAGTATATTCAACTCCTGTATGAGAAATACCTTAACGTATACAGTATATGTCTGTGGTGCCAGTGTACAGATTGTGATGTCAGCATGCAGGGTGTGATGTCAGAGTACAGATTGTGATGTCAGCATACACAGTTTAATATCAGACTACAGATTATGATGTCAGCGAGTACAGATTGTAATGTCAGAGTACAGCTTGAATTTGTATCTACTGGTCATGATATACTGGTGATTTTCAAGCTATAATTGTCCAAATAACTGGGCTTGTACATAGGATAGGAGTGATTCTAGTCACGGTTCCTTATGCTTACAGATATTGGACTATTTGAATCAATGCACGTTGTTTTACTAACAGGTCATTACCATATATACATGGCTGATTATATGCTTATATGCATAAATGCTTTATGCTTAAACTATTCTCGCTACATGGACTTTATTTCTCCTTTTAGTTATACAGATTGTGATATCAGAATACCGGGTATGATGTCAGAGTACAGATTGTTTTCTAAGCATACACAGTTTGATATCAGACTACAGATTATGATGTCAGCAAGTACAGATTGTAATGTCAGAGTAGACATTGTAAATGTCAGATTAGAAATTGTGATGTCAGTGTGTCAGTGATTACAGATTGTGATGTCAGCATACAGGATATGATGTTAATGAGTTGAGATTGTGATGTCAGCATACAGGATGTGATGTCAGAGTACAGATGTTATTACTTTCTTTGCCTACAGAGATTGCAAGATGCAACTTCAAGCCTTCAGTTATGTGAGCACGTGTTGGTTGAATTTGCAATGTGCATGCATTATATATAAATATGTGTGTGAGTGTGTGTATGAGTGCATGCGTGTGTATGTATGTGTATGTGTGTATGTATGTGTGTGTATAGATATGTATGTATGTGTATGTGTGTGAGATATGTATGTGTGTGTATAGATATGTATGTATGTGTATGTGTGTGAGATATGTATGTGTAAGTATTTGTATGTGTATGTATGTATGTGTATATAGATGTGTATGTATGTGTTTGTGTATCTATGCATGTGTGTATCAATGTCTTGTGTGTGTATGTGTCTGTGTGTGTATGTATGCGTATGTATGTGTGTGTATATGTATGTATGTGTCTGTGTGTATGTATGTGTATGTATGTGTGTGTGTGTGTATGTATGTGTGTATATGTGTGTATGTATGTGTGTGTGTATGTACGTACGTGTGTATGTATGTATGTGTGTGTGTATCGGTGTGTGTATGTATGTTTGTGTATGTATATATGTATGTATGTGTGTGTGTATGTGTATATGCATGTATGTGTGTGTGTATGTGTATATGTGTTTATGTATGTATGTGTATATGTGTGTATGTGTATGTGTGTGTGTGTATGTGTATATGTATGTATGTGTGTGTGTATATGTGTGTATGTATGTGTGTATGTGTATATGTATGTGTGTGTGTTTGAATGTATGTACGTGTGTGAATGTATGTACGTGTGTGAATGTATGTACGTGTGTGTGTGTATGTATGTGTGTGTACGTATGTGTGTATGTGTGTGTATGTATGTGTGTATGTGTATATGTGTATGTGTATATGTATGTGTGTGTATGTATGTGTGTATGTGTATATGTGTATGTGTATATGTATGTGTGTGTATGTATATGTGTATGTGTATATGTATGTGTGTATGTGTATGTATGTATGTGTGTATGTGTATATGTGTATGTGTATATGTATGTGTGTGTATGTATGTGTGTATGAGTATATGTGTATGTGTATATGTATGTGTGTGTATGTATATGTGTATGTGTATATGTATGTGTGTATGTGTATGTATGTATGTGTGTATGTATGTATGTGTGTATGTGTATATGTGTATGTGTATATGTATGTGTGTGTATGTATGTGTGTATGTGTATATGTATATGTGTATATGTATTGTGTGTATGTATATGTGTATGTGTATGTATGTATGTGTGTATATGTATATGTGTGTATGTGTATGTATGTATGTGTGTATGTATGTATGTATGTGTGTATGTGTATATGTGTATGTGTATATGTATGTGTGTGTATGTATATGTGTATGTGTATATGTATGTGTGTATGTGTATGTATGTGTGTATATGTATGTATGTGTGTGTACGTATGTGTGTATGTGTGTGTATGTGTGTGTATGTATGTGTATATGTGTATGTGTATATGTATGTGTGTATGTGTGTGTATGTATGTGTGTATGTATATGTATGTGTGTAGGTATGTATGTATGTGTGTATATGTATATGTGTGTTTGTCTGTGTGTGTGTGTATTTGAGCCGAATGTTACCCAGATGACTGAGAGGATCTGGCGCCACACTGGTGCTTGTGAGTGACCTTTTTCCTAACTTTAAAGTGTATTATCCTGAGTATTACACCATAGTTTCTCTTTGCTGAATGTAATACTGAGAGGTGCTGCCGACTGTCTTATTCATGTAGCTCTTATTAATAAACGTCTCAGTTAGAGGTGCTGCTATTGTTTGCACATATTAATCCAATTAATGTAATGTGCGGCACAGGGTATATTAGCTGAGCTGTGTATAAGGAGGGTGATCATCTCGCAAGAGGCTATAATTAGTGACGGTTTCCGCTCATTGTGCAAAAGTTACTCTTTTCTTCTTCATCATTTACTGATGTATGAAAATAAATGTTCTATATAATCAGATTAATTTGTACAAAAACCTTATCTCTCTTTGTAAAATGGGAGAAAAAAATATTATAGTATGAGAGCTAGGAGATGCCCCTTATAGTTAGTTACCATGGCAACACCTATAATTACTGTACTGCTCCCTATAGTTACTGTTCTGCCCCCTATAGTTACTGTACTGCACCTATAGTTACTGTACTGCCCCTATAGTTACTCTATCCCCCCTATAGTTACTGTACTCCCCCTATAGTTACTGTACTGCATCTATAGCAGGGATAGGCAAGGTGTCCGTATATGGACACTGGTGTCCGTGACTAGCCCTTGCAGTGTCCGCCACAACCTTAGTATATCTTTTCTTTCTGATTAAATAATAGGAATAAAAAAAATATATGTGGTGTAAATAAAAATGTGACTTGTCAAGAGACTGCTAGCGATATTGGGTGATAAGTTATGTGGAATAAATAAAGCCTGAGTGAAATACTGGATGTGTATCTGCATCTGTATAATAACACCCAGCTTTATACAAAGACACATTAGTGACACTGGCACATGTGTATAGCCAAACAAGGACTGGTTATAGGGACAGTGGTGTCTGCATCAGTATAATAACACCCATCACTATATAATGACACAGTAGTGACACTGGCTCATGGGTATGTCCAGAGGAGGGCTGGTTATAGGATCAGTGGTATCTGCATTAGTACAATAACACCCAGCACTATTTAATGATACAGTAGTGAAACTGGCTCATGGGTATAGCCAGACAAGGGCTGGTTATAGGATCAGTGGTATCAGCATCAGTATAATAACACCCAGTGCTATATAATGACACAGTAGTGACACTGGCTCATGGGTATATCCAGACAAGGGCTGGTTATAGGATCAGTGGTATCAGCATCAGTATAATAACACCCAGCTCTATACAAAGACACAGTAGTGACACTGGCACATGGGTATAGCCAGAGGAGGGCTGGGTATAGGGTCAGTGGTATCTGCATCAGTATAATAACACCCAGCACTATATAATGACAAAGTAGTGACACTGGCACATGCGTATAGCCGGACAAGGGCTGGTTATAGGATCAGTGGTATCGGCATCAGTATAATAACACCCAGCACTATATAATGACACAGTAGTGACACTGGCACATGGGTATAGCCAGAGGAGGGCTGGTTATAGGATCAGTGGTATCGGCATCAGTATAATAACACCCAGCACTATATAATGACACAGTAGTGACACTGGCTCATGGGTATAGCCAGAGGAGGGCTGGGTATAGGGTCAGTGGTATCTGCATCAGTATAATAACACCCAGCACTATATAATGACAAAGTAGTGACACTGGCACATGCGTATAGCCGGACAAGGGCTGGTTATAGGATCAGTGGTATCGGCATCAGTATAATAACACCCAGCACTATATAATGACACAGTAGTGACACTGGCACATGGGTATAGCCAGAGGAGGGCTGGTTATAGGATCAGTGGTATCGGCATCAGTATAATAACACCCAGCACTATATAATGACACAGTAGTGACACTGGCTCATGGGTATAGCCAGAGGAGGGCTGGTTATAGGATCAGTGGTATCGGCAACAGTATAATAACAGCCAGCGCTATATAATGACAAATTAGTGACACTGGCACATGAGTATAGCCAGAGGAGGGCTGGTTATAGGATCAGTGGTATCTGTATCAGTATAATAACACCCAGCACTATTTAATGATACAGTAGTGAAACTGGCTCATGGGTATAGCTAGACAAGGGCTGGTTATAGGATCAGTGGTATCTGCATCAGTATAATAGCATCCAGCACTATATAATGACACAGTAGTGACACTAGCACATGGGTATAGCCAGAGGAGAGCTGGTTATAGGGTCAGTGGTATCTGCATCAGTATAATAACACCCAGCTCTATACAAAGACACAGTAGTGACACTGGCACATGGGTATAGATAGAGGAGGGCTGGTTATAGGGTCAGTGGTATCTGCATCAGTATAATAACACCCAGCTCTATACAAAGACACAGTAGTGACACTGGCACATGCGTATAGCCAGACAAGGGCTGGTTATAGGATCAGTGGTATCGGCATCAGTATAATAACACCCAGCGCTATATAATGACAAATTAGTGACACTGGCACATGAGTATAGCCAGAGGAGGGCTGGTTATAGGATTAGTGGTATCTGCATCAGTATAATAATCCCCAGCACTATACAAAGACACAGTAGTGACACTGGCTCATGGGTATGGCCAGAGGAGGGCTGGTTATAGTATCAGTGGTATCTGCATCAGTATAATAACACCAAGCACTATAAAATAATGTTTTTAATTTCAAATGTACCTCAGTGTCCTTCACTAAGGTCTGTACTTTGGAAAATGACCGCCACATCCTTTGTCTCTGCCTATCCCTGATCTATAGATACTGTACTCCCCCTATAGTTACTGTAATGCCTCCTATAGTTACTGTGCTCCCCTTATAGTTTCTGTATTGTTGCTATAGTTAGTTACTATACTCCTCCTATAGTTACTGTACTGCATCTATAGTTTATGTATCTCCCACTATAGTTACTGTACACTATAGTTACTGTACTGCCCCTATAGTTACTGTACCCCCTATAGTTACTGTACTCCCTCTGATATTTACTGTACTGTTGCTATTGTTACTATACTCCTCTTATAGTTACTGTACTGCCCCTATAGTTACCATACTCCCCCTATAGTTACTGTACTGTCCATATAGTTACTGTACCTCCCACTATAGTTACTGTACTGCCCCCTATAGTTACTGGACTTCCCCTATAGTTACTGTACCTCCCACTATAGTTATGGTACTGCTCCTATAGTTACTGTACTGCCCCCTATAGTTACTGTACTGCCCTCTATATTTACTGTACCTCCCACTTTAGTTACTGTACTGCACCCTATAGTTACTGTACTTCCCCTATAGTTACTGTACCTCCCACTATAGTTATGGTACTGCTCCTATAGTTACTGTACTGCCCCCTATAGTTACTGTACTGCCCTCTATATTTACTGTACCTCCCACTTTAGTTACTGTACTGCACCCTATAGTTACTGTACTTCCCCTATAGTTACTGTACTTACCATATAGTTACTGTACTTCCTCTATATTTACTGCACTGCCCCCTATAGTTAATGTAACATGTCTTGTTGCAGATCTCCCATGGTATACTTTGTGATTGGCTGTAATGCCGGTGTAGGGGTTGCTGGTTCAGGCAATTGCACACTCGGTTAGGATTGCCACCTTTTCTGGAACAAAATACGGGTCAAGCTAATTAGCATACATTTGCATAAATGATTAGACTATATCAATCAGAAACTAAAGCTGCTAGGACTGATTTTAAATATTTGTTTGTTTATAATTACATTCCAACAAACTAAGAAGAAGTTTGACTGTGATAGCATCTTTATTTAATATTTATTTTCAACTTTGATGTGAGCCTTAAAAATACTGGCCGTGTCAGTAAAATCCGGGCTGGCTGCAACCCTACACCCGGTGAAGGCTTTCTTGGTCAGGAAAATACACACCTGTTATAGGTGATGATTAAAGTGTTTGTTCTAAGGCTGTCATTTGTAAATAGCCTCTCTCCTACTGTGAGATTTAAATATAATCTAATTTTATTGTCTTTCTATAATGTGGCCCTCTGCCAATGCCACCATTAGTCACTGGCTTTTCATACAAAAAAAAGCTCAAAGTGTATGCACCCAATTCATTTTGTAACTTGTTTAGACATTGAAAATTACTATATCTCCGCCTTATAGTTACTGTAGCTCCCCATTATATTTACTATAGCTCCCCCTTATATTTACTGTAGCTGCCCTTTATAGTTTCTATAACAGCCCCTGTTGTTACTGTAGCACCCCCTTATAGTTACTGTATCACCCCCTGTAGATACTGTAGCTCCCCCTTATAGCTACTGTAGCTCCCCCTTATAGTTACTGTAGCTCCCCCTGTAGTTACTATAGCACCCCCTTATAGTTACTGTAGCACCCCTGTAGTTACTATAGCTCACCCTTATAGTTACTGTAGCACCCCCTGTAGTTACTATAGCTCCCCCTGTAGTTACTGTAGCTCACTCTTATAGTTACTGTAGCACCCCCTGTAATTACTGTAGCTCCCCCTTATAGTTACTGCAGCTCCCCCTGTAGTTACTATGGCACACCCTGTAGCTACTGTAGCATCCCCTACATCTACTTTAGCACCCCCTGTAGTTACTGTAGCTCCCACTATAGTTACTGTAGCACCCCCTATAGTTACTATAGCTCCACCAGTAGTTACTGTAGCACCCCCTGTAGTTACTATAGCTCCACCAGTAGTTACTGTATTTCCCCCTTATAGTTACTGTAGCACACCCTGTAGTTACTGTAGCTCTCCCATATAGTTACTGTAGCACCCCTTATAGTTACTGTAGCACCCCCTGTAGTTACTATAGCACCCCCTGTAGCTACTGTAGCTCCCACTATAGTTACTGTAGCACCCCCTATAGTTACTATAGCTCCACCAGTAGTTACTGTAGCACCCCCTGTAGTTACTATAGCTCCACCAGTAGTTACTGTAGTTCCCCCTTATAGTTACTGTAGCACACCCTGTAGTTACTGTAGCTCCCCCTGTAGTTACTGTAGCACCCCCTTATAGTAACTGTAGCACCCCCTGTAGTTACTATAGCTCCCCTTATAATTAATGTAGCACCCCCTTTAGTTACTGTAGCACCCACTTATAGTTACTGTAGCACTCCCTGTAGTTACTATAGCTCCTCCGTATAGTTACTATAGCTCCCCCTTATAGTTACTGTAGCACCCCTTATAGTTACTGTAGCACCCCCTGTAGTTACTATAGCACCCCTTATAGTTACTGTAGCACCCCCTTATAGTTACTGTATCACCCCCTATTGTTACTGTAGCTCCCCCTTATGGTTACTGTAGTTCCCCCTTATAGTTACTGTAGCACCCCCTTATAGTTACTATAGGTCCCCCTTATAGTTTTTTTTTTTTAAATATATTTATTTATAATCCATTTCAAAATTGAAAGAATATAAAGCTGAACGTACATTGTTAATTTAGTACATTCAAGAAAAAATAATATACGGAATACATCAAATCAATTTGTGCCATATCATTTATAATTTTTCTGAACTACAAAAAGAAACCATAACATACGCATAAACAATAAAAGGAAAAAAAAAAAAACTATATCAAAATTTGTCGCCAGTGCGAAGGATAACAATCCAATTGTAGTAGTTGGAGAAAGAGGGGGAGGCACATAGTGGGTCCAATATTTGCCTTTGAGTCTTAATGGATAGTGACAGGATAACTTTCTCCCATTTTTCTAGAAATGCTTTTAGTTTATTGTCTCAATATATCATTGGGTCTTGTTCATCAACTGCTGTCTAAAATAGCATATTTTTAATAAAGGCAGCAATAGTTGGTGCCTTTCTGTCCTTCCATGTTTTCAAAATCATCTGCCTTGCAACTAAGATAGCCATATTGATTAATTGTTTGTTCTGAAAGTGTCTCTGAGTAACAAGGAAAAACACTTGTTAAGTATCTAATTTGATTCTGGTAGGGAGAAATCTATTGAGCTAGAACGCAATTTGCATCCAGATTTTCTGTAGTTTAGGGCACAGAAAAAATGCATGAAGTAAGTCTGTTCCAGGTTTACTACATTTAGAGCAGTGATTTTTAACCTTTTTTTTGCCGTGGCACACTTTTTTACATTAAAAAATCCTGTGGCACACCACCATCCCAAAATTTAAAAAAAATCACACATTGTAGCCTAATACAGCATATATATATATACACATACACACAAACACACACATACTGTATGTATTGTGCTGTTATGCCATGCCTCCTACAAACTACCCCTGCACTGGGAGTAAAAAACAAGTAAAGTTTAAAAAATATGTCACACTGTTGTCAGTCTGCCGTGGCACACCTGAGGATCTCTCACGGCACACTAGTGTGCCACGGCACACTGGTTGAAAAACACTGATTTAGAGCATAGATTATTACCCAGTGGATAACATTTGGCCATTTTTTTGGAGTAATATATGATCTATTTATTATTCTTATACGTGCTTTTCTAAATGAGATTGCCCTGGTATACTTGTCTACACTAGAGCAACTCTTACAAAAGAGTTCAGAATTAAGGTCTCGGATATCTGTGTGCCATTGTTGAAAGAGGCCTGATATTTTATCTTTTGTATCCTGGGATATTAAGAGTTTGTACATCATGGAAATAAAATGATTCCCAGACCTAAAGCGATTAATAATAAAATCTAAGTTCCCTAGGGACCAGGGATTTGAACAGTTTATGACTCAATGTAAAATGTCTAACCTGCAAATAGGCAAAGAATTGTTTTTTCTCCAAATTGAATTCTGACATCAAAGAATCAAATGTTTTAACGGTTTTAGTCTGAGGATCGATTAATTGAAATATAAAGTTAAGGCCATGCTGTGCCCATTTTTTTAATACATAGGCCTCTATTTATCAAGCTGTCAACCGCAAATACGCTGGAATTCCGCAGCGTATTTGTGGCGAGCCTGATTCGCCTTAGTTATCAAAGGCTAGAGACAAGCAAAAGTAGAATTTAGTGACCTAACATACGATCCGCCGGTCTCAGTCCGACACAGATTGATGGTTACGTCACTCCAGATGTTCCGAACGCAAGTTAGGCACAATCTGACTACTTTTGAAAGTTATCAAGATCCTACCAGGTACGCTCGCCATTATTCCGGCCCAGCGTACCTGGTTTTCAATCCGCCGCTCGGGAGGCGGCGGATGCCATAGGAATCAATGGGAGTCCGACAGCAGCGAAAGCTCATGTTCGCTGCTGCCCGATATCCCATTGATTCCTATGGAAAAAGTCTACACCTAACACCCTAACATGTACCCCAAGTCTAAACACCCCTAATCTGCCCCCCCTACACCGCCGCCACCTACATTATACTTATTAACCCCTAAACTGCCGCTCCCGTACCCCGCCGCAACTATAATAAATATATTAACCCCTAAACCGCCGCTCCCGGACCCCGCCGCCACCTACATTATACCTATTAACCCCTAATCTGCCGCCCCCTATACCGCCGCCACCTACATAAAGTTATTAACCCCTATCCTGCCAATCCCGGACCCCGCTGCAACTAAATAAATTGTTTAACCCCTAAACCGCCTCTCCCGGAGCCCACCGCCACCTACATTATATTTATTAACCCCTATCCTGCCCCCCCTACACCGCCACAACTATAATAAAGTTATTAACCCCTAAACCTAAGTCTAACCCTAACACCCCCTAACTTAAATATAATTTAAATAAATCTAAATAAAATTACTATAATTAAATAAATAATTCCTATTTAAAACTAAATACTTACCTATTAAATAAACCCTAAGATAGCTACAATATAACTAATAGTTACATTGTAGCTAGCTTAGAGTTTATTTTTATTTTGCAGGCAAGTTTGTATTTATTTTAACTAGTTACAATAGTTATTAAATAGTTATTAACTATTTAATAACTACCTAGCTAAAATAAATACAAATTTACTTGTAAAATAAATCCTAACCTAAGTTACAATTACACCTAAAACTACACTATCATTAAAATAATTACATAAATTAACTACAATTAAATAAAACTAATTACAATTAAATAAAATTAACTAAAGTACAACCCCCCCACTAAATTACAGAAAATAAAAAAAATTACAAGAATTTTAAACTAATTACACCTAATCTAAGCCCCCTAATAAAATAAAAAAGCCCCCCAAAATAATACAAATCCCTACCCTATACTAAATTACAAATAGCCCTTAAAAGGGCCTTTTGCGGGGCATTGCCCCAAAGTAATCAGCTCTTTTACCTGTAAAAAGAGAAATACAACCCCCCCAACATTAAAACCCACCACCCACATACCCAACTCTACTCTTAAACCCACCCAAACCCCCCTTAAAAAAAAACTAACACTTTCAAGGTAGGGTGATCTTCAGGGGGTTAGTGTTAGGTTTTTTAAGGGGGATTTGGGTGGGTTATAATAGGTATAATGTAGGTGGCAGCGGGGTCCGGGAGTGGCGGTTTAGGGGTTAATATATTTATTATAGTTGCGGCGGGGTGCGGGAGCGGTGGTTTAGGGGTTAATAACTTTATTTAGTTGCGGTGGGGCTCTGTGAGCGGCGGTATAGGGTGTAAAAAAGTATAGTATAGTGTGGGTGCTTAGTGACAGGGTAGCAAGAAAGCTGCGAATAAGCCGATGAGCAGCGAGATCGATGACTGTCAGTTAACAACAGTCCGCTGCTCATCGCACCGTACTTGGTGCACGGCTTTTTGACAGCTTTCTTGATAAATTTGGAGAACGTATTCAGGTCCGCGGCGGCGATGTTAGGCGAGCTTAGGTGAGCGTATTGGTGCCGGTGAATGCTAGAAAGTAGACAGCTTGATAAATAGAGGCCATAATGTTTAAGTCCAATTTCAAACTCAGGGTTACCCAAGATTGGAAGATAAACTGACATATTCTTATCAATGTGAAGAAATTTACAGACCTTATTCCATGCTGAAATAGTATAGTACATAGTATACTTTAAAGTTCTCTTTTTAGCGAGATTGGTCTTGCTTAGGTGTAGGTGTAATAAGGCTCTAAGAGAGCAAGGTAAGGCTAGGGCTTCTTCTTCTCTAAAATAAGTAATATAGTCTATACCAGTAAGCCAGTCCAGAACTATCTTAGTCAGAGAGGGCCAGTTATAAAACTTTATATTGGGGAGGTCAAATCCTCCGTCCTTTTTAAGATGTGATAGTTTGTTTATTCATATACTAGGCTTCCTCTTACCCCATATAAACTGTGAAGTTCGTGAACAGTTTGCATTACATTTTTGTATATCTTTTTCCCCAATAAAGATACTGCCTAAGGTTTCCCTGCATAATATAGCTAAGGGTTCTAATGCAATGTTGAATAAAAGTTGTGAAAGTGGTGAGAGGGGGCAGCCCTGTCTGGTTCATTTATATAATGTTATGCTCGAAGAGAGAGTACCATTTATACTTAAAGTGAAAGTAAATCCTAGCATTTTACAAATGCTAGGATTTACTATTGAAACAAATAAAGGGCACTTTCATTCATGAAGTATAAGATACTTCATTTAGAAAGCTCCTTTATTTGATTCAATCGATCGCCGCTCTTAGCTCCTACAGCAGCGCATGATTAAAACATTTTTTGGCTAAGAGGTGACATTTTCACCTCTTAGCCAATAGCCGTGCGGTAAATCCGGCTCCCATGGGTGCCAAGCCGGATTTACCGCACAGCTATTGGCTAAGAGGTGAAAACGTCACCTCTTAGCCAAAACATTTTTTAGCCGTGGGATGCTGTAGGAGCTAAGAGCGGTGATCGATTGAATCAAATAAAGGAGCTTTCTACATGAAGTATCTTATACTTCATGAATGAAAGTGCCCTTTATTTGTTTCAATAGTAAATCCTAGAGTTTGTAAAACGCTAGGATTTACTATCACTTTAAGTATGAAATTGGGTTTTGATAGATCAGCTTAATAAAGCTCGCAAAACATCATGCAAAGCCAAATTTGTCTAGTGATGTGAAAAGATGATCCCATGAAATGTAATCAAACGCCTTTTCAGCATTGATCGTAAGTAACGCAAAGTAATTTTGAATATCTGTCTTACTTTTAAGTTGGGATGAGAAATTTTCTATTAAAAGTATAGCTAATCTAATATTTTTTGCATTGTCCTACTCGGGATAAAACCTGTTTGGTCTGTGTGTATTATATCTCCTATGATTGATTTTAATCTGTTAGCAATAACACTAGCTAGGATTTTATAGTCAGTGTTGAGGAGGGATATTGGTCGGTAGGAGTCCATAGAGTCGGCATAAATTATATGGATGGTTTATTTCCTTGAAGAAAGTATTTGTTATATAAGTTTACAAGGAGAGGAGAAATTTGCTCTTATAAAATTCAGATGGAAATTGATCTGGGCCTGGAGCCGTGCCATTAGCTGATTTACGGATAGCCTGTACAATTTCTTCCCTTGTAATGTCGCTGTTTAATAATAATAATTGATCTGGCATTATCTTAGGTAAATTAATTTTCCCCCAGAAGTTTTCCTTAGCTTCGATGTTGATATTGTCAGCTGCATATAGCTTCTGGAAAAACATATGAGTCAGAATATCCTTAGGCAGATTATATTTTAGTCTGTTAGCTGTGATTGCTCCTATATAATTATTTTGTATTCCTGCTCTTAGCTAGGTTAGCCAACAATTTTGTAGATTTTTATGTATGTCTATTAAATATTGCGCTATTTTTAATATCCGCTTCTGTTGATTGTTGGTTGATAAAGGCCTCCCACTCAATTTTAGCGTTCTGATAAGCTGTCCAATGGATTCTAGTAGGATTTTCTATGTATTTTGCATATTTATTCTTTAATCGATTAGCTAATTTTAGATCTCTTTTACCTATAATTTTTTTCCTTTTGGACAAATAAGCGATTATCTCGCCTCTGAGAAAGGCTTTCGCAGTTTCCCAAAAAATGTTGATTCTTGAAAAAGTTCTAAACGACTTAGATTCACAAGTATATGACATCTCGTCTGGGTGCTGAAGCCTCCATACATCTTTCAGTTTTAAACTTTTTGCAAAGTTAGACACTATTTTTGCTTCCTTTTGATATCATTTCACATTTAAAGTGTTTAAACAATCTAAATAAGGGTTGAATAAGCTATTAAAGCCCCTTCCCCCCCCACACACACTATCAACTGTGTATCAACAAAATGTATTAATTTAGAAAACAACTTTTCCCAAAAGGCTTGGGATTCAATTTTTAAAATTAAAAATCTGCCCTCTTTATCTTGAGATTTGTGAGATTACTTTATAATCCAAGTTTTTATTGAAGGCACATGCCACCCCTCTCTTTCTCCCCACTGCTCCCCCTGTAGTTACTATAGCACCCCTTATAGTTACTGTAACACCCTCTGTAGTTACTATAGCTCACCCTTATATTTACTGTAACACCCCCTGTAAATATTGTAGCTCCCCCTTATAGTTACTGTAGCTCCCCCTGTAGTTACTATGGCACCCCTGTAGCTACTGTAGCATCCCCTACAGTTACTATAGCACCCCCTGTAGTTACTGTAGCTCCCACTTTAGTTACTGTAGCACCCCTATAGTTACTATAGCTCCACCAGTAGTTATTGTAGCACCCCCTGTAGTTACTATAGCTCCACCAGTAGTTACTATAGCTCCCCCTGTAATTACTGTAGCACCCCCTGTAGTTACTGTAGCACCCCTTTATAGTAACTGTAGCACCCCCTGTAGTTACTATAGCACCCCATGTAGTTACTATAGCTCCCCCTTATAATTACTGTAGCACCCCCTTTTAGTTACTGTAGCACCCCCTGTAGTTACTATAGCTTCCCTTATAGTTACTGTAGCACCCCTTATAGTTACTGTAGCACCCCCTGTAGTTACTATAGCACCCCTTATAGTTACTGTGGCACCACCTTATAGTTACTGTAACACCCCTGTAGTTACTATAGCTCCCCCCTGTAGTTACTGTAGCACCCCCTTTAGTTACTGTAGCTCCCCCTTATAGTTACTGTAGCACTTGCTTATAGTTACTGTAGCACCCCTTATATATACTGTAGCACCCCTTGTAGTTACTGTAGCTCCCACTTATAGTTACTGTAGCTCCCACTTATAGTTACTGTAGCACACTCTGTAGTTACTCTAGCACCCCTTTATAGTTACTGTAGCACCCCTTATAGTTACTGAAGCATCCCCTTATAGTTATTCTAGCACACCTTATAGTTAATATAGCATAGCACCCCTTATAGTTACTGTAGTGTAGCACCCCCTTATTGCTACTGTAGTGTAGCACCCCCTTTAGTTACTATAGCTCCCCCTGTAGTTACTGTAGCACCCCCTGTAGTTACTATAGCTTCCCATGTAGTTACTGTAGCACCAATTTATAGTTACTGTAGCACCCCCTGTAGTTACTATATCACCTCCTGTAGTTACTATAGCTCCCCCTTATAGTTACCGTAGCACCCCCTGTAGTTACTATAGCTCCCCCTGTAGTTACTGTAGCACCCCCTTATAGTTACTGTAGCACTCGCTTATAGTTACTGTAGCACCCCTTATATATACTGTAGCACCCCTTGTAGTTACTATAGATCCCCCTGTAGTTATTGCAGCACCCCCTGTAGTTACTATAGTTCCCTCTTTAGTTACTGTAGCACACCCTGTAGTTACTATAGCACCCCTTATAGTTACTGTAGCTCCCCTTATAGTTACTATAGCTCCCACTTATAGTTACTGTAGCACACCCTGTAGTTACTGTAGCACCCCCTTATAGTTACTGTAGCACCCCTTATAGTTACTATAGCACCCTTTATAGTTAGTGAAGCATCCCCTTATAGTTATTCTAGCACACCTTATAGATACTATAGCATAGCACCCCCTTATAGTTACTGTAGTGTAGCACCCCGTTATTGCTACTGTAGTGTAGCACCCCTTTAGTTACTATAGCTTCCCCTGTAGTTACTGTAGCACCCCCTGTAGTTACTATAGCTTCCCATGTAGTTACTGTAGCACCCAGTTATAGTTGCTGTAGCTCCCCTTTATAGTTACTGTAGCTCCCCCTTATAGTTAATGTAGCACCCCTGTATTTACTGTTGCTCCCCCATATAGTTACTGTAGCACCCCCTTATAGTTACTGTAGCTCCCCCTTATAGTTGCTGTAGCACCTCCTGTAGTGACTAGCTCCCCCTTATAGTAACTGTATCACCCCCTGTAGTTACTGTAGCACACTCTTATAGTTACTGTAGCACCCACTGTAGTTACTCTAGCACCCGCTGTAGTTACTGTTGCTCCCTCTGTAGTTACTGTAGCTCCCCCTGAAGTTCCTGTAGCTCCCCCTGTAGTTACTATAGCACCCATTATAATTACTGTAGCACCCCTTTATAGTTACTGTAGCACCCCCTGTAGTTACTGTAGCACTCCCTTATAGTTACTGCAGCACCCCATTATAGCTACTGTAGCACCCTCTGTAGTTATTGCAGCACCCCCTGTAGTTACTGTAGCTCCCCATTATAGTTACTAAAAGGTGACAAGATTTTATCAAAATACTTATAACCCTAATAGAAAAAAACACACATACAAAAATATAGGTGATTGTAAGATGCTATACACAGAAAGCAGTGTAATGTGATTTACATTAGCTGCAGGATTTAATTTTTAAAGTGTACCCCCCTGCCCACTGCTAACTTCGCTCCATGGAGTAAAGTATTCCTTTCCAGCAAGCTTCATTACTTTCAATAGGTGACATCTCGCCACTCACAGAGACCTCCTCTTTTTTTAAATAATTCCACCAGGACAGTCCCTGCAAGGGTTTACTCGAAAAAAAAATAAAAAATCTGATCTGGCGGAGTTTAGATCATCATGGCCATGTTTTGTGCTGGTGTGTTCAGATGACTACGCCTACGGTAATCTTGTTAATTTCAGACAAATATCCTGTCTCTAACATCACAAGGCTAGCTCAGCTGATACTGGTAAATAAATATGAATGCAAAATGCTATTGTCAGTCATTTTTGTTTAGTAATGGCATTTCACATTAAATAAATCCAGCCTATGGGGCCGAATTATCAAGCTCCGAATGGGTTGCCGAAGGGGCTGCCTCTGAGGCTTCGGTTTTCAATCCACCCGATCCTATAAGATTGGGCTGATTGACACCCACTGCTAGCAGCCGATTGGCCGCAAATCTGCAGGGGGCGGTATTGCACAAGCAGTTCATCAGAACTGCTTGTGCAATGATAAATGCCGACAGCGTACACTGTCTGCATTTATCGATGTGCAGCGGACATGTTACGCTACATTGTATCATGTCCGCTCGCACTTACATAAATTGGCCCCTTAGCCTCTCAGGGGCAGGCAGCCCTCATGGAATTCTATAAAAAAAATGACTGCCCCTGCGAGTAGCGAGATGTCTCCTATAGAAATAATGAGAGCTATGTAAAAATTTACAGTAGAGGACACAATACACAGCGAGAAACTGGCGTATGTTTAAACTTTACGCTTAATACAAATCAAATTATTCTGTTTTCAGTGCGTTGTACCTTAAATTCTCTGTTATTTTCGTATGCATAGGTTTTCCTTTCAAAGTAATTAGTGTTTTGAGTATTTTGATAAAATCTCGCCACCTTTCAGGTTGTAAGAAAAAACAGTGAGATCTGTAGGGCGGAAATATTTACAGAATTATGCTGGGATTTTAGAGACAATTTTATATACGCCTATGAAATGCCCATATTCAGCCTATTTTACAAAAAAACAAAAATTACACTTTGTATTTTGTAATTACAAGTATGAATTTCTATTAGGTAGATTACAAGTTTTGCGCTTTAGAGGGTGCGAAACAAACGCAACAAAAGTTGCGTTATTTCACCCTCCATAGCACTGCCATTACAAGTTTTCGAAAAGCTGGCTTGTGTGTGCGATATGGTTGCGTTGAGCTCCATACCGCACAAAATACAAGCGCTGCTTTGACGTGCTCGTGCGCGCTTTCCCCATAGACATCAATATATATAGATATCATTATTAACTATTTACTAACTACCTAGTTAAAATAAATACAAACTTACCTGTGAAATAAAAGTAAAACCTAAGCTTCCTTACACGAAAACCTAACATTACAAAAATAAAAAAACCTACTATTACAAAAAATAAAAAACACTAAAATTACAAAAAATAAAAAAAACTACCATTACAAAAAATAACACACAAAATTATCCAAAACAATTAAAATTATTCCTATTCTAATACCCTGTTTTAAAAAAAACAACACCCCAAAATAAAAAAAAAACCTAGGGCCCGATCCGATATGCAGCGTCGCCCGTAAAAGCCGGTGACGCCAAATTTTGCGCTGGTTTGGTATCCTATATACAGCATAACATAGAAGTTACGCTCGTATATTTCACCCTTCGGCCGTAGTTTTTTGGCCCATAGAGTGATATACCAAACCCGCGCAATTTGGTATCTAATATACAGCGTAAGGACCTACATGGCGAAAATGGAGAAATCTTACTCCATTTTCACCTCGCCACAAAATGCAGGTGTAGTAAGCCTTACGCTGAGTATTGGAGCCCCGTAACTCCCTAAACTACCTGCAAAAAAAAAACCTAACACCTAACGCATGCGCAATGTCTATCTACCTGTCAACCGCAATCCCCCACCGCAATCTTTAATAAAGTGCTTAACCCCTAAACTCCCGGACCCCGCCGCCACCTACATTAAATGTATTACCCCCTAATCTGAGCCCCCTACCCCACCACCACCTACATTAATTATATTACCCCCTAATGTGAGCCCCCTACCCCGCCGCCACCTATTTTAACTATATTAACCCCTAATCTAATCCCCCTACACCGCTGCCACCTATATTAAATTTATTAACCCCTAATCTAATCCCCCTACCCCGCCGCCACCTATATTAAATATATTAACCACTAAACCTAAGTCTAACCCTAACACCCCCTAACTTAATTATTATTGAAATAAATCTAAATAATATTAATATTATTAACTAAATTATTCCTATTTAAAACTAAATACCTATAAAATAAACCCTAAGATAACTACAATATAATTAATAATTACATTGTAGCTATTTTAGGGTTTATATTTATTTTACAGGTAACTTTGTATTTATTTTAACTAGGTACAATAGCTATTAAATAGTTAATAAATATTTAATAGCTACCTAGTTAAAATAATTACCAAATTACCTGCAAAATAAATCCTAACCTAAGTTACCATTACACCCAACACTACCCTATCAATAAATTAATTAAATAAACTACAATGATCTCAACTAAAAAACAATTAAATACACTAATCTATATTACAAAAAACAAACAAACACTAAATTACAAAAATAAAAAAGATTACAAGAATGTTAAGCTAATTACACCTAATCTAAGCCCCCTAATAAAATAAAAAAGCCCCCCAAAATAATAAAATTTCCCTACCCTAAACTAAATTAAAAAAGTAATCAGCTCTATTACCAGCCCTTAAAAGGGCCTTTTCAAGGGCATTGCCCCAAAGTAATCAGCTCTTTTGCCTGTAAAAAAAAGAACAACCCCCCCATTACAACCCACCACCCACACACCCCTACTCTAAAACCCACCCGATCCACCCTTAAAAAACCTAAGTCTAACCCCCAAGTGGTCCTTACCTGTCTTGAAGACCGGCGGAGAAGGTCCTGTTCCAGGCGGTGAAGTGTTCTTAAAAGCGGCAACCTCTTCTTTTTCCAGGAACCAGCCGGCGCGGAGCGGAGGAGTTGAAGACCGATGACCGCGGAGCTGAAGACCGTCCACTTTGGAACTGAAGACCGGCGATGCTGGAACTGAAGATTAAAAATGGCGTCCCTTGAATTCCTATTGGCTGATTTGAGCCTTCAAATTCAAATCAGCCAATCGGATGAGAGCTACTTTAATTCTATTGGCTGATTTGAATAGCCAATAGAAGAAGAGCTACTGTAATTCTATTGGCTATTTAAATCAGCCAATAGAATTAAAGTAGCTCTCATCCGATTGGCGGATTTGAATTTGAAGGCTCAAATCAGCCAATAGGAATTCAAGGGACGCCATTTTTAATCGCGTACCTTGAATTCCTATTCAGTGTACGGCGGAAATCGTATGAAGAGGATCCAACACGCTCCATGGCTCTGGTCTTCAGTTCCAGCATCGCCGATCTTCAGTTCCAGCATCGCCGGTCTTCAGTTCCAGAGTGGACGGTATTCAGCTCAGCGGTCATCGGTCTTCAACTCCTCCGCTCCGCGCCTGCTGGTTCCTGGAAGAAGAAGAGGTCGCCGCTTGGAAGAAGACTTCACCGCCTGGAACAGGACCTTCTCCGCCGGTGTTCAGGACAGGTAAGGACCACTTGGGGGTTAGACTTAAGTTTTTTTAAGGGGGGGATCGGGTGGGTTTTAGAGTAGGGGTGTGTGGGTGGTGGGTTGTAATGGGGGGGTTGTTCTTTTTTTTTACAGGTAAAAGAGCTGATTACTTTGGGGCAATGCCCCGCAAAAGGCCCTTTTAAGGGCTGGTAATAGAGCTGATTACTTTTTTAATTTAGTTTAGGGTAGGGAAATTTTATTATTTTGGGGGGCTTTTTTATTTTATTAGGGGGCTTAGATTAGGTGTAATTAGCTTAACATTCTTGTAATCTTTTTTATTTTTTGTAATTTAGTGTTTGTTTGTTTTTTGTAATATAGATTAGTGTATTTAGTGTATTTAATTGTATTTTAGTTGAGATCATTGTAGTTTATTTAATTAATTTATTGATAGGGTAGTGTTAGGTGTAATGGTAACTTAGGTTAGGATTTATTTTGCAGGTAATTTGGTAATCATTTTAACTAGGTAGATATTAAATAGTTATTAACTATTTAATAGCTATTGTACCTAGTTAAAATAAATACAAAGTTACCTGTAAAATAAATATAAACCCTAAAATAGCTACAATGTAATTATTAAAAGGGCATTCAGCTCTTTTGCTGCCCATTAAAAATAAAAATAATGTCTATTCTAAAAAAAAATGTCTATGTCTATTCTAAAAAAAAAAAAAAACCCAAAAGGAAAAAAAAAAACATTATCCAAAATATTAAAAATTATTCCTATTCTAATACCCGGTTTAAAAAAAATATATAAAAAAATAAAAAATAAAAGAACCCTAATATTTAATAAACTACCACTAACCCCTCTTTAGGTACTCACAGTTGCTAAAGTCCCGTTTGAACAATCTTCATCCTGGCGGCTCCATCTTCATCCATTGCTGGACCGGCATCTTCTTCATCCCTGTAGAGGCGTGGAGGCGGAGGTCCAAGGCAGATATCCAAGGCGGAAGTCCAGGCGAACGTCCATTGATCCGATGTGGGGGTCCTCTTTATGCGATCGTCCGCTGCACACTGAGGATTCAAATGCAAGGTACCCCTTTTATACTGGGGGTACCAATGCATTCCTATTGGCTGAAAAATTTAAATCAGCCAATAGGAATTATTTTTTGTAATTCGAATCAGCCAATAGGAATGAGAGTTGCTTATTTGAACAGCCAATAGGATTTTAGCAGCCCTAATTCCTATTAGCTAATTTAAAATTTTCAGCCAATAGGAATGCAATGGTACCCACAGTATAAAAGGGGTACCTTGCATATCAATCCTCAGTGTGCGGTGGGCGATCGCATGAAGAGGACCTCCATGTCGGATCGGTGTACTTCCGTCTGGACCTCCGCCTCTGCGCATCGACCTCTCCGCAGGGATGAAGGAGAGGCTGGTCCCGTGATGGATCAAGATGGAGCCGTCTGGATGAAGATGGAGCCGCCGGGATGAAGATCGTTCAAGCGGAACTTCAGCAACTGTGAGTACCTAAAGAGGGGTTAGTTTTAGTTTTTTAAAGGTTTTTGGGGGTGTTTTTTTTTTAGATTAGGGTTTGGGCATTTCTTAAAAAGAACTGAATGCCCTTTCGAGGGCAAGAAAAATAGCTGAATGCCCTTTTTTGGGCAAGAAAAAGAACTGAATGTCCTTTTAAGGACAATGCCTATACAAATGCCCTTTTCAGGGCATTAGGTAGATTATTTTTTTAGAGTTAGGTTTTTATTTTGGGGGGTTGGTTGGGTGGTAGGTTTTACTGTTGGGGGGTCTGTATTTTTTTCAGGAAAAAGAACTGATTTCTTTAGGGCAATGCCCTACAAAAGGCCCATTTAAGGGCTATTGGTAGTTTATTGTAGGCTAGGGGGTGTTTTTATTTTGGTGGGGCTTTTTTATTTTGATAGGGCTATTAGATTAGGTGTAAAAAAAAAGTATTATGGATATTGGATTGTTATTTTTCGTAATTTAGTGTTTGTTATTTTTTTGTACTTTAGTATTTTTTTTATTTTTTGTAATTTTGTATTTTTTTTTTGTAATTGTAGATTTATTTATTTTAGTAGGGTTAGGTTTTTTAATTAATTTAATTGATAGTTATTTTAATTTTTGTCTAATAGTAATGTTAGTTTAATTTATAGTTTAAACTTAGTTTTTTTTAATTTACCAGGTACGTTTTAATGCAATGCAGAAAAAAGACAATAATCCAGCGAGTTCCAAACCAAAGTGAGGGTTTAATCAGAGAAAGGTACACACAAAATTTAAATGAGGGGTAAAAAGAAAATAAGTTAATGAGCAAGCTTGAAAGCTAAAAACGCTATGACACAAAGCTCCCTGCCGGTCTTATGCGTTTCAGGTAATTAAGAGCCTTAATCATAGACCACGTTTTAATGCAGGTTATGACATTTAGGGAAGTCTCCCTAAGTGTGATGCGGGAATCCAGATGTGGACCCGTTGCTCAGTGTGCCTAGAGGGATATGGCTGCACCTCACTGACGAGGCCCACAAAAGGACAAAACGTACGTCTGGGGTTATGCTGTTTCTCTCGTTCAGAGAGGGATTGCCTGGTATTTTGGGGCAGGACTGTACTGTTAAGTCAGGATCAGACTGATATGCTTCAGGAAAGTTCTTCTCTGTGAAAGGCACATGTTGAGCAAAAAGTGGCTGCTTCTTGGGTGGTAACTAGCCATAGAACAAGCTATTATGCTATTGTTCGTTCCCAGGTTGAGCGCTTCTCTCTTTTTATTTATGCAGGTTATGACATTTAGGGAAGTCTCCCTAAGTATGATGCGGGAATCCAGACGTGGACCCGTTGCTCTGTGTGCCTAGAGGGATATGGCTGCACCTCACTGATGAGGCCCACACTAGGCCGAAACGTACGACTGGGGTTTTGCTGTTTTTCTCATTCAGAGAGGGATTGCCTGGTATTTCGGAGCTGGACTGGACTGTTAAGTCAGTATCAGACTGATATGCTTCAGAAAAGTTCTTCTCTGTAAAAGGCACACGTTGAGCAAAAAGAGGCTGCTTCTGGGGTGGTAAATAGCCATAGAATAAGCTATAATGCTATTGTTCGTTCCCAGGTTGAGCGCTTCTCTCTTTTTATTTATGCAGGTTATGAAATTTAGGGAAGTCTCCCTAAGTGTGATGCGGGAATCCAGATGTGGACCCGTTGCTCATTGTGCCTAGAGTTATATGGCTGCACCTCACTGACGAGGCCCACACTAGGCCGAAACGTACATCTGAGGTTTTGCTGTTTCTCTCGTTCAGAGAGGGATTGCCTGTTATTTCAGGGCTGGACTGTACTGTTAAGTCAGGATCAGACTGATATGCTTCAGGAAAGTTCTTCTCTGTGAAAGGCACCTTGTTAAGCAAAAAGAGGCTGCTTCTTGGGTGGTAACTAGCCTTAGAACAAGCTATTAAGCTATTGTTCGTTCCCAGGTTGAGCGCTTCTCTCTTTTTATTTATCTTGTAATTTTAATTTAAAGTTAGGGAGTTGTTAGGTTTAGGGGTTAATAGTTTAGTTTTTGGCGATGTGGGGGGCTGGCGGTTTAGGGGTTAATAGGTTTATTTAGTGGTAGCGGTATGGGAGGCCAGAGGTATAGGGGTTAATAACTTTATTAAGCGGCTGCGATGTTGGGGAGCGGCGGAATAAGGGTTAATATATTTATTATAGTGTGGACAATGTTGGGGTGCAGGGGAATAGGGGTTAATAACTTTACTATAGTGGCAACGATGTCGGGAGCAGTGGAATAGGAGTTAATACATTTTATTAGTGGCGGCGATGTCGGGAGCGGCAGATTAGGGGTTAATAACTTTAATATAGTATTTGCGATGCGGGAGGGCCTCGGTTTAGGGGTTAATAGGTAGTTTATGGGTGTTTAGTGTACTTTGTAACAGTTTAGTTATGAGTTTTGTGTAACAGTTTTGTTGCGTAAAACTCATAACTACTGCTCTCATCGTGTCGGTATAGGGTGTAGCACAGGTTTTTTAGCCTCACCGCAAAACTCGTAATGGCAGCGCCCTGGGAAATCCCATGAAAAAAAGTCATTTTTTCGAGTGCGGGACTGACGTTCTGTTACAGGCTAAAAGGCTTGCGGTACAGTTATGCCGACAAGACTCGTAATGGCTGCGTTGCTGTTTTAACGCTAAAATGGCAATTTTTTCAGCGTTAAAACACGAACGCAAAACTTGTAATCTACCTCTATGTGTTTTCTACACATATAGTGTACTTAAATTATGATTTACGCTGTGCATATTTAATACAATTTATTCCAATCCTGAGTAATTTACATAAAAATTTTACTTTTTTGATAAAATACGATTTTTGATGCTCCTTAACAATAAGTTTTTTTTCCTGCGTAATTTGTGTGAATGGTTCAATAATTAATCATTTTGTATGATTTTTGAATTACGATTTTCATTGTGCACTTTAGTAATGTATGAATCTCTTTCCCATACAAAAATGCAGTATACGCCCATTTTTAGGGTAAAGAGTGGCTTTAGATTATTCTACTATGGAACTAGAAGTACTGGCAAGTATTCTCACCAGCCCAGAGAGCTTTAAATAATCGGGCCCTAAGAGCCCTGAGGAACATTTATTTGTTAAATTAGCACCAATGTGCCATATAAGCAGATTTTTTTTATGTACTGACATTGTAGTTGCAATGGTGAATTAGTTGTAGTGAAACTAAAATAAATATTTGTTATACGTTAAGTGCAGAATATCCCAAAGAAATTTTTTTTTCCTTCCATGAAAATAGTGTAGATGAAACCTCAAAACTACTTGACTTCATTCTGTACATCAGCTTTAAACTCCAAGTACTTCCACCCATACCGAATTCTGTGTGTCTGAGGGGCACTGTTAGCTCTGGAAGTGTAATTGATAGAATATCTTAAAAGTTCTTGTGGCTGTTATGAGAAAGAAAATGTCACCTTCACTGGAGCTCCCTCACTGCCAGAGATCTTGGCATGTAGGTAACCTAGCAGGGTGTGCTTCCCTACATTACAAATTACACTCTTCATAGAATCACAGCATCCAAAGGGAGATTCATATTCATGTCTCACACCCACCCATCTGCACTCTCATCCGTGACGAAGTAAGATTATATCATTTCCAGACTGACACGGAAAAAAAAAATCTAAAGGAAGTTGTCAGATATCATCCAAGGATTTGGAAGTTCACCTTGACCTTCTAAACTCTTCAAATACTATTTGAAAATAAATAAAATAATGATATCCTTATTGCCGAGCTGTTACCAAGCTTCTGAAGGTAACCTTATACCAGAACACGGTAGGGTCTATAAGCATCTATCTCACTTGCAAATTAGTGTGTGTTGGTTTTAGATCAAACCCCTGAAAATCAAGGACATGGAGCATCAGGTCCAGTTTGTCAATAGCAGTATTGATAGTCGCAGGGTCAATCTCCTGCACATTGACTTAACCTCCCCATGACACTCACTGCAATGGGCACTCTGCATGGGAGGACTAAAGAAAATGAGTAGCTTTGGTGACTTTGGGGCATATTTATCAAGGTCTGGCGGACTTGATCCGACACTGCGGATCAGGTCTGCCAGACCTCGCTGAATACGGCGAGCAATACGCTCGCCGTATTCAGCATTGCACCAGCAGCTCACAAGAGCTGCTGGTGCAACGCTGCCCCCTGCAGACTCACGGCCAATAGGCCGCCAGCAGGGGGTGTCAATCAACCCGAACGTACTCGATCGGGTGGATTTCCGGCGATGTCTGTCCGCCTGCTCAAAGCAGGCAGACAGGTTATGGAGCACCGGTCTTTGTGACTGCTGCTTCATAACTGCTGTTTCTGGCGAGCCTAAACACGGGGCATCAAGCTTCATTCGGAGCTGTATTCTGCCAATACTACTTTCTTAATAAGAGAGAATATGGGAAAGTATTAGGAAGCATATATATATATATACACACACACATACACCAATACACAGACAGACATACCTATACACAGACATATATACACAGACACATGCAAACATACACAGACTTATACACATTCACAGACACACACATTCACAAATATATATATATACACAGAGACATGTACACACATATGCACCCAGAAACACACACACTCACAAATATACACTTACATGCATACATACTCACATATACACATAGAAACACACACACACACATATATATATATCTGTCTATTCATATGTATGTGTACACACATACATATGAATAGACAGATATATATGGACACACACATATATATATATACTGTATTTATATACTGTATATATACACACACACACACAGATACACATATACACACACATTCGCAAATACACAGACACACACATATACACTTACACACACACATATACACAGACATACACATATACACAGACACAGACACACACACCTACATATATATATCCTATATAATAAATGGCCAAGTATGTTTGTCAGATGCAGTCATGCGCAGTAGAGACATACCTGGCCGTTTGGATCCTGATACTCAGCACAGAGCAAGGCTGAAGCGGAGTGTCAAGGGGCGTGGCCGACGGGAGCGTCGTGGTGGGGGCGTGGCCGGGCACGGCAAAGGGCATGACCGGACGCAACAAGGGGCGTGGTCGGGTGCGACGAGGGGCGTGGTCGGCGGGTGCCGCCGCGATGGGACGTGGCCGGGCGGGGTACCGCGGTGGGGGCGTGGCCAGAGAGTCAAAGGTTTTGAAAGACAGAGCCAGAGAGGGTGGGAGAGCAAAAGAAAGGAGGGAGAAGAGCCAAAGAGGGGGGTAGAAGGGCCAAAGAGGGGGGGATAAGGGCCAAAGAGAGGGGAGAGAGAGCCAAAGAGGGGGGAGAGAGCCAAATAGAGGGGGGGAGAGAGCCAAAGAGGGGGGAGAAGGCCAAAGAGGGGGATAAGGGCCAAAGAGGGGGGCGAGAAGGGCCAAAGAGGGGTGAGAGAGAGCCAAAGAGGGGGGAGAGAGCCAAATAGAGGGGGGAGAGAGCCAAAGAGGGGAGAGAGAGAGCCAAAGGGGGGGTGGAGAGAGCAAAAGAGGAAAGAGAGCCAAAGAGGGGGGAAAGAGAGCAAAAGAGGGGGGAGAGAGAGCAAAAGGAAGGGGGGAGAGAGCCAAAGAGGGGGGAGAGAGAACAAAAGAGGGGCAGAGAGAGCAAAAGAAAGGGGAGAGAGAGCCAAAGAGGGGAGAGAGAGAGAGCAAAAGAGGGGGGAGAGAGCACAAAGGAGAGGGTCGAGAGAAAGCAAAAGAGAGGGGGGAGAGAGAGCAAAAGAGATGGGAGAGAGAACAAGGGGTGGGACCACTGTACTGCAAAAAATGGCCGTGTACACGGGCTTTAGTACTAGTATATATATATATTTATTTTAATAAAAAATTGCAGCTTTGTGTGATTTAGATATTGCATAGTTTCAAATTGAGACTAATTGCATCATGCAATTAATTGCACAGCCCTATACACACACACACAAATACACAATACCACACACAGATAAATATATACTTACACATACATATACACACAGATATACATGTACACACACAAATACAGATAGACACACACACATATACAAAGACACATATATACACACGCACACATACATCTACACATACAACACAAATACATAGACAGACACACACATATACACAGACGCATACACACACATATGCATATACACACATATACATATACACAAACATACACACACATATATATATATATATATATACATAAATATACACAGACACATATACATATACACAGACATATATGCATACACACACATATACACTCACATAACATATACACACACACACACATATATATATATATATATATATATGCACAGGCATATATACACACACACACACACACACACATTCAATCTTACATATACACACACATATACGGAAGCATACATCCATACACACATATGCATATACACAGGCATATATACATATACACTCACATATTCCCACACACATACACATATACACAGATACATACACACATATACACAAATACACAGGCATATACACATACACACTCACATATACACACACATATACATATAGTAATATATTTATAAATAAACACAGACACGTATACATATACACAGACACAAACACATACACACATATACATATACACTCACATAACAAATACACAGACATATACATACATATGCACAGGCATATACACATACACACTCACATATACATATACACACACATACACAAGCATATATACATACACACATATACTTATACACAGGCATATACACATACACACTCACATATACATATACACACATGCACACATATATATATATATATATATATATATACATACACAGATACATACACACAGACACACAAATACACAGCACAGGCATATATACATACACACACACATACACAGATACATACACACAGATTCACAAATACACAGGCATATATACATACACATATACATATACACTCACATACACAAACACATACACAGATACATACACACAGACACACAAATACACAGGCATATATACATACACATATACATATACACTCACATACACACACACATACACAAATACATACACACAGACACACAAATACACAGGCATATATACATACACATATACATATACACTCACATACACATACACAGATACATACACACAGACACACAAATACACAGGTATATATACATACACATATACATATACACTCACATACACAAACACATACACAGATACATACACACAGACACACAAATACACAGGCATATATACATACACATATACATATACACTCACATACACACACATACACAGATACATACACACAGACACACAAATACACAGGTATATATACATACACATATAAATATACACTCACATACACAAACACATACACAGATACATACACACAGACACACAAATACACAGGCATATATACATACACATATACATATACACTCACATACACAAACACATACACAGATACATACACACAGACACACAAATACACAGGTATATATACATACACATATACATATACACTCACATACACAAACACATACACAGATACATACACACAGACACACAAATACACAGGTATATATACATACACATATACATATACACTCACATACACAAACACATACACAGATACATACACACAGACACACAAATACACAGGTATATATACATACACATATACATATACACTCACATACACACAGACACACAAATACACAGATATATACATACACATATACATATACACTCACATACACACAGACACACAAATACACAGATATATACATACACATATACATATACACTCACATACACACAAATACACAGGTATATATACATACACATATACATATACACTCACATACACACACATACACAGATACATACACACATACACACAAATACACAGGTATATATACATACACACACATATTTGCTTTACATTCAGGCACACATATGTGAGGTAGCTGTGCATCTGTTACCTATATGGGCACCTTCGCCCCCTTTGGCGGAACTGCTTGCCCTATAAGTAGCATCTGACACTTATTCCCAGCTTCTGTGTGAACAGACGCGCCCAGTCTGTAAACGCTCAGCTTCCCAGGGAAGATGATTAGCGTAACAAGAAGAGACACGTCTCACTGTGCTAATAGGGGGGAGTTTTATAACTATAGTTAAAGGGACATTAAGTTCCTTTTTTATTTTCAGCATTAGAATATGTTTTTATGGATTCCAAAAGAACTGAATGCAAAGTAAATCTTTTAAAAAAATTACCACTGTCATTTTGTTAGTAAACTATGTGTTGTTTTGTTGTCCCAGGACACACACCTTGAAAATCTGCTTGAAAGTTGCTTACCTTACTTGCTTTGCTGTGGCCAATTAGGGACAAATATACAAACGCTCCTGCACATATCAGCCAATCATTCTACAGTATGTTGGAATGTAAAACATCAGTATTGCATAGAAAGCAAGTTGAGGGCAGTTAGCCTGCAGTGTGCATAGGGGTTAAGGCCCTTGGCTCTGGGTGCTGGAGTGCGTTTGGGTGGGAGGAGTGTACTTACCCCTATTTAGACCAGCAACAGGAAATCCACTCCCTCTTTCTCATTGTGGATTCCTTGAAGCTTCCATGCCCTCCTTCCGAGGAGGGTTAGTTGAACTACCTCTATAAGTCCTTGAACGGTAATTTTTCGCTCCCCAGACTTCAACTTGTTGTGCAACTCGTTGGGTCTGGTCCTACTGGTTTGGAGTTGTTTAATTTGATCTTGCACCCTGGCTTGGTGGTTGGTCTGGGCCCTTGACAGCTGGCTGCGAGGTCGAGTGATAGCCATTGTGGTAAGGGTGACGTACCCAGACTCGAGCTTGGGGGGCTCTAACTGGGTTGTGGTGGGCTGAACCCCTCCCTGTTGATCACCTGAAGCGTCCAGCCAAGCTCCGTTTGCCAGCTGCTTAGGCTCCTGGCCATTCTCCTTACAGGGGTTTCTTTTACTTAGGCCCGATTGCCGCCACTGATGTTTTTGTATATATGTTTGCCCTCCTGGGGTTTATTCTTGTGTTCCTCAATAAATACGACCTACAGGTATTTTACTCAAGTTCTGTCTCTGTGTGTTACGTATGATTTGATAGTTAACATTGAGTAGTGTTATTAAAGTTTAGTTAAGACAGCACAACAGGGTAAATAGGGCATTTACACCTAGATTACAAGTTTTGCGCTAAACAGGGCGCGAAAATAACACCAAACAAAATGCGTTATTGCTGCTATTATGAGCTACTGAAAAACCTCCTTGTGCTTTGCATTATGGTGCGTTAAGCTCCATACCGCACAAAAGCCAAGAGCTGAGTTTACGTGCTCGTGCACGCTTTCCCCCATAGACATCAATGGGGAGAAAGTGTTAGAAATAATACTAACACCTGCGATTGCGAAATGGAAATCGCCATAACGCAACCCCATTGATGTCTATGGGGAAAAGAAAGCTACGTTTAAACCTAACACCCTAACATTAACCCCTAGTCTAAACACCCCCAATCTGCCACCCCGACATCGCCGAAACTAATAAAAGTTATTAACCCCCATTCCGTCGCTCCCCAACATTGCAGACACTAATAAAAGTTACTAACCCCTAATCCATTGCCCCCTACATTGCCGACACCTAAATAAACCTATTAACCCCTAAACCGCCGGCCCCCCACATCGCCAACACTATAATAAAGTATTAACCCCTAAACCTTCAGCCCCCCCACGTCGTAGCTACTAAACTAAACCTATTAACCCCTAAACCACTGCCCCCCACATTGCAAAACACTAAATTAAACTATTAACCCCTAAACTTAACACTCCCCTAACTTTAAATTAAAATTACAATATTACTACTATAATATATACTACTATAAAACTTACCTGTGAAATAAAAAACCCTAAATTTAAATGATAAATTAACCTAACATAACTATTCTAATAAAATAAAATAAACTACCAATTAAAAACCTAAATTAAAAAATAAAAAAACCTAACACTACGAAAAAATATAAAAAATCTAATATTACAAAAAATAGTAAACACTAAATTCCGAAAAATAATAAACAAAATTATCAAAAATAAAAACAATTACACCTAATCTAATAGCCCTATAAAAATAAAAAAAGCCTCCCAAAACCTATAATAAACTACCAATTGCCCTTAAATGGGCCTTTTGTAGGGCATTGCCCTAAGTTAAACAGCTCTTTTACCTAGAAAAAAATACAAAGTCCCCCCAACAGTAAACCCCCCCCCCACCCAACCAGCCCCCCAAATTAAAAAACCTAAGTCTAAAAAATACCTAAGCTACCCATTGCCCCTTAAGGGGTATTTGTATGTGCATTGCCCTTAAAAGGGCATTCAGCTCTCTTACAAGCCCAAAGCCCTAATCTTTAAAAAAAACAAAAAAAACTATAATACGGCGCTATGGAAAATCCCATACTCAAACGTCATTTTTTTTAGTGTGGAATGGATGTTGCGTTACAGGCTAAAATGCTTGTGACTCGTAATATGCGTTCCCGGTTATTCCAGCGCAATGGCCATTATTTTTAGCGGTAATAGCCTTACCGCAACACTTGTAATCTAGCCGTGAGTGAGTGTGCAGGGCACTGCAGCATATGTGTGTATGCCAGTTTTTTACTCATGCACATTTCAGTTCTGACTATTAAATCTCTGTAACTATGTAAAGAGGTTAAACGCACAGCCAGTGCTGATTAGATCTTGGAGCTGCAGGACACGTAGGCTGGTCTTACAGGTTGTGCTTTCGCTGTTCATGGTTGGCTGATCTGCCGTACCTTTGCCTGTGTGTTTAACCTCTCTGTGTGGGGTATTATCTAGAGTCACTAATGTAAAAATGACATGCCCTGACAAATTATTGCAGGTGACCTCTGTATTAGAAGATCCCTTTCTAAATTGTCTGTAAGCTGTTACTGTTCTGGTACTAATTATAGTTATCTGAATATTCATTAATGCACAGTTACATACAGACATGCTACATACATGTTCACACATAAAGTATAAACATGTACACTTATACACATGCACACTTACAACATATATGTGCACACATAAAGTATACACATGCACACTCACAACATACGCATGTACACTTACAACATACACATGCACAGATAAAGCATACACATGCACACTTACACATGTACACACTTACAATATACACATGCATATTTACAACATACACATGCACACTTACAACATACACATGTACACTTACAACATACACATGCACACTCATAACATACACATGCACAGATAAAGTATACACATGCACACTTACACACATACACACTCACAACATACACATACACACTTACAACATACACATGCACACATAAAGCATACACATGCACACATATACACATGCACACTTAAAACATATACATGCACACTTACAACATACACATGCACACTTACAACATACACATGCATACTTACAACATACACATGCACACTTACAACATACACATGCACACTTACAACATATACATGTACACTTACAACATACACATGCACACTTACAACATACACATGCACACTTACAACATACACATGCAGACTTACAACATTTACATGCACACTTACAACATACACATGCACACTTACAACATACACATGCACACTAACAACATATACATGCACACTTACAACATACACATGCATACTAACAACATACACATGCATACTTACAACATACACATGTACACTTACAACATACACATGCACACTTACAACATACACTTGCACACTTACAACATACACATGCACACTTACAACATACACATGCACAGATAAAGTATACACATGCACACTTACACACATACACACTCACAACATACACATACACACTTACAACATACACATGCACACATAAAGCATACACATGCACACATATACACATGCACACTTACAACATACACATGCACACTTACAACATACACTTGCACACTTACAACATACACATGCACACTTACAACATACACATGCACAGATAAAGTATACACATGCACACTTACACACATGCACACTCACAACATACACACTTACAACATACACATGCATACATAAAGCATACACATGCACACTTACAACATACACATGTGCACACTTACAACATTTACATGCACACTTGCAACATACACATGTACACTTACAACATATACGTGCACACTTGCACCATACACATGCACACTTACAACATACACATGCACACTTACAACATTTACGTGCACACTTTTAACATATACATGCACACTTGCAACATATACATGCACACTTACAACATACACATGCACACTTACAACATACACATACACACTTACAACATATACTAGCACACTTACAACATACACATGCACACTTACAACATACACATACACACTTACAACATATACTAGCACACTTACAACATACACATGCACACTTACAACATATTTGTGCACACATAAAGCATACACATGCACACTTACAACATACACACTTACAACATATACATGCACACTTACAACATACACATGCACACTTACAACATACACATGCACACTTACAACATACACACTTACAACACACACATGCACGCTAAAACATACACATGCACACTTAGTACCAAAAAGAAAAAGCGGATCCATCCCATTGCTTATAAACAAGATGTGACTTTATTGAAGCATTTTTTCTGTCAGCAACACAACTTAGAAAAACTTCAGAGGCACACACATGCACACTTACAACATATACAAGCACACTTACAACATACACATGCACACTAACAACATACACTTGCACACTTACAACATATACATGCACACTTACAACATATACATGCACACTTACAACATACACATGCACACTCACAACATACACTTGCACACTTACAACATACACATGCACAGATAAAGTATACACATGCACACTTATAATATATACATATGAAACATACACATGCACACATACACAGCCTCTCTTCCTGCTGTAATAGATGCTAGCACATCATGAGCTGCCAGTATACAGCCAGTCAGAGCCGGTGACATTAAAGGGACACTGAACCCAAAAATGTTCTTTCGTGATTCAGATAGAGCATGCAATTTTAATCAACTTTCTAATTTACTCCTATTATCACATTTTCTTCATTCTCTTGGTATCTTTATTTGAAAAGCAAGAATGTAAGTTTAGATGCTGGCCCATTTTTGGTGAACAACCTGGGTTGTTCTTGCTGATTGGTGGATAAATTCACCCACCAATAAACAAGTGCTGTCCAGAGTTCTGTTTAGATGCCTTCTTTTTTAAATAAAGATAGCAAGAGAATGAAGGAAAATTGATAATAGGAATAAATTAGAAAGTTGCTTAAAATTGCTTCTCTATCTGAATCATGAAAGAAAAAATGTGGGCTCTTTAAGTGATAACATCTTCACTTGCTTCCTGTATGAAGAAATAAAGTCAGATGCTCAGATCTGAGTTTATGCAACTGGGCTGGCGTTCTGCAGAGCTGTACTTGGCATTCCGATCCTGAGCACTGAACATCCTCTGTAAATACAACAAAGCTGTACAAGGAAGCTGCTGTGTATTTTGACATTCAGTGACCACATCTTATGGCCAGAACAGTGGCTTTATTGCTGATTGGGAAGCATTAAAGGGGCGTGGGACAATAATGAAACTTTCGTGATTTAGACAAAGTATACAATGTACACACAAATACTTCAGTCACATTAACATGAACCCCTATGTGTCATCTCTATCCCAATGTGACATTATTGTCATTTATTTAACACAGATGTGCTGTGTAGCACTATTGTGCTGGGCGCAGTGATTATATTATTTCATTAAAGAGACACAAAGCAAAAATAATAGTAGGGTCCATCAAAACAAAATCAAATTATTTGTCTGCAGCACAGGTGAAATATTCTGCTAATTAGTAACCATGGTTATTGACCTGCTCTCACCCAAGGTAATCCGTCAAATCTGTCCTGTTAGGGAGAACTGAGAACAGGTTTAAAAAACAGTGCTATAGACTAAAAGGGGCACTAAATTGACATTTTTCCTTTCTTGAGTTTACGAGAGCATTGTGTTTTAAAAACTGAGCATGTGCAAGAGTGAAAAGAATATACGTACATTAGTTTGTGATTGGCTGATAGCTGTCACATGATACAGGGACATGAAAATGGAAGACGCTGTTAGATATGCCAGAAAATAATCTACTGTTCGTTTGAAATTCAGAGTAAATGCTGTTCGTTTGCTTTTTTATTATGCATGTGTCACTGTGTTTAATGGTAACGTGTCACATAATTTCATGGCTTGTGAATATGGAAGTGAAAACTGAATTTTAATGATTGAGACAGGGTATAATTTTATAATCATGTACATTTGTTATATCATTTCCCTCTCTCTTGTTGTCCTTTGTATATATAACCCATTGCACCGTATGTGTAACATTGGTATAAGTGCTGCAAACACAGCTGCCATATAGGGCACATACACGTGCACGCTCCTGAGCTTACCTTCTACTCTTCAACAAACAATAACAAGAGAAGGTGTAAGTTTGATAACAGGAAGACTAAAATCATTTTTAAATGTCAGTTCCTGAACATTGGTATTTAAATCTGTATGGATTTTGCAAATGTCGATATCTTGTAGATCTATAAATTTTCATATCTTTACATCTAACTGATGGTGATGACGTATTTAGTTTTGTTTGTTATTTGGTGCAATTCAAATGTCATCAAAAAAGGCTGTTTCTGCTGTTGTTTGGGGCCGGCCATCTTGTTTTTCTCATCCAAGTGTTCCAATGCCTGTGGTTAGCATTAAAGGGACATTCCAGTCAAAATGAACATAGATTTATTACATATTTGAATAGAAACATATTTGCAATATACATGTACTGGCAAAAATGCTTCTAGTAAGAGTTATCACTGTTAAAGAGTTAACATTTTTCTCTGCATGTGCATGTGAAGCATAGCTAGATATTGTCACTGCACCCACATATTAAATACTGCAGCTGCTCAGATCATCAGCGGGGCTTGTATCATATCAGCAATTAACAAATTGAGTCATTACCAGATGGTACAAGCACCTTAGGCTCTCAGAATAAGTGTTGTGTTTAAAATGCTGGTGCACGGTGCATACTTAAAATACACTTTGGAAAAAGCTATAGCTTTTATAAGAAGCATTTTTGCTACTGCATGTATATTACAAAATTGCTTCTGTTCAATACCAAAATGCACCCATGTGGTTTCCAATTTTGTCTGGAATATCCCTTTAAGGCATTAATGTGAGTTATCATAGAAATACAACACTGTGCACTGTGTTATTTAAAAAGCAGATGAATGTCCATATGATTCTTCAACGTAACTTTAAAAAAAGCGTCAGGATGCCGTCTCCACCTCCGATGCACGTTTCACCTGTTGGTTTTTTCAATTAGGTGGAGCCGGTGTCCTGGCGTCAGAAATGGGGGTCTCACTTAATCTAACACTAGTTTGCAAGTAGCCGGTGCTGTACGCAATCAGTACTTCAGTGTTGTACTAGTAATTGGAATTACATGCAAGTGCTACTAAGAGTGTAAACTGTGTAAGGACAGTGTACACAATAACCCCAGAGTGACTGCGGAGGACTACTTTGTAACATTTTATTTGTTTTAACAAAGTGTGTATTTTAACATTGTAATAAAGTTGGAACACCCTGCAAGTCACAGAGTAGGATACATTTATTACCGGGCGCTTATCTTAGAGCTAATGAACCTTAATGATGTGTAATTACCAGACCAAGATGAGCATTTAAATAATACTTTAACATTTTTACACTATGGAAGTTTCTTTTTTCTTTTTTTGAAGTTACGATAAAGAATCATATGGACATTCATCTACTGTTATTTAACACAACGCACAGTGTTATATGTTTTTTTATATTTTTTCTATTGCCATGTTGTTTAAAAATCATAACACTGAAACATATCACAATATAATTTTTATTCGCTGATGTCTTTCCTGTTTGTGCATCACACGGGGGCTTTTCCAATACCCACTCCAATATTTGTCAGATACAAGAATGGTATTATATTTTGCTTTGTGATTGTTCTGATGGCTGATGGAGCCGATCTACTAGACTGGAATCTCTTAGTACCACTAAAGTGATATGTGATAAAGAACTAGCTGTAATGATCAGAGCACGTCATTTCACCCCTATATTGCCCTGTAAATAAAGGACTGATAGAGGTGACACAATCTTGTGAGCTGGCCGTAACACTGACCCTGCGAGCTGCAAGCAGAGGCTTGATGGTGACAAAGCACTCGGTGCCAGGTGATGGAATACATTCATTCATATGAAACAGCTGGTTTTCCTGTTGATATTCTACATATGCTGAAAGAATGAATACAGCTGTATTCTCTGTAAATAAGCTATGTAAACAGGAGGCTGCACAAGAAATAAACCCCCAGTGAGCGCTGGAAGAATTAGCCCAGCCCGGAATCAGCTTTAAACACAATGAACTTTTATCCTATCTAATTTGTAACTTTGTGCAAAGTAAGAATGAGTCTGCCTGGGTGGCAGCTCTGGCAATTGTTAAAAGTAGCAAGCAGCCCTTCAGTATCACTGTATCAAGGTTTAAACCCATTGCAGGAGTTAACTACATATTTATATACAGGCAGCAATGCCATAATAATATGAAATAACATATTGCAGCATTTTTGTTCCTTTAAGTCAGGAGCGTATTGTTTAAATAAAAGTACTGTGTTAATGAAATGGAGGTACATACATGGAATAGAAACCCAGCTGAGGTGGTTATACTATAATGGCACATAGAACACATAAGATCTGACAAATAATCAGGCATTTGGTGGGCTGTATAGAAGAGCCAAGTGGCACTTATCTATGTGTTCATGTAGCTGTTTCCCAGTTATGGGTTTGATTACCAATGATGCGCTAACTGCAGCACACCTTGTTTCCCGCAAACCTTCAGGTCTAAAGACCCCTGCTCCATAACTGGTCCGACCTGCTCTGAGGCTGCGGACATCAATCTGCAGCCTCAGAGCAGGCAGACCAGTTATGGAGCAGCGGTCTTTAGATAAATGCGGACATCGTTAAATAAATGCCGACATACATTGTATCATGCCAGCTCGCACATTAATAAACAGGCCCCTATGAGTTGAATGTAAATGTGTTCGCTTGAGCGCAATCAAATTTAATACGCATTGGGTTAGCACGACTTCAGATTTCTGGTAAAAGCTGTTACGTGAGACAAAAAAAGTGACAAGTCATAAAACAAATCAAAATACATTTAACAGTACAATTACACTGATATTACCACTGTTTGATAAAAATGATTTTAAAGAAAATGTTGCATAAAAAAGTTATAAAGGATCAAAGATATGAGGTCTCAGGTGTTAGAAAAAGCTTTACCATAGAGATAATAAATACATATACATGCCTAAATATGTATATGTACCTATGTATATATGTGCGCACACACATATGTATTTATGTGTTTATATGTGTATATATGTATTCACAGACATATATACACATATAAACACATACATATGTACACACATAAAGATATATATGTACATTAGAGCCCTTTGCAGTCAACTATAAATAGAATTATTTATTTAATAATAAAAAGATCATATTCTTCTATGTGAAGAACATTGGAATGTGAAATATTCATATTTCATGTCAGGTTTAGCACACTTAAATAATGCGATCGGGTTAGCACGAGAATAAGGGTCTTAGGTTTTGCAGTTTGCACGCTCCATTGACTTCTATAGGGGAATACGTTAACGTGGTTGTGAACTTTTTGCATGTGTCAGGTTTTCGCTCTTGCGCAAACTTTTTATTTTCTACTTGTAATACAAGCGCAACTCGACGTGCATAAAAAGTCTCCATCTAGAGTAGTTAACGCGCAAGTGCAAAATAGCGCTCCACTCATAATTTAGCCCTTTGTTAGGACGTCACATAAATATTATGGATACAAATAAAAAAGCAAGTCAGAAGGTTACAAAATCTGCACTGTCACAGTGTATGCAGCATCCAATAGCGCCAATAGTCTGCTTAATCTACTTTGTATATGTTTAATTATATATTTGGGCATGTGTGTGTATGTTTGTGTATATGTGTGCATTATGTGTGTATGTGTATGTATGTGTGTGCATATAGGTGTATAAGTATGTGTGTGTGCGTGAGTATGTGCATGTATATGTGTGCATTATGTGTGTATGTGTATGTATGTGTGTGCATATAGGTGTATAAGTATGTGTGTGTGCGTGAGTATGTGCATGTATATGTGTGCATTATGTGTGTATGTATGTGTGTGCATATAGGTGTGTAAGTATGTGTGTGTGCGTAAGTGAGTATGTGCATGTATATGTGTGCATATATGTGTGTATATGTATGTGTGTGCATATATGCATGTATATGTGTATATGTGCACATATATGTATGTATATGTACATGTGTGTGTACATATGTGATTATTTTCCATGTATATGTGTGTGTCTGTATTTGTGTGTATGTGTATCTTTGTGTGTTTTTGTATATGTATACATATGTATGTGTGTACATATATGTGTGTATGTATATGTGTGTCTGTGTTTATGTGTGTATGTGTATATGTATGTGTGTCTTTGTGTGTTTTTGTATATGTGTACATATGTATGTGTGTATATATATGTGTATATATGTGTGTATGTATATGTGTGTCTGTGTTTATGTGTATATGTATGTGTGTCTTTGTGTGTTTTTGTATATGTGTACATATGTATGTGTGTATATATATATATATGTGCATATATGTGTGTATGTATATGTGTGTCTGTGTGTATGTGTATGTGTATATGTATGCGTGTGTTTTTGTATATGTGTACATATGTATGTGTGTATATATATATGTGCATATATGTGTGTATGTATATGTGTGTCTGTGTTTATGTGTGTATGTGTATATGTATGTGTGTGTTTTGTATATGTGTACATATGTATGTGTGTATATATATGTGCATATATGTGTGTATCAGTGGCGTATTTAGGTTTTTCTGCTGCACCCTCCCCAAATATTTTAGGCCTTTTTTTCCACCTAATATGTTTTTGGGTCAGTGTGTAAAATGTTTTTTGTTTTTGTTTTTCATAACAATTGAAAAGAAAATGGGCTAGCAAAACACTTGCATACAGGTGGGTTGAATTGCATGCATCTGATACCATTTTTTCCCTGAGAGAAGGGAGAGAAAAGAAGGGGAGGGGAGAAAAGGGAGGGAAAGTAAAGAAGGGAGAGAGAGAGAAGAGAAAAGTGGGGAGGGATAGAAGAAAAGGGGGAGACAAGAAGGGAGCAAGGGAGGGAGTTGAGAGAAAGAAGAGAGGGAGGGAAAGAAGGGAGGGGGAAAAGAAGGGAGGGAGGAAAAAAGGGAGGGAAAGAAAGAAAGGAGGGAGTGAGTTGAGGAAGGGAGTGAGAAAGGAAAAGAAGAGAGAGAAGAGGAAGGGAGGGAAAGGAGAATACACTTTGAAACAATCACTGCAACAACATACAGTAATTACAATAATTCAAGTAATGAAACTTTTTAAGTGTCTATTTAAGCTAGCTATTAGAGTTTATGATTAGACATCACAAGCTGATCTAAGCAGTGCACAGACGCATCCAGTCTGTTAGTTACTAAGACCTGCAATAAGCACTGCGCTTGCAGACCCACCACAGCTGACAAGGGGAGGCAGCATAAGGTAGGAAAAATCCTATTGGCTAATGCAATCAGCCAATAGGATTGAAGTTCAATCCTATTGGCTGATCCAATCAGCCAATAGGATTGAGCTCGCATTCTATTGGCTGATTGGAACAGCCAATAGAATGCAAACTCAATCCTATTGGCTGATTGCATCAGCCAATAGGATTTTTCCTACCTTAATTCCGATTGGCTGATAGAATTCTATCAGCCAATCGGAATTGAAGGGACGCCATCTTGGATGACGTCACTTAAACGAACCGTCATTGTTCAAGAAGACGTCGGATGAAGAGGATGCTCCGCGTCGGATGTCTAGAAGATGGAGCCGCTCCGCGCCGGATGGATGAAGATAGAAGATGCCGTCTGGATGAAGACTTCTGTCCGTCTGGAGGACCACTTCTGCCAGCTTCGTTGAGGACTTCGGCCCGGGTAAGTGAAGACTTCTCCCGGTAAGGTGATCTTCAAGGGGTTAGTGTTAGGTTTTTTTAAGGGGGTATTGCGTGGGTTTTAGAGTAGGGTTGGTTGTGTGGGTGGTGGGTTTTAATGTTGGGGTGGGGATTTGTACTTTTTTTTACATGTAAAAGAGCTGATTACTTTGGGCAATGCCCAGCAAAAGGCCCTTTTAAGGGCTATTTGTAATTTAGTGTAGGGTAGGGCTTTTTTTTATTTTGGGGGGGCTTTTTTATTTTGTTAGGGGGGATTAGATTAGGTGTAATTAGTTTAAAAATCTTATTTGTTTATTATTTTCTGTAATTTAGTGTTGTTTTTTTTGTACTTTAGATCATTTTATTTAATTTTATTTAATTGTATTTAATGTAGGGAATTAATTTAATTATAGTGTAGTGTAATTGTAACTTAGGTTAGGTTTTATTTTACTGGTAAATTTGTATTTATTTTAACTAGGTAGTTAGTAAATAGTTAATAACTATTTAGTAACTATTCTACCTAGTTAAAATAAATACAAACTTGCCTGTAAAATAAAAATAAACCCTAAGCTATATACAATGTAACTATTAGTTATATTGTAGCTATCTTAGGGTTTATTTTATAGGTAAGTAGTTTTAAATAGGAATAATTTAGTTAATGATATTAATTTTATTTAGATTTATTTAAATTATATTTAAGTTAGGGGGTGTTAGGGTTAGACTTAGGTTTAGGGGTTAATAAATTTAATATAGTGGCGGCGACGTTGGGTGCGGCAGATTAGGGGTTAATAAATATAGGTAGGTGGCAGTGATGTAGGGGGGCAGATTAGGGGTTAATAAGTATAATGTAGGTGGCGGCGGTGTAGGGGGGGCATATTAGGGGTTAATAAGTATAATGTAGGTGGCGGCGGTGTAGGGGGGGCAGAGTAGGGGTTACTAAGTATAATGTAGGTGGCGGCGGGGTCCGTGAGCGGCTGTTTAGGGGTTAATACATTTATTAGAGTTGCGGTGGGCTCCGGGAGCGGCGTTATAGGGGTAAAACAGTATAGTATAGTGTGGGTGTTTAGTGACAGGGTACCAATAAAGCTGGGAAAAAGCCAAAGAGCAGCGAGAACGATGACTGTTAGTTAACAACAGTCCGCTGCTCATCACCCCGTACTTGGTGCGCGGCTTTTTGACTGCTTTTTTGGTAACTTTGGAGAGCGTATTCAGGTCAGGCGATCTTAGGCGAGCGTATTGGTGCCGTCGAATGCAAGTAAGTTGATGGCTTGATAAGTAGATGCCATTGGGGCATATTTATCAAGCTCCGAATAGAGCTTGATTCCCCATGTTTCTGGCGAGCTTGCAGGCTCGCCAGAGACAGCAGTTATGAAGCAGCGGTCACAAAGACCGCTGCTCCATAACCTGTCTGCCTGCTCTGAGCAGGCGGACAGACATCGCCGGAAATCAACCCGATCGAGTACGATCGGGTTGATTGACACCCCCTGCTGGCGGCCCATTGGCCGCCGGCGAGTGTATTGCTCGCTGTATTCAGCGAGGTCTGGCGGACCTGATCCGCACTGTCGGATCAGGTCCGCCAGACCTTCTTAAATAGGGGCCAGAGTGTCAAGAAAGAAAGAAATTTATCAGGTAAGCATACATTTTCTTTTTTCTAGAGTAAACAGACCATATTTAGCTAACCTCTCCTCTTAGTCTAAATGTGTGCTTATGTGTGTGTGTGTATTTTTAATTTCACTGAGATTCAAGTAGAAACTATTGTCTTACAATTGTAAGACCCAGTGCATTGTCGGAGCTGGGACCTTAAGTCAATGCCTCAGCTATATCCCAAATTCTGCCCAAGTGTTCAAAACCAGACCAGTTTTTCAGATCTGTAACTGATTTTCTCCCAGCTGTTTTTTGTTGTCTACACACCAGAGACAGCACCAGCAGAGAAGGCCAATATAACATTTTACAGCTGGTCAGTCGGTCACTGCTCATATTTCTCATCCTATAGTCTGCTGCTGCTGATAAAGACCACTCTGTACACGTTCAGTGGATCTTTGTATCTTATCCCTCTCATGGATCTTTCGCTGATCTCTGTATCTCAGCTCTCTCATTGATCTTCTGCTGATCTCTGAATCTCTGACCTCTTAAGAATCTTCTGCTGATCTCTGTATCCCAGCCCTCTCAAGAATCCTCTGTTAATCTCCATTTCTCAGCACTCCTATATACTGCTAATCTCTGTATCTCAACCCTCTCATGGATCTTCTGCTGATCACTGTATCTCCGCTCTATCATGAATCTTCTACTGACCTTATCACTAGTAATTTGGCACAGGTTATGTTCACCTGAATCTTTAATCTTTTATATAGGGGCATGAAATAATGTACCAGGTTTTACCCAACACACAAAAACAGACTATTATTCTACCCACAACACCTTCACTCACCTCTGTCTCTTTACTGAGGGTTTAAACACTTTTACTGTTTGCGTTTTTACGGTTTTGAGTATGCAGTCAGGCACTTCTGAAGATTTGAGGCCTGAGTAAAATGCTGTGCAAGTTAAAAAGGTTGCCCATTGGGGGTTAATAACCTCATTACTAGCTGAATTATTACATATATCACCTGCATACTGATGAATCCACATAAATACCACTTCTCCAAAGCAGTACCTGCCCTTTGTATGTAATATTGAATAAGATCACAGATACAATGATGGGGTGGAGATAGATATAGACCGAATCTGACCTCCGATTCCTCACCCACTTCTGTCTCATACTTGATGATTCACCCACAAATTACTCTCATCCAAGCTGGGAGCTAATCACTTTTTCCCAAAGTCAAGACAAATCCTAAGACCCATTAAAGGGACAGTACACTGTAAAATTGTTTTTCCATTAATGTATTTTAAATGACTTGTTATACCAACTGCAGAGTATAAAATATTTGAGAAATTGCATTTTGGGGTTTATTTATGTATATGAAGTAGCTGGTTTTGTGCTTTGAAACCACAGCCTATTACAATGGGTTGAGCTTCAGGTAATATCAGATCTCATTATGTTATCACTTTTATGTACACAGACTTGCTTCCTTATCTTATATTTGTCTGGAACACCAAAGCTCAATACATAGAGAGAACAATGGAAAATTATCATTTTATTACTTAACTATCCTGCATTCCACTAAAAGTGTAATCTCTTCTGCTGGCTGTGTTTACTTAGGCTTGTCAATAGCGTATACGCCAGTATCAAAACTTTCAGTATAGGTTGGGAAACCACAAGCTAAATCAGCTATTTCAAATGATGAAATATGAGTAAAGGAGCTACTTGCAACCAATTTAATACACTCTAGCAGGTAAAAAGGATCATTGGGAATAATTTAAAGGGGAGAAAGTTTTTGGGTGAACTGTCCCTTTAAGGTACAACACAATGCAATACAATGTTGTTTTCCTAAATGTTTGGCATCATCTACATATGTCTATATTTCTCTGATGCTCCAATAAACTCTGTCTCCTCATTTTTCTAGTTAGTTCCTAAGTTTCATAAGAAGTTTCATCATGCCCTATGCCATGTCCTGATTTTTCAATAAATTTTATTTGGCTCCAGTGCCCCCTCCCAATACATTAACTATCGGCTAGATTACGAGTTTTTGTCGGTAAGGCTTGCGGGGCTAACGCACAGTTTATGCTCACTGCTCACCTACAAACAACGCTGGTATTACAGGTTTTTTTAAACCCGGCGTTAGCCGGAAAAAAGTGATCGGAGAGCAGAATTTAGCTCCACCTCTCACCTCAATACCGTAATTCATGCAATCCACCAGCACTAGTAGGTAAAAAAAATATCTTTTATTGAAGATCAAATTTTAAAACAAGCAACGTTTCGTGACCCAGTGTCACTTAGTCATGCTTTCTGTCATGACAGAAAGCATGACTAAGTGACACTGGGTCACGAAACGTTGCTTGTTTTAAAATGTGGATTGCATGAATTACATTATTATATTGAGGAATTGCAGTTTTTCCTTACCACCGTGCACACCCAGTGGTGCTGTATTTATTCATGGATTTGGATTGTCTCACCTCAATACCGGCGCTGCTTACGTTAGCGGTGAGCTGGCTAAACGTGCTTGTGCATGATTTCCCCATAGGAATCAATGGGGCTGATTCGGCTGAAAAAAAACCTAACACCTGCAAAAAAGCAGCGTTCAGCTCCTAACGCAGCCCCATTGTTTCCTATGGGGAAACACTTTCTAAGTCTACACCTAACACCCTAACATGAACCCCGAGTCTAAACACCCCTAATCTTACACTTATTAACCCCTAATCTGCCGCCCCCAACATCGCTGACACCTGCATTATATTATTTACCCCTAATCTGCCGCTCCGGATACCGCCGCCACCTACATTATACTTATTAACCCCTAATCTGTCGCCCCCAACATCGCTGACACCTACATTATAGTTATTAACCCCTATTCTGCTGCCCCCAATGTTGTTGCAACCTACCTACAATTATTAACCCCTAATCTGCCGCCCCCAACGTCGCCACCACTATAATAAAGTTATTAACCCCTAAACCTAAGTCTAACCCTAACACCCCCTAACTTAAATATAATTTAAATAAATCTAAATAAAAATACTATTATTAAATAAATTATTCCTATTTAAAACTAAATACTTACCTATAAAATAAACCATAAGATAGCTACAATATAACTAATAAATACATTGTATCTATCTTAGAGTTTATTTTTATTTTACAGGCAAGTTTGTATTTATTTTAACTAGGTAGAGTAGTTATTAAATAGTTATTAACTATTTAATAACTTCCTAGTTAAAATAAATACAAATATACCTGTAAAATAAATCCTAACCTAAGTTACAATTACACCTAACACTACACTATCAATAAATAAATTACCTAAATTAACTACAATTAATTACAATTAAATTAAATAAACTAAATTACGAAGAAAACAAACACTAAATTACAGAAAATAATAACATAATTACAATTTTTTAAAACTAATTACACCTAATCTAATCCCCCTAATAAAATAAAAAATCCCCCCCAAATAATAAAAATCCCTACCCGATACTAAATTACAAATAGCCCTTCAAAGGGCTTTTTGCGGGGCATTGCCCCAAAGTAATCAGCTCTTTTACCTGTAAAAAAAAGACAATACCCCCCAACATTACAACCCACCACCCACACACCCAACCCTACTCTAAAACCCACTCAATACCCCCTTAATAAAACCTAACACTACCCCCTTGAAGATCACCCTACCTTGAGACGTCTTCACCCAACCGGGCAGAAGTGGTCCTCCAGAGGTCTGAAGTCTTCATCCTATCCGGGCAGAAGAGGACCTCCAGACAGGCAGAAGTCTTCATCCAGGCGGCATCTTCTATCTTCCTCCATCCGGAGTGGAGCGGGGTGATCTTCAAGATATCCGACGCGGAGCATCCTCTTCCTTCCAATGACTAACACTAAATGACGGTACTTTTAAGTGACGTCATCCAAGATAGCGTCCCTTCAGTTCCGATTGGCTGATAGAATTCTATCAGCCAATCGGAATTAAGGTAGAAAAAATCCTATTGGCTGATCCAATCAGCCAATAGGATTGAACTTCAATCCTATTGGCTGATCCAATCAGCCAATAGGATTGAGCTTGCATTCTTTTGGCAGTTCCAAGCAGGCAATAGAATGCAAGCTCAATCCTATTGGCTAATTGGATCAGCCAATAGGATTTTTTCTACCTTAATTCCGATTGGCTGATAGAATTTTATCAGCCAATTGGAATTGAAGGGACGCCATCTTGGATGACGTCACTTAAAGGTACCGTCATTTAGTGTTAGTCATCGGAAGGAAGAGGATGCTCCACGTCGGATGTCTTGAAGATGGACCTGCTCCGCTCTGGATGGATGAAGATAGAAGATGCCGTCTGGATGAAGACTTCTGCCCGTCTGGAGGTCCTCTTCTGCCCGGATAGGATGAAGACTTCGGACCCTCTGGAGGACCACTTCTGCCCGGTTGGGTGAAGACGTCTCAAGGTAGGGTGATCTTCAAGGGGGTAGTGTTAGGTTTTATTAAGGGGGTATTGGGTTGGTTTTAGAGTAGGGTTGGGTGTGTGGGTTGTAATGTTGGGGGGGTATTGTCTTTTTTTTACAGGTAAAAGAGCTGATTACTTTGGGGCAATGCCCCGCAAAAAGCCCTTTTAAGGGCTATTTGTAAATTAGTATAGGGTAGGGATTTTTATTATTTTGGGGGGCCTTTTTATTTTATTAGGGGGATTAGATTAGGTGTAATTAGTTTTAAAAAATTGTAATTATTTTATTTTTTTCTGTAATTTAGTGTTTGTTTTTTTCGTAATTTAGTTTATTTTATTTAATTGTAATTAATTGTAGTTAATTTAGGTAATTTATTTAATGATAGTGTAGTGTTAGGTGTAATTGTAACTTAGGTTCGGATTTATATTACAGGTATATTTGTATTTACTTTAACTAGGAAGTTATTAAATAGTTAATAACTATTTAATAACTATTCTCCCCAAGGCAGAACATACAGTGATCTGAGATGTCATCGCAGAAAATGCATCATGTCTGCAGAAAGAACAGGACACATGCAGGAACTGTTACTGCTCTAACTATGCAGCACTGCTTCACATCAGTCTGTTCTCTTCAAACAGAGCTGTGTTCTGGCTGCACTGTGTAAGTTTTTATTAACACAGTGCATCCACAGCAAAGTGCTGTTTGAAGTGAACAGTGAAATATGCAGGAGAGCTGCAAAGCAGCAGCGCATTGATTGTTGACTGTTTTTCAAATTTTTTCAAACCCGCCCCCTAGCCTTTCCCAGTCTGCAAAGCATTTTTTTCTGAATGCAAGACATTTTTATGAGCAATGCATCATTTTTTTTATTACTACGTTTCTATGTTAGACTAAGAGAAAAAGAAACAAATTTATTCAAGAGACATTTTACAATTTATTTGTTTTGTCTGCAGCTCATTTGCAATGCAATATTCAACTGCTGCAATATATTATACAACTTTTAAAATTGCTTTATTCTCCAGTTAACCAACACACTGCAATTGAACTGGTGCTATAGGGCAACTGCCTAATTTAAAATTGAATTATATTTAAAAATAACCTGCAGAAAAAAATTTCACTAAAAAAATCTCATTGCAGAAAGTGGAAAAAAGTTCTGCATCTGGGACTATTCTACCTAGTTCAAATAAATACAAAGTTGCCTGTAAAATAAAAAATAAACCCTTAGCTAGATACAATGTAACTATTAGTTATATTGTAGCTATCTTATGGTTTATTTTATAGGTAAGTATTTAGTTTTAAATAGGAATTATTTAGTTAATGATAGTTATTTTATTTAGATTATTTTAAATTATATTTAAGTTAGGGGGGTGTTAGGGGTAGGGTTAGACTTAGGTTTAGGGGTTAATACATTTAATATAGTTGCGGCGACGTTGGGGTCGGCAGATTAGGGGTTAATAAATGTAGGTAGGTGTCGGCGATGTTAGGGACGGCAGATTAGGGGTTAATAAAATTTAACTAATGTTTGCGAGGCGGGAGTGCGGCAGTTTAGGGGTTAATATGTTTATTATAGTGGCGGCGATGTCCGGTCGGCAGATTAGGGGTTAAAAAATGTATTTAAGTGTTTGCGATGTGGGGGGCTCGGTTTAGGGGTTAATAGGTAGTTTATGGGTGTTAGTGTACTTTTTAGCACTTTAGTTAAGAGTTTTATTTTACGGCGTTAGCCCATAAAACTCTTAACTTCTGACTTTTAAATGCGTTAGGAGTCTTGACAGGAGAGGGTCTACTTTTTTCAAGACTCGTAATACCAGCATTAGGCAAATCCCATTAAAAAGATAGAATAGAATACGCAATTGACGTAAGTGGATTTGCGGTATGCTCGAGTCGCGGAAAAAAAGTGAGCGGTACACCTGTAGCTGCCAGACCCGTAATACCAGTGGACGTCAAAAAGCAGCGTTGGGACCTCTCAACGCTGCTTTTTAAGGCTAACGCAAAACTCGTAATCTAGGTGCATATTTTGAATTCCTATACCTCTATCAAATACCTATTGTCATATGTGGCCATTTTTTATTTTTTGTCCACACAAAGGGCTTTTATATAAATTCTAGGAACCTTAATAAATGCAAGAAAAAAATTTATCTTGTACTTATGTATAGTCACACATCAAAGTATCTCTGGTTTATCGTGTAGTACTGACTTTGTGTCATTTCCTGTATGAAAGTGTTGTGAATCCGTGTATCTGATAAACATCTGATGTACAGACCCAGATGCGCATACAGCTAAATTCACTAAAAGGTCTTCTACAGCTTGACCAACCTCTCCAGCCCTTGTTATTCTATGAAGTGTTAAATGAGCAAACATTGCAGTTGCATCCGCAGTTTGTTAACTTGAGCCTAATGTGTTTATTTCTGATTTTTTTTTCTGCACGAATAACCATTGATTCATTTTTGTATCATCTCTGTAATAGGTGTAAATAATATTCAGAGCAGAGTTTATCTAGTTGTCGTTTCTCACCAGAGAACAATAGATCAGAGTCATTAAAGTCTTAAAATTCTTTTTGCATGAACTCATTAGACTTCTCTTTAAGGAGACAAACTCAGAACATGCAAATCATGCACATGTAACTATTTAACCATCTATAACTATGTTTTGTATTAAGAATTGTACTCAGAGGGGATAGCCCAAAATCACAAGAGCAAAATATATATTTTTTAACAGAAGAGCATCCATGTTCAATAACAGACCTGTAACGAGTTTTGCGTCAATCCAGTTTTCAATCAAAATCTTTATTTTTTTCAGGAACAGCTATTTGTGTTAAGAAGTTGCCAATACAGGCACACTGTATCCTTGCATGAGTTGGGGGTATTTATTTAGTTCAATATTTAGGTAATAGATTGCAAGCTCACCTGCCCCGCAGGTGCTGCATGTATAAATACACAATGCTTCAGCTATACTGTGCACACAAAACCAGATTGTACTTGCAGGAGCCTGTCTCTGTAATACCTTCTTGTTTAAAACTTCCAGGACCATGCAAGTGGGTGTCTGGTGAGTATTACTGACTACACATTACAAAACAACAGAATAAATAACCTGTGCATAATCCCAGTCATAATGAGAACAGATTTCAGCATCGTTTTACAAACATGAGAAAGCTGATACCTGTGTACTGTCCCTAGCACCTGCTACTGATATTCACAAAGGTGTGAACAAACCACACTCGTTTTTTCATTTAGATGCAGGAAGAGCAGCCTGACTACACAATTCACCTGTAGAAGAGATGATAAACATGTGACAAGTTGTTACTCAGATCCCTATCACTGACTGTTTATAGCAGACAAATGAGTTAGGAGACTGCCTATGGAATCACAACCACTTCTCCTTTAATTCGAATTTTCTGTATTGTGTCCTGAGACTTCCTCCTCCAGAACACTGAGCCGTTAGTCATTGTTTAATCTGGAATATGATCTCACCAGCGAGCAGCTGTTACCATTTTTGGGTTGTACAGTAGTTGTCTATTTTGGAGGAATTTATATACTGTACTAAAGAGTGTGTGTGTGTGGGGGGGGGAGGGGTGTCAGTGACTGTCTGGTCTTCTGTAGACTCAGGGAATTCGTAAACCCTCTACAGAAAGCTCCTGTGCACATTTGTTATGTACATATGGGCTGATCACAATAAGAGAAGCAAATGATTTATTCGCCATAGTGAGAGTAAAAGTGAAAGATAAACTTTTCTAAGGGATGTGATCAATCCCATATTCGTATAAACTCCATATGTCACATAATTATATTGTTTCACAGCTCTCTTATAAACAATCTATAATGAGTGCCTCTGCCAGGCTGATCTTCCTTACACGTCGCTCCTCATCTGCTGCTTCTCTCTGCCAATCCCTTCACTGCCTTCCTAACCTCCACAATTAAACACAAAATCCTGACATACAAGGCCCTCAGTAACACTGTTCCCCCCTATATCTAAGACCTCGTCTCCAGTACCTCTCCCTCCTGCCCCTTCCCTCTGCACACAACCTCCTGCTCTCTTGTTACCTCCTCACATTCCCGTCTAAAGGACAGATTTGCCCCAATCTTGTGGAACTCTCTACCTCGCTCCACAAGACACTCCCCTGACTTGATTTGAAAGTGTCAAGCGCTCTCAGGGATGCATATAATATACACTAACATTTTCTAATCTCAGTTCCTCTCCTCCTTTTGTCATCCCCTGTTCGTAGATCACTTTCATGAGAGCTGATTTACAACAGTGAAACTCTTGGCAAGGCCCTCTACCCACTTATAAATGTTACCTGCATATTAAACCTCTGTTTATAGCGCTGCGGAATCTGTTGGAGCTCTACAAATAACTGATAATAATAATAGAGGTTCAGAGGGAAAAACATTCTATAAAATCTCACATTATGTTTGATTTTAACATTTCTCTACTTCTGTGTTTCAGCCGTCAGCTGCCGATTTCGAGGTATTTTCCATGTGGAGAAGGGAGGGAGGTACAGGCTAACATTGGAGGAAGCTGAGGAAGTGTGCGCTGCACTCAACTCTACACTTGCAACCATCGAACAGATGAAGGAGGCGTACGACTCAGGTTTTGAGACCTGCAGGTAAAGATAGTGTGAACCATAAGTGTCCGTCCTTTTCACGTGAAAATCCATATTGATTATACATGTGTATTTTTGTTTATATGTGTAAGTTTGTATGTGCACCCATACATACATATAAACACATATATACATATATAGACACACACACACACATATATATATATATATATATATATATATATATATATATATATATATATATATATATATATATATATATATATATATATATACTTTTGAGGCCTTCTCAGTCAAATACCTTAAAATATGCAAAATTATTTTTTAAACAATTTTTATGTTTTTATTTTTTTAATCGAAATACTTAAAATATTTTTTTTGTTTAAACAGAAAGATAATCCCTTTATTACCCATTCCCCAGTTGTGCATAACCAACACAGTTATAATAATACACTTTTTACCTCTGTAATTACCTTGTATCTAAGCCTCTGCAGACTGCCCTCTTGTTTCAGTTCTTTTGACAGACTTGCATTTTAGCCAATCAGTGCTCACATGAGCTCAATGCTATCTATATGAAACACATGAACTAATGCCCTCTAGTGGTCAAAATGAATTCAGATTAAAGGCAGTCTTCAAGGTCTAAGAAATTGGCATATGAACCTCCTAGGTTTAGCTTTCAACTAAGAATACCAAGAGAACAAAGCGAAATTGGTGATAAAAGTAAATTGGAAAGTTGTTTAAAATTACATTCTCTATTTAAAACATGAAAGTTTTTTGGACTTGACTGTCCCTTTAAGGAGAAAATATTGTTTTATTTTTAAATATATATTCTGTATATAAATATATATATATATATATATATATATATATATATATGTATATACAGGACCAGGTATATATATATTTATGTCTTTCTGTATATCCATATAGATATATAGATATACTGTATATTTTACAAAAAAATATACAGATATATATAGAAATATATATTTAAAAATAAAAACATTTGTCTTTTGATGTATTCCTAATGCTCATTCAGGTTAGCACAGTTAGTCTGGTGCACCCTTGGGTTAGCGCAATTAATCTGGTGCACCTTCAGGTTAGCGCCGTTCACACAGGATAGTTTAAATATGCACAATTACACTTATGAATAAATTAAACAACCCGCTCTTCTCAAATGGGAAATAGTCCAAAAGACCAGAAGCTTAATGGCAGCACTCTTTCTTCACACTAACGATGTGTAAGCTCTACAAAGGGATGGTAAAACGAAAGAGGCGCCGCATGTGCGTATCAGTCAGAATCAGCAATTTATTATTTATAAAATATTTTATCAGGAAGGATACATTGAGATTTCTCTTGTTTGCAAATATATCCTGGGTCCACAAAACATACAATAGAATCCAAAAACAATCGGCTAGATTACAAGTTTTTGTCGGTAAGGCTATGCGGTGCTAACGAGCCTTTTTTTCTTACCGCTCACTTAAGACAACGCTGGTATTACAAGTTTTCTTCAAGCCGGCATTAGCCTCAGAAAAGTGAGCGTTGAGCAAAATTTAGCTCCACATCTCACCTCAATACCAGCGTTGCTTATGGTAGCGGTAAGCTGGCAAAACGTGCTCGTGCACGATTTCCCCATAGGAAACAATGGGGCTGAGCTGGCTGAAAAAAAACCTAACACCTGAAAAAAAGCTGCGTTCAGCTCCTAACGCAGCCCCATTGTTTCCTATGGGGAAATAAAAGTTATGTCTACACCTAACACCCTAACATGAACCCCGAGTCTAAACACCCCTAATCTTACACTTATTAACCCCTAATCTGCCGCCCCGACATCGCCGACACCTACATTATATTAATAACCCCTAATCTGCCGCTCCGGATACCGCCGCCACCTACATTATCCCTATGAACCCCTAATCTACTGCCCCCAACATCCCCAAACCCTACATTATATTTATTAACCCCTAATCTGCCCCCCCAACGTCGCCGCAACTATAGTAAATTTATTAACCCCTAATCTGCCGCGGCCAACGTCGCCGCCACTATAATAAATTTATTAACCCCTAAACCTAAGTCTAACCCTAACCCTAACACCCCCCTAACTTAAATATAATTTAAATACATCTAAATAAATTTACTATAATTAATTAAATTATTCCTATTTAAAACTAAATACTTTTTTTAGAAAAAACGTGTAAATGCGCTATACAGCACGGGGATGATTATAAACAGGAAATAAATGACAATACCATGTATGTGCTTGCCTTAAATTTTGGATAATACTGATTCTGTTTTATGGATGGGGAGTTGCATACTATGTATGATTGAATGGTGATATAATCCCCTATTTCAAAGAATCTACCAACCCCTAATAGGAGTATGCAGAAAAAAAAGAAATTGCTTGAATACTATAAGGTATTGGAGACTGATTGGAGGTTATGCGTACTTTCTTTCTTGTAGATATACAGGTTGCATACTATATATGAATAAAATGTTGACAAGATATAGAAAAAACAACAAATGTTCCGCTATGACCCTAGATACAGATAAACATACTATGTATGAAATATTATGTATATTAGATATAAATGACAATGTTGGGTTATCCCCAATGTAAATAAATATTGATTAGGAAATGAATACCCAGGTGCATTCAATAAAAATAACAGACATATACTAAAAATAAAGATAAACTAAAATGTAATAAATTTAACTGGTTTATTAAATTGGCATAAAGTCTAAAAAACACATATATAGATCCTAGGTGACCGGTCACTTTGATTATTAGCAGCATTAAAAAATTCCTTAAAAATATTAAAAATATATATTATCTAAAAAGTGTGAAAAAAGTTATGGGAGAATGTGCGTCTAATTATGATGAACCTTATATGTATATTCCACCATAAACTAATGGTACTTTTCGATTCCCAATAAGGTAGTATTAGGTTCGTAGGGAACAAGTTTTCATTAAAGCTGTTGCAAGAAATAATTCCTCTTTTTGGCCACAATTCTATAAGTGCCGTAATAGTACGTTCAAGTTCTTTGAATGTCCCGGGTAGTGTCAATAACAACCGTGTGAGTCTTATCCGCGCTGCCGGGCTGACACACTCTCAAGTGCTTACCTGTTCTTTGATGCAAACTTACTTCTGGTAGCACTAGTGTCTCTGCAGCTCACGGCCAGCCGGTGACGTCACACGCTAGATCCGGGAAATTGTGTAAAGTAGATCCGTCTGATATCCTTACTCCTTCACTCTGCGCAGAGTTTTTGGCTTGTAAAAGTAGTCCCAAATAGAATCTTCTGTAATCCTCCGTTCCCGTTTGTTTTACAAACTTGGAATTTCTTCTGTTTAATCTTCTATTGTACCATCAACGCGTTTCGCCACTCCTGGTGGCTTTATCAAGATGGTTTAATTGTGGTGGATTGCTCTCTTATAAATGTGTTGGAGGAATTTCATTGGTTAAGAAAAAAAGTCACATTTTCACTTTTCTTCTTTTTTAAGAATATCCGTGCAAATAATGCTATAAGACCAAATCTTTTAAAAGATCTAATAATCCACCTATATTAGAGATAATGTATATTTTTGGTTTATATACAGATATTTTTTAGAAATAGATGTATAATAGAAAAGCTTAATCTATGAGTAAGATGTGCAATATTGTTTTTTCTCACTAAGAAATAGATGGTATACATAAAATAAGAGGAGAATGTGAAAAAAGAATTCCACCTTATAGGGACATTTACCGATTCCACCTTAAAAAAGAAGAAAAGTGAAAATGTGACTTTTTTTCTTAACCAATGAAATTCCTCCAACACATTTATAAGAGAGCAATCCACCACAATTAAACCATCTTGATAAAGCCACCAGGAGTGGCGAAACGCGTTGATGGTACAATAGAAGATTAAACAGAAGAAATTCCAAGTTTGTAAAACAAACGGGAACGGACGATTACAGAAGATTCTATTTGGGACTACTTTTACAAGCCAAAAACTCTGCGCAGAGTGAAGGAGTAAGGATATAAGACGGATCTACTTTACACAATTTCCCGGATCTAGCGTGTGACGTCACCGGCTGGCCGTGAGCTGCAGAGACACTAGTGCTACCAGAAGTAAGTTTGCATCAAAGAACAGGTAAGCACTTGAGAGTGTGTCAGCCCGGCAGCGCGGATAAGACTCACACGGTTGTTATTGACACTACCCGGGACATTCAAAGAACTTGAACGTCCTATTACGGCACTTATAGAATTGTGGCCAAAAAGAGGAATTATTTCTTGCAACAGCTTTAATGAAAACTTGTTCCCTACGAACCTAATACTACCTTATTGGGAATCGAAAAGTACCATTAGTTTATGGTGGAATATACATATAAGGTTCATCATAATTAGACGCACATTCTCCCATAACTTTTTTCACACTTTTTAGATAATATATATTTTTAATATTTTTAAGGAATTTTTTAATACTGCTAATAATCAAAGTGACCGGTCACCTAGGATCTATATATGTGTTTTTTAGACTTTATGCCAATTTAATAAACCAGTTAAATTTATTACATTTTAGTTTATCTTTATTTTTAGTATATGTCTGTTATTTTTATTGAATGCACCTGGGTATTCATTTCCTAATCAATATTTATTTACATTGGGGATAACCCAACATTGTCATTTATATCTAATATACATAATATTTCATACATAGTATGTTTATCTGTATCTAGGGTCATAGCGGAACATTTGTTGTTTTTTCTATATCTTGTCAACATTTTATTCATATATAGTATGCAACCTGTATATCTACAAGAAAGAAAGTACGCATAACCTCCAATCAGTCTCCAATACCTTATAGTATTCAAGCAATTTCTTTTTTTTTCTGCATACTCCTATTAGGGGTTGGTAGATTCTTTGAAATAGGGGATTATATCACCATTCAATCATACATAGTATGCAACTCCCCATCCATAAAACAGAATCAGTATTATCCAAAATTTAAGGCAAGCACATACATGGTATTGTCATTTATTTCCTGTTTATAATCATCCCCGTGCTGTATAGCGCATTTACACGTTTTTTCTAAAAATTGTATCTTTTATCCACACTGTATTTTGGGAACAGAGTAGTGTATATGCAGGGGTAAGATTTGCGCACCAATATCTTTTTACTTTCCTCTAAAACTAAATACTTACCTGTAAAATAAACCCTAAGCTAGCTACAATATAACTAATACTTACATTGTATCTAGCTTAGGATTTATATTTATTTTACAGGCAGCTTTGTATTTATTTGAACTAGGTAGAATAGTTATTAAATAGTTATTAACTATTTAATAACTTCCTATTTAAAATAAGTACAAATTTACCTGTAAAATAAATCCTAACCTAAATTACAATTACACCTAACACTACACCATCATTAAATTAATTACATAAATTACCTACAATTAACTACAATTAAATTAAATAAACTAAAGTAAAACACAAACAAACACTAAATTACAGAAAATATAAAAGAATTACAATTTTTTTAAACTAATTACACCTAATCTAATCCCCCTAATAAAATAAAAAAGCCCCCCAAAATAATAAAATTCCCTACCCTATACTAAATTACAAATAGCCCTTAAAAGGGCCATTTGCGGGGCATTGCCCCAAAGTAATCAGCTCTTTTACCTGTACAAAAAAATACAATACCCCGCCAACATTAAAACCCACCACCCACACACCCAACCTACTCTAAAACCCACCCAATCCCCCCTTAAAGAAACCTAACACTACCCCCTTGAAGATCACCCTACCTTGAGCCGTCTTCACCCAGCCAGGCACAAGTGGACGTCCAGAGGGGCAGAAGTTTTCATCCGATCCGGCCAGAAGAGGACCTCCAGATGGGCAGAAGGCTTCATCCAGGCGGCATCTTCTATCTTCTTCCATCCGGAGCAGAGCGGGTCCATCTTGAAGACATCCGACGCGGAGCATCCTCTTCCATCCGACGGCGACTGAAGAATGAAGGTTCCTTTAAGTGACGTCATCCAAGATGGCGTCCCTTCAATTCCGATTGGCTGATAGAATCCTATCAGCCAATCGGAATTAAGGTAGGAAAAATCCTATTGTCTGATGCAATAGAATAATTTAGTTCCCCTACTACTGAAGTTAAACTAACTGGCCTGTAGTTACCAGATTCTTCCCTACTACCATTTTTATGAAGAGGTGCTACATTTGCTATTCTCCAATCATCTGGAACAGCTCCTGATTAACAAAGTTCCTTTAAAACCCTTGGATGAATATTATCAGGACCCACTGACTTTTTTACATTTATTTTTGATAATGCCAATAAAACCTCATTGTCTGTAAAAGATTTGTGCTCAGCTCAATTACATTTTTGTCCCTTAATGTAGACATTCTAGCTTCACAATCTTTTGGGAAAACAGAACAGAAGTAATTGTTGAGACTGTCTGCAATATGTTGTCTCCATATTTGCATATAATCATCTGACGGTGTGTGTCTGTAATTTTTAAAAGCTATTTTTTTGTTTTTACAGCATGTGCTACTTCTTTGGAAAACCATATTGGTTTACTCTTTCTTTTACTTTTACAGATATGCCTAATACAGGGCTAGATTACTAGTGACACGCTAACTGTTGCACACAAGCGATAAGGGGTATATCACAGCTCTTTACGTGCATTGGAAGTAGCGCATGTATTAAGAGATAAAAGTTCGCTTGAGCGCATTTTAAAATAAGGAGCGTTGGGATAGCACAACTGTAGAGCTCTGCTTAACTGTTACGCTCAAGTAAAAAGTTGAATAAATCACATCAAAATACATTGTACTATACGCTTACTCATAATAACACTATCTAAAAAAAATATTTAAAAAGCTTGCATTCATAAGTTATAAGGGTTTAAAGATATGATCTGTTAAAAAAAAGTATTTTAACATAGAGATACATACATGCACATGCCTAAATATGTATATGTATGTATGTATATATATATATATATATATATATATATACTGTATTTATATACTGTATATATATGTGTGTGTGTTTATAAGTGTTGTACATACATATTTATGTGTAGCTATGTATTTACATACATATATTCACATAGAAACATATAAATACATATATAAGTAGCTGAAAACCTGAAAAATCATATGTATGCAATATTTATATTTAAAGCGATTGCAAATTTAGTGCCATTAGGAATTACCGGTGTATTCGATAAAATAGTGCTGGCAATGGCACTCTTAGAAATTCCTCTGTATAACCGGGAAAAAATCCACTATGCAGATTAGAGATGCTGTCCCTTCTGAACAGCCGTTCTGAGTGAATATCGTATTCACTCAGAACAGCTGTTCAGAATCACACCACGAAAACAAGCGATATTGCTCAAGAATCTCTATGTCACCACCTCTACAGCCAAGTTCACAGACCGCTATTTCTCTAAAAGGGTCAGCATCTTTAATCTGCATAGCGGGTTTTTTTCCGGTTATACAGAGGAATTTCTAAGAGTGCCACTGCCAGCACTATTTTATCCTCATAAGGTACTTTTTACTTATTTTCTTCGATTGAAGTACACTTATATTTTGGACATTTCTAAATATTTTTGTTTCTATATATCTTAGTTAGTCCATTGGCCATAACATTCACGGACATCTGGGAAGACGTCCCCTCTTTTATATGTATTTTAATAAATTGTCTCAAACTGTTTTAAATTGTACACTATCTGGTATCTAATTTGTATAGAATTGTATTTATTAGTTTATTACTGAGCTAAACTGATATTTTTCTTCGTGTAATTAGCATAATTCAGTTCCCAATAACCACCAAGTTGTATAGATACACCTTTTATATAATCATCCTTTATTTCTATATATTTTTGTCAGGACTCAATATTGCATATATTATTCAGTTGTTATTCTTGGCATAATATTACTAGTCAATATTTCTCACCTCACCCTAGCTTATTAGCGCTGACACTTCTCTTTTTTACTTTTCTCTTGTTCACATTTGTATCCTGCAGGGATATTTTAGTGTTAGCTGGGTATTCTAGTGTCTAGGGCGCTCTCTCTCTATTTACAATATTACCGGTGTATTCCTCATGTGTGTAGCTCCTAAATTGCTATGTGTTTTTTTTTATTATGTGAAAGGTATGTTTATTAATTTAGATTTTAATTACCAAGCTTTTCGTTGCTAGCTCCGCCCCCGGCATTACTTCCTTGATCTACGTCATCATATGGGCATCTCTGTCTTCACGGATTGAATTATGCATGCGTTCAGTCTATAAGTCTGCAATCTAATATGTAGCGCAGGCTCTTTGCAAATGTGGGACGTGTTAGTTTTTTTTACAGTCGCCAACTTGCCTGGGTTTTGATTGCATGTTCAAAAAACTTAACTTTCTAAATCAATGGCGGTGATTCTATGGGCGGAGGAACGGGTTAGGTGTTTAAATATGTAATATAGTTAATTTAATGTGTAGTTTAATGTAATTTTAGTATAACAGTTAGGGTAGATTAATTATTAGTTTAATATAGTTTAATGTAATTTTAGTATAATAGTTAAGGTAGATTAATTATTAGTTTAGTATAGTTTAATGTAATTGTAGTATAATAGGGTAGGTTAATTATTAGTTTAATATAGTTTAATGTAATTTTAGTATAATAGTTAGGGTAGATTAATTATTAGTTTAATGTAGTTTAATGTAATTTTAGTATAACAGTTAGGGTAGGTTAATTAATAGTTTAATCTAGTTTAATGTAATTTTAGTATAGCAGGGTAGGTTAATTATTAGGTTAATTATTAGTTTAATGTAGTTTAATGTAATTTTAGTATAATAGTAAGGGTAGGTTAATTAATAGTTTATTTTAGTTTAATTTAATTCTAAAGGTAAGTTTTAATTTATTATAAGATAGGGATGATGTAATTTTAATGTAAAGTTAGCGTGTTTGTTTGGTTTAGGGTTTAATAGGTTAATTTAGTTTATGGCGATGTGGCTGGCTGGCAGTTTAGGGGTTAATAGGTTTAGTAAGTGGTAGTGATGTGGGAGGCCAGGGGTTTAGGGGTTAATATACTTATTTCGTTGCGGAGGGCTCCAGGAGCGGCAGGATAGGGGTTAATAACTTTATTAGAGTTGCGGTGGGCTCCGGGAAAGCAGAGGGATAGGGGTTAATACCTTTATTAGAGTTGCGGTGGGCTCCGGGAGCAGAGGGATAGGGGTTAATACATTTAGTTAGTTGCGGTGGTGTCAGGGAGCGGCGGAATAGGGGTTAAGAAGTTTATTAGAGTTGCGGTGGGCTCCGGGAGTGGCGGGATAGGGGTTAATAACTTTATTTGGTTGCGGCGGGGTGAGGGAGCGGCGGGATAGGGGTTAAACATTTTAATATAGTGGCAGTGTTTAGTGACAGGGTATAAATAAAGCTGGGAAAAAGCCGAATAGCAGCAAGATCGATGACTGTTTAGTTAACAACAGTCCGATGCTCATCGCCCCGTACTTGGTGCGTGGCTTTTTGAGAGCTTTTTATATAAATATGGAGAGCGTATTCAGGTCCGCGGCCGCGATGTTAGGCGATGTCAGGCGAGCCTATTGGTGCCTTCGAAGGCAAGAAAGTTGACGGCTTGATAAGTAGGCCTCGCAGCTTCCCGTAGCACTCCTATTCCTCCATCTGGAGGGGCCTTTTTACCGCCAGACTTTACTGAACAGTGCGGCCTTTAGTGCTTTACCTCGCACTGCTAAGCGCAAGCGAAAGGTTAAATATTGCTATCCTTCCCTGGGGTCATCTACTAGCTTATTGGATTTATCTGATACAAGATTATCAGATGATGAAGACGCCTCTGATACTTCAGAGTATGCTGTTTCTGGGTTGGCATCTGCTGCATCTAAGCCTCCAGCTGCGGAGGAACTAGACTTTAGATTTAGGATTGAACACTTACTCTTTCTGCTAAAGGAAGTTATGGCTACTTTAAAGGTTCCAGAACCTAAGTTACCTGAGGAACCTTGTATTCCTAAATTAGATAAGGTCTACGATGACAGGGTTGTTTCACAGACTTTCCCGGTTCCCGTAAAGATGGCGAACATTATTAAGAATGAATGGGAAAGACTCAGATCTTCTTTTTCCCCTTCTTCTTCCTTTAAGAATTATTCCCGGTTCTGGACTCTCAGTCGGAGTTATGGGGTTCTGTCCCAAAAGTAGACAGTGCTAACTCCACACTAGCTAAGCACACTACTATCCCACTTGAGGATAGTTTGTAATTTAAAGAGCCCAAGGATAAGAAGCTGAAAACTCTATTAAGAAAAATGTTTCAACATACGGGATATTTGTTCCAACCAGCAACGGCAGTTGCTGCGGTTGCGAGAGCAGCTACCTACTGGTGCGACTCCTTATCTGAGTTGATCGAGGTGGAGGGTCCCCTCGACACAATCCAGGAAAGAATTAGGGCCTTAAGGGTTGCTAATTCTTTTATTTGTGATGCAAATATGCAGATTATTCACCTGAACTACAAGGCTTCAGGTTTTTCTGTGCTAGCCCGTAGGGCACTCTGGCTGAAATCTTGGTCTGCGGACATGACTTCAAAGTCTAGACTTCTTTCCCTCCCATTCAAGGGAAAGATTCTTTTTGGTCCAGGCCTAGACTCTATCATATCCACGGTTACTGGAGGCAAAGGTGCCTTTTTACCGCAGGATAAGAAGAACAAGCCTAAGGGGCAAGGTCCTAATTTTCGCTCCTTTCGTTTGAACAAATCCCTACGTCAGCAGCCCTCTGCAAAGCCAGAATAGTCCAAGGGAACTTAGAAACCTCCTCAGTCCTGGAATAAATCCAAGCAGAATAAGAAGCCCGCCGAGTCAAAGTCGCATGAAGGGGTGGCCCCCGATCTGGCCTTGGATCTGGTAGGGCAGACTGTCACTCTTTTCAGAAGCTTGGTTTGGTGACGTGCAAGACCCATGGGTAGTGGACGTCATCGCTCAGGGATACAGGATAGGTTTCAAGTCTTATCCTCCCAGGAGCAGATTCCTCTTATCAAATCTGTCTTCAAGGCTGGAAAAGAGAGAGGCTTTTCTAGGGTGTGTGAGGGACCTCTCTGCCCTGGGGGTCATTGTACCGGTACCTCCAGCAGAGAGAGGTCTGGGAGACTACTTAAACATGTTTGTGGTCCCAAAGAAGGAGGGCACTTTTCGTCCAATTCTGGACCTAAAGTGTTTAAACAAATTCCTGGCTGTCCCCTCGTTCAAGATGGAGACAATAAGGTCCATTCTTCCTTAAGTCCAGGAAGGACAATTTATGACCACGATAGACCTGAAGGATGCCTACCTTCATGTCCCTATACACAAGGAACACTTAAATTTCCTAAGATTTGCTTCCTGGACTAGCACTCCCAGTTCATTGCACTTCTGTTTGGTCTGGCTACTGCTCCAAGAGATATTACGATGGTTCTGGGGGCTCTGCTTGCAGTGGCCAGAACCAGAGGGATTGCAGTGGCGCCGTACTTAGACAATATTTTAGTCCAAGCACCGTCCTGTCATCTGGCAGAGAACCATTCAAAAGCACTTCTTTCTCTTCTTCGATCTCATGGATAGAAGATAAACTTAGAAAAGAGTTCTCTTATTCCCAGTACCAGGGTGGAATTCCTGGGTACGATAATAGACTCCATATCCATGAGGATATTTCTTACAGACCAGAAATGTTACAAGCTAACTCCCAATTGTTTTGCCCTCCAGACCTCCTTCAGGCCATCTATGGCTCGGTGTATGGAGGTAATTGGACTCATGGTGTCCAGCATGGACATCATCCCCTTTGCCAGATTCCATCTAAGACCTCTTCAGCTGTGCATGCTGAGACAGTGGAACGGCATCATTCAGATCTGTCTCAACAGATTTCTCTGGATAGCCGGTCGAGAGAATCACTCTCCTGGTGGCTTTGTCCAGATCACCTGTCCCAAGGGACATCCTTCTTGAGACCATCCTGGGAGATTAAGACTACGGACGCGAGTCTCACAGGATGGGGAGCTGTTTGGGGTACCAGGAAGGCTCAGGGCCTGTGGACTCGAGAGGAATCCCTCCTCCCGATCAACATCTTTGAACTACGAGCAATCTTCAATGCTCTGAAGGCTTGGCCCCTTCTGGGTTTGGCCCAGTTTATCAGATTCCAATTGGACAACATAACCTTGGTGGCTTACATCAACCATCAGGGGTGAATGAGGAGCTCTCTAGCAATGAGGGAAGTATCTCGGATTCTGGAATGGGCGGAGGCCCACAACTGCTTGCTGTCAGCGATCCACATTCTGGGTGTGGACAACTGGGAAGCGGATTTCCTCAGCAGACAATCTTTTCATCCGGAGGAATGGTCTCTCCATCCCGAGGTGTTTGCGGAGATTTTCAGCAGATGGGAGACACCAGAGTTAGATCTCATGGCGTCCCGGGTCAATTCCAAGCTACCCAGATATGGGTCGCGGTCCAGGGATCCTCAGGCGGAGCTAATATATGCATTAGCAGTGCCTTGGAGGTTCAATCTGATCTACATTTTCCCGCCATTACCACTTCTACCTCGTGTGGTGGCCCGCATCAACAAGGAGCGAGCGTCAGTGATTCTAATTGCTCCATCTTGGCCTCTGAGGATGTGATTTGCGGATCTGGTGGGGATGTCCTCATCTCCTCTATGGAGGTTACCTTGTCGCAGGGATCTGCTGATACAAGGTCCCTTTGTTCATCAAAATCTAGATTATCTGAGGCTGACTGCGTGAGGATTGAACGCTTAGTCCTAGCCAAGAGAGGTTTCTCGGAGAGAGTTATTGATACTCTCATTCAAGCTCATAAGCCGATCACTCCCCGCATCTATCATAAGGTGTGGAAGACCTACTTATTCTGGTGTGAAGAGCGTGGATTTCCCTTGCATAAGGTCAGGGTTTCCAGGATTCTTTCTTTTCTCCAGGTGTCAGGATCCCTGTTACTGTTCCTTTAATTCTTCCTTGTTCTTTCTGACATCATGATTGACAGCTCCTCCTTTAAAGCAGCCGACTAAGTTTCATTCACTGCTTAGTATTTTATGAAGTAGTACTTAGTTACTCCTATGATCCTGGGCTCTGAAGTTTATCTTCAATCTTTATAAAACTACAAGCTGCCACAGCAACCGCTACACTAAACTCCTCTCACAGCAATCTTATTCCCTTGGCTTGCTACTTTCCCTCAATTTGGTAACTATTGTGTCAACTCTGGCTTCCTTACCGGACAGCTGTTAAGCGATCTAACGCAGCTATGTAACAATGCAAGTATTAATTATATATATCAAAAGGATACAGTGTCAAGTTTACCTCCATGAGATATTTACTTGTACTTTTATGCTACATTTGCTATATTAACCTGAAGTCCTGTTGATTTGATATCAATCTCAGCTTCTCACGTTACGCTGCAGCTGAGCCTCCAGAAGGGAATCTCCGGCTCCACCTCCAACTCACTTCCGGTAGCTACCTCATCGAACAAACTCTTCTCTGAAGTAAGGCACAGAGCTAAGGCGTCCCAACCCGCAGACTAAAAGCGACATACTAACCGAGGTACTTCGCTGTCATGCTGTGTATATACAAACCAAGGTACTTTGCTGCCACGCTGTGTTCTTGCTGTCACGCTGTGATTACACAAACCAAGGTACTTACTGTCACTCTGTGTTTATGCTCTTCAGATTGGGACTTACTCCACTCGTTAATGTAGATCTGATAATTTCAATATTCTAATACTATTGGCAATGTATTAAAGAGGATCTGGAATATAAAGGCACATCCTAATATTCAGTATGCAAAGTAAGAAATGCGCTTGCAATACAAAGTAAATAGAGGCCTACAAATACAGGTGGTTATCTCCTAAAAACACCTTAAACAATATAGAAGGAAAATGTATTTAGAATGATAAGTGCCTTTGCAGACACTTAAACAAAGTCAGTTTTTATAAAGTCCTCCAGCAATGCTCATCCTGCATTAGGATTGATGAGCATTGCTGGAGGACTTTATCAAAACTGACTTTTAACCTCTATTTGAGGAACTGTCCGCTTATTTATTTGTTTACTACACTGATTTTATGGTCATTTGTTTTATTTTTATTTTTACTATTTTTCTACTTTTTTAGTTTTATAGACGTATTGAAGCTTTTTTTTAACCATTGCTTATCCATTGCCAGTATTTTATTATTGTATGAATTAGGGTGTGAAATTGTTATGAATTATTATTGTGTATTATCTAATATGAATTGTCAGCATTAAATTTAATTTTAATATCCGATCCATATATATGATCAGAATCACTTGAGAGAAATACTTACTATATTTATTTTATTTTACTTTTAGCCATAGAGTTTATAGTTCAGCTGTCTTTTCAGCGCCACAGATTTTTAGTATTGTTTAAGTGTCTGTAAAGGCACTTATCATTCTAAATAGATTTTCCTTCTACATCCTAATACTCAGCCTACCCACTTGTTATTCCCTATCTTCTGACCACTACATTATAACGAATAGCAGTTCCTGACAACCAGTATCAAATGTACTCTTGATACACGTTACAAAATAACCTGACCTACTGGGTTAACCTACATTCAGATAATACCTCACTGATAATAATAAATCCATTTTCTAATAGTGGCAATTCTATAGAACAGTGAAACAAACAATATTTTAGGTTAAAGAAATCTCTGCAGTTGTGTTCCACAAACGGAATATTACAGATTTCTTACACGAGGATGGTCTGGAGAAGGGCCTTTTCAGCTAGCTCTCTTAAGGGACAAATTTCGTCCCTATCTATTTTGTTGCACAAGAGGCTCGCTGAGCCTCCAGACGTCCAGCCCTTTGTTCAGGCTCTGACTAGAATCAGACATGTGTTTTGACCTAGCTCTCCTCCTTGGAGTTTAAATCTTGTTCTTAAGGTTTTGCAGAGGGCTCCGTTTGAGCCTATGCACGGCCTTGACATTAAATTACTATCTTGGAAGGTTCTATTTTTACTGGCTATTGCCTCTGCACACAGAGTATCTGAGATGGCTGCCTTGCAATGTGAGCCCCCTTACCTAGTATTCCATGCAGATAGGGCTGTTCTTCGTACTGGGTTAGGTTTTCTTCCTAAGGTTGTTTCTGATCGCAACATCAATTAGGAGATTGTCGTTCCTTCCTTGTGTCCTAGCCCTTCTTCTTCGAAGGAGCGGTTACTTCATAATTTGGAGGTGTTTCGGGCCTTGAAGTTCTATCTTCAAGCCACTAAGGAGTTTAGACAGACGTCTTCTTTGTTTGTTGTCTATTCTGGGAAGTGTAAAGGGCAGAAAGCCTCTACCACTTACTTGTCTTTTTGGTTGAGGAGCATTATTCGCTTAGCATATGAAACAGTGGGACATAAGCCTCCTCAGAGAATTAAGCTAATTCTACTAGAGCAGTGGCTTCCTCTTGGGCCTTCAAGAATGAGGCATCTATGGAGCAGATTTGTAAGGTGGCTACCTAGTCATCCTTACATACTTTTTCAAAATTTTACAAGTTTGACATTTTTGCTTTGGCTGAAGAATCTTTTAAGGGAAAGGTTTTGCAGGCTGTGGTGCCCTCCGAATAGGGTCCGCCTCTCTTTTTACCCTCCCGTTTCATTCAGTGTCCTCTAGAGCTTGGGTATATGTTTCCCACAAGTAAGGAATGAAGCCATGGACTCTCCTCATATTAAGAAGGAAAACATAAATTATGCTTACCAGATAATTTCCTTTCCTTCTGTATGAGGAGAGTCCATGGCCCCCATCCGTTTTCTCCGTTGGGCAGACCTTAATTCTGTTTGGTTCACCATTTATACCCTGATATTTCTCCTACTGTTCCTTATTCCCTCTGCAGAATGACTGGGGGATGAGGGGAGTGGGGGAGGTATTTAAACCTTTGGCTGGGGTGTTTTTGCCTCCTCCTCGTGGCCAGGTCCAGTATTTCCCATAAGTAAAGAATGAAGCCGTGGACTCTCCTCAAACAGAAGGAAAGGAAATTATCTGGTAAGCATAATTTATGTTTTTGTGTGTATGTATCAGTATTTGGTGTGTATATATCAGTAGTTGGTGTGTATATATCAGTATTTGGCTTCTATGCCCCCTATTTATCAAAGGTCTTGCGGACCTGATCCGACAGTGCGGATCAGGTCCGCAAGACCTCGCTAAATGCGGAGAGCAATACGCTCTCCGCATTTAACATTGCACCAGCAGCTCACAAGAGCTGCTGGTGCAATGCCGCCCCCTGCAGACTCGCCAGCAGGGAGGTGTCAATCAACTCGATCATACTCGATCAAGTTGAATTGCGGCGATGTCTGTCCGCCTACTCAGAGGAGGCGGACAGGTTATGGAGCAGCGGTCTTTAAACCGCTGCTTCATAACTTGTATTTCTGGCGAGTCTGAAGACTCGGCAGAAACACGGGTCCACAAGCTCCGTACAAGCTACCGATACCTATGTATCGGTATTGTATGTATTATTATTTTGTGTGTATGTATCAGTATTTGGTGTGTTTGTATCAGTATTTGATGTATATGTATCAGTATTTGGTGTGTATGTATCAGTATTTTGTGTGTATGTATCAGTATTTGGTGTGTATGTATCAGTATTTTGTGTGTATGTATCAGTATTTGGTGTGTATGTATCAGTATTTGGTGTGTATGTATCAGTATTTTGTGTGTATGTATCAGTATTTGGTGTGTATGTATCAGTATTTTGTGTGTATGTATCAGTATTTGGTGTGTATGTATCAGTATTTGGTGTGTATATATCAGTATTTGGCTTCTATGTATCGGTAGTGTATGTATTAGTATTTGGTGTGTATGTATCAGTATTTTGTGCGTATGTATCAGCATTTGGTGCGTATATATATCAGTATTTTGTGTGTATGTATCAGTATTTGGTGTGTATGTATCAGTATTTTGTGTGTATGTATCAGTATTTTGTGTGTATGTATCAGTATTTGGTGTGTATGTATTAGTATTTGGTGTGTATGTATCAGTATTTTGTGCGTATGTATCAGCATTTGGTGCGTATATATATCAGTATTTTGTGTGTATGTATCAGTATTTGGTGTGTATGTATCAGTATTTTGTGTGTATGTATCAGTATTTGGTGTGTATGTGTCAGTATTTGGTGCGTATATATCAGTACAGTATTTGGTTTCTATGTATCAGTAGTGTATGTATCAGTATTTGGTTTCTATGTATCAGTAGTGTATGTATCAGTATTTGGTGTGTATATATCAGTATTTGGTTTCTATGTATCAGTAGTGTATGTATCAGTATTTGGTGCATATATATCAGTATTTGATTTCTATGTATCAGTAGTATATGTATCAGAATTTGGTGTGTATCTATAAGTATTTTTTTTTGTGTATGTATCAGTATTTAGTGTCTCTGGGGCATATGTATCAAGCTTCGAATGGAGCTTGATGCCCCGTGTTTCTGGCGAGTCATCAGACTCGCCAAAAACAGCAGTTATGAAGCAGCGGTCACAAAGACCGCTGCTCCATAACCTGTCCGCCTGCTCTGAGCAGGCGTACAGACATCGCCGGAAATCAACCAGATCTAGTACGATCGGGTTTATTGACACCCCCCTGCTGGCGGCCTATTGGCCGCAAGTTTTCAGGGGGCGACGTTGCACCAGCAACTCTTGTGAGCTGCTGGTGCAATGCTGAATACGGCGAGCGTATTGCTCACCATATTCAGCGAGGTCTGGCGGACCTGATCCGCACTGTCGGATCAGGTCCGCCAGACCTTGATAACTATGGGCCTATGTATCAGTATTTGGTGTTTATGTATCAGTATTTTGTGTGTATGTATCAGTATTTGATGTATATATATATCCGTATTTGGTTTCTATGTATCAGTATTTGGTGTGTATGTGTCAGTATTTGGTGTGTATGTATCAGTATTTGGTGTGTATGTATCAGTATTTGGTGTGTATGTGTCAGTATTTGGTGTGTATGTATCAGTATTTGGTGTGTATGTATCAGTATTTGGTGTCTATGTATCAGTATTTAGTGTGTATGTATCAGTATTTGATGTGTATGTATCAGTATTTGGTGTGTATGTATCAGTATTTGGTGTGTTTGTATCAGTATTTGGTGTGTATATATCAGTAGTTGGTTTCTATGTATCAGTATTTGGTGTGTATTTGTCAGTATTTGGTGTGTATGTATCAGTATTTGGTGTGTTTGTATCAGTATTTGATGTATATGTATCAGTATTTGGTGTGTATGTGTCAGTATTTTGTGTGTATGTATCAGTATTTGGTGTGTATGTATCAGTATTTTGTGTGTATGTATCAGTATTTGGTGTGTATGTATCAGTATTTGGTGTGTATGTATCAGTATTTTGTGTTTATGTATCAGTATTTTGTGTGTATGTATCAGTATCGGGTTTCTTTGTATCATTATATGGTGTGTATGTATCAGTATTTGGTGTCTCTGGCCTCTAGTTATCAGGCCGTCAACCTCAAATACGCTGGAATCCCGCAGTGTATTTGTGGCGAGGCTGATTCGCCTAAGTTATCAAGCCCTGCTGCCCGGCAAAAGTAGAATTTTGTGACGTAAGCTTCGATCCGCCGGACTCAGTCCGACACAGATTGATTCTTACGTCACTCCAGATGTTCCAAACGCAAGTTCGGCACAATCTGACTACTTTTGGTAGTTATCAAATGACTACCAGGTACGCTCGGCACTTGCCCAGTGTACCTGGTTTTCAATCCGCCGCCCTGGAGGCGGCGGATCCCATAGGAATCAATGGGAGTCTGAACATAGCGAAAGCTCATGTTCGCTGCTGCCCGACATCCCATTGATTCCTATGGGAAACATCTGCACCTAACACCCTAACATGTACCCCGAGTCTAAACACCCCTAATCTGTCCCCCCCTACACCGCCGCAACTAAATAAATGTATTACCCCTAAACCGCCGCTCCCGGAGCCCACCGCCACTCTAATAAACTTATTAACCCCTAAACTGCCGCTCCCGGACCCCGCCACCACCTACATAATACCTATTAACCCCTATCCTGCCCCCCCTATACCGCCGCCACCTATAATAAATTTATTAACCCCTATCCTGCCAATCCCGTACCCCGCCGCAACTAAATAAATTGTTTAACCCCTAAACCGCCGCTCCCGGACCCCGCCGTAACCTATATTAAACTTATTAACCCCTAATCTGCCCCCCCTACACCGTTGCCACCTATAATAAATTTATTAACCCCTATCTTGCCCCCCTATACCGCCGCCATCTATATTAAACTAATTAACCCCTAAACCTAAGTCTAACCCTAACACCCCCCTAACTTAAATATTATTTTAATAAATCTAAATAAAATTACTAATATTAACTAAATTATTCCTATTTAAAACTAAATACTTACCTATAAAATAAACCCTAATATAGCTACAATATTACTAATAATTATATTGTAGCTATTTTAGGATTTATTTTTATTTTACAGGCAAATTTTAATTTATTTTAACTAGGTACAATAGCTATTAAATAGTTATTAACTATTTAATAGCTACCTAGTTAAAATAAAGACAAATTTACTTGTAAAATAAAAACTAACCTAAGTTACAATTACACCTAACACTACACTATCATTAACTAAATTATTCCTATTTAAAACTAAATACTTACCTGTAAAATAAACCCTAATATAGCTACAATGTAATTAATAATTACATTGTAGCTATTTCTCCAACATAGGTGTGTCCGGTCCACGGCGTCATCCTTACTTGTGGGATATTCTCTTCCCCAACAGGAAATGGCAAAGAGCCCAGCAAAGCTGGTCACATGATCCCTCCTAGGCTCCGCCTACCCTAGTCATTCTCTTTGCCGTTGTACAGGCAACATCTCCACGGAGATGGCTTAGAGTTTTTTAGTGTTTAACTGTAGTTTTTATTATTCAATCAAGAGTTTGTTATTTTAAAATAGTGCTGGTATGTACTATTTACTCAGAAACAGAAAAGAGATGAAGATTTATGTTTGTATGAGGAAAATGATTTTAGCAACCGTTACTAAAATCCATGGCTGTTCCACACAGGACTGTTGAGAGGAATTAACTTCAGTTGGGGGAACAGTGAGCAGTCTCTTGCTGCTTGAGGTATGACACATTCTAACAAGACGATGTAATGCTGGAAGCTGTCATTTTCCCTATGGGATCCGGTAAGCCATGTTTATTAAGATTGTAAATAAGGGCTTCACAAGGGCTTATTAAGACTGTAGACTTTTTCTGGGCTAAATCGATTCATTATTAACACATATTTAGCCTTGAGGAATCATTTAATCTGGGTATTTTGATAAGTTTATATCGGCAGGCACTTTTTTAGACACCTTTCTCTTTAGGGGCTTTCCCAAATCATAGGCAGAGCCTCATTTTCACGCCGGTGTTGCGCACTTGTTTTTGAGAGGCATGACATGCAGTCGCATGTGTGAAGAGCTCTGATACATAGAAAAGACTTTCTGAAGGCGTCATTTGGTATCGTATTCCCCTTTGGGCTTGGTTGGGTCTCAGCAAAGCAGACACCAGGGACTGTAAAGGGGTTAAAGTTAAAAACGGCTCCGGTTCCGTTATTTTAAGGGTTAAAGCTTCCAAATTTGGGGTGCAATACTTTTAAGGCTTTAAGACACTGTGGTGAAATTTTGGTGAATTTTGAACAATTCCTTCATATTTTTTCGCAATTGCAGTAATAAAGTGTGTTCAGTTTAAAATTTAAAGTGACAGTAACGGTTTTATTTTAAAACGTTTTTTGTACTTTGTTATCAAGTTTATGCCTGTTTAACATGTCTGAACTACCAGATAGACTGTGTTCTGAATGTGGGGAAGCCAGAGTTCCTTCTCATTTAAATAAATGTGATTTATGTGACAATGACAATGATGCCCAAGATGATTCCTCAAGTGAGGGGAGTAAGCATGGTACTGCATCATTCCCTCCTTCGTCTACACGAGTCTTGCCCACTCAGGAGGCCCCTAGTACATCTAGCGCGCCAATACTCCTTACTATGCAACAATTAACGGCTGTAATGGATAATTCTGTCAAAAACATTTTAGCCAAAATGCACACTTATCAGCGTAAGCGCGACTGCTCTGTTTTAGATACTGAAGAGCATGACAACGCTGATAATAATGGTTCTGAAGGGCCCCTAAACCAGTCTGATGGGGCCAGGGAGGTTTTGTCTGAGGGAGAAATTACTGATTCAGGGAACATTTCTCAACAAGCTGAACCTGATGTGATTACGTTTAAATTTAAGTTGGAACATCTCCGCATTCTGCTTAAGGAGGTATTATCCACTCTGGATGATTGTGACAAGTTGGTCATCCCAGAGAAACTATGTAAAATGGACGAGTTCCTAGAGGTCCCGGGGCTCCCAGAAGCTTTTCCTATACCCAAGCGGGTGGCGGACATTGTAAATAAAGAATGGGAAAGGCCCGGTATTCCTTTCGTCCCTCCCCCCATATTTAAAAAATTGTTTCCTATGGTCGACCCCAGAAAGGACTTATGGCAGACAGTCCCCAAGGTCGAGGGAGCGGTTTCCACTTTAAACAAACGCACCACTATACCCATAGAAGATAGTTGTGCTTTCAAAGATCCTATGGATAAAAAATTAGAAGGTTTACTTAAAAAGATGTTTGTTCAGCAGGGTTACCTTCTACAACCAATTTCATGCATTGTCCCTGTCGCTACAGCCGCGTGTTTCTGGTTCGATGAGCTGGTAAAGGCGGTCGATAGTGATTCTCCTCCTTATGAGGAGATTATGGACAGAATCAATGCTCTCAAATTGGCTAATTCTTTCACCCTAGACGCCACTTTGCAATTGGCTAGGTTAGCGGCTAAGAATTCTGGGTTTGCTATTGTGGCGCGCAGAGCGCTTTGGTTGAAATCTTGGTCAGCTGATGCGTCTTCCAAGAACAAGCTACTTAACATTCCTTTCAAGGGGAAAACGCTGTTTGGCCCTGACTTGAAAGAGATTATCTCTGATATCACTGGGGGTAAGGGCCATGCCCTTCCTCAGGATCGGCCTTTCAAGGCCAAAAATAAACCTAATTTTCGTCCCTTTCGTAGAAACGGACCAGCCCAAAGTGCTACGTCCTCTAAGCAAGAGGGTAATACTTCTCAAGCCAAGCCAGCTTGGAGACCAATGCAAGGCTGGAACAAGGGAAAGCAGGCCAAGAAACCTGCCACTGCTACCAAGACAGCATGAAATGTTGGCCCCCAATCCGGGACCGGATCTGGTGGGGGGCAGACTCTCTCTCTTCGCTCGGGCTTGGGCAAGAGATGTTCTGGATCCTTGGGCGCTAGAAATAGTCTCCCAAGGTTATCTTCTGGAATTCAAGGGGCTTCCCCCAAGGGGGAGGTTCCACAGGTCTCAGTTGTCTTCAGACCACATAAAAAGACAGGCATTCTTACGTTGTGTAGAAGACCTGTTAAAAATGGGAGTGATTCATCCTGTTCCATTAGGAGAACAAGGGATGGGGTTCTACTCCAATCTGTTCATAGTTCCCAAAAAAGAGGGAACGTTCAGACCAATCTTAGATCTCAAGATCTTAAACAAGTTTCTCAAGGTTCCATCGTTCAAAATGGAAACCATTCGAACAATTCTTCCTTCCATCCAGGAAGGTCAATTCATGACCACGGTGGATTTAAAGGATGCGTATCTACATATTCCTATCCACAAGGAACATCATCGGTTCCTAAGGTTCGCATTCCTGGACAAGCATTACCAGTTCGTGGCGCTTCCTTTCGGATTAGCCACTGCTCCAAAGATTTTCACAAAGGTACTAGGGTCCCTTCTAGCTGTGCTAAGACCAAGGGGCATTGCTGTAGTACCTTACTTGGACGACATTCTGATTCAAGCGTCGTCCCTTCCTCAAGCAAAGGCTCACACGGACATTGTCCTGGCCTTTCTCAGATCTCACGGATGGAAAGTGAACGTGGAAAAGAGTTCTCTATCTCCGTCAACAAGGGTTCCCTTCTTGGGGACAATAATAGACTCCTTAGAAATGAGGATTTTTCTGACAGAGGCCAGAAAAACAAAACTTCTAGACTCTTGTCGGATACTTCATTCCGTTCCTCTTCCTTCCATAGCGCAGTGCATGGAAGTGATAGGTTTGATGGTAGCGGCAATGGACATAGTTCCTTTTGCGCGCATTCATCTAAGACCATTACAACTGTGCATGCTCAGTCAGTGGAATGGGGACTATACAGACTTGTCTCCGAGGATACAAGTAAATCAGAGGACCAGAGACTCACTCCGTTGGTGGCTGTCCCTGGACAACCTGTCACAAGGGATGACCTTCCGCAGACCAGAGTGGGTCATTGTCACGACCGACGCCAGTCTGATGGGCTGGGGCGCGGTCTGGGGATCCCTGAAAGCTCAGGGTCTTTGGTCTCGGGAAGAATCTCTTCTACCGATAAATATTCTGGAACTGAGAGCGATATTCAATGCTCTCAAGGCTTGGCCTCAGCTAGCGAGGGCCAAGTTCATACGGTTTCAATCAGACAACATGACAACTGTTGCGTACATCAACCATCAGGGGGGAACAAGGAGTTCCCTGGCGATGGAAGAAGTGACCAAAATCATTCTATGGGCGGAGTCTCACTCCTGCCACCTGTCTGCTATCCACATCCCAGGAGTGGAAAATTGGGAAGCGGATTTTCTGAGTCGTCAGACATTGCATCCGGGGGAGTGGGAACTCCATCCGGAAATCTTTGCCCAAGTCACTCAACTGTGGGGCATTCCAGACATGGATCTGATGGCCTCTCGTCAGAACTTCAAAGTTCCTTGCTACGGGTCCAGATCCAGGGATCCCAAGGCGGCTCTAGTGGATGCACTAGTAGCACCTTGGACCTTCAAACTAGCTTATGTATTCCCGCCGTTTCCTCTCATCCCCAGGCTGGTAGCCAGGATCAATCAGGAAAGGGCGTCGGTGATCTTGATAGCTCCTGCGTGGCCACGCAGGACTTGGTATGCAGATCTGGTGAATATGTCATCGGCTCCACCATGGAAGCTACCTTTGAGACGAGACCTTCTTGTTCAAGGTCCGTTCGAACATCCGAATCTGGTCTCACTCCAGCTGACTGCTTGGAGATTGAACGCTTGATCTTATCGAAGCGAGGGTTCTCAGATTCTGTTATCGATACTCTTGTTCAGGCCAGAAAGCCTGTAACTAGAAAGATTTACCACAAAATTTGGAAAAAATATATCTGTTGGTGTGAATCTAAAGGATTCCCTTGGGACAAGGTTAAGATTCCTAAGATTCTATCCTTCCTTCAAGAAGGATTGGAAAAAGGATTATCTGCAAGTTCCCTGAAGGGACAGATTTCTGCCTTGTCTGTGTTACTTCACAAAAAGCTGGCAGCTGTGCCAGATGTTCAAGCCTTTGTTCAGGCTCTGGTTAGAATCAAGCCTGTTTACAAACCTTTGACTCCTCCTTGGAGTCTCAACTTAGTTCTTTCAGTTCTTCAGGGGGTTCCGTTTGAACCCTTACATTCCGTTGATATTAAGTTATTATCTTGGAAAGTTTTGTTTTTGGTTGCAATTTCTTCTGCTAGAAGAGTTTCAGAATTATCTGCTCTGCAGTGTTCTCCTCCTTATCTGGTGTTCCATGCAGATAAGGTGGTTTTACGTACTAAACCTGGTTTTCTTCCAAAAGTTGTTTCTAACAAAAACATTAACCAGGAGATTATCGTACCTTCTCTGTGTCCGAAACCAGTTTCGAAGAAGGAACGTTTGTTGCACAATTTGGATGTTGTTCGCGCTCTAAAATTCTATTTAGATGCTACAAAGGATTTTAGACAAACATCTTCCTTGTTTGTTGTTTATTCCGGTAAAAGGAGAGGTCAAAAAGCAACTTCTACCTCTCTCTCTTTTTGGATTAAAAGCATCATCAGATTGGCTTACGAGACTGCCGGACGGCAGCCTCCCGAAAGAATCACAGCTCATTCCACTAGGGCTGTGGCTTCCACATGGGCCTTCAAGAACGAGGCTTCTGTTGATCAGATATGTAGGGCAGCGACTTGGTCTTCACTGCACACTTTTACCAAATTTTACAAGTTTGATACTTTTGCTTCTTCTGAGGCTATTTTTGGGAGAAAGGTTTTGCAAGCCGTGGTGCCTTCCATCTAGGTGACCTGATTTGCTCCCTCCCATCATCCGTGTCCTAAAGCTTTGGTATTGGTTCCCACAAGTAAGGATGACGCCGTGGACCGGACACACCTATGTTGGAGAAAACAGAATTTATGTTTACCTGATAAATTACTTTCTCCAACGGTGTGTCCGGTCCACGGCCCGCCCTGGTTTTTTAATCAGGTCTGATAATTTATTTTCTTTAACTACAGTCACCACGGTTTCATATGGTTTCTCCTATGCAAATATTCCTCCTTAACGTCGGTCGAATGACTGGGGTAGGCGGAGCCTAGGAGGGATCATGTGACCAGCTTTGCTGGGCTCTTTGCCATTTCCTGTTGGGGAAGAGAATATCCCACAAGTAAGGATGACGCCGTGGACCGGACACACCGTTGGAGAAAGTAATTTATCAGGTAAACATAAATTCTGTTTTTAGGATTTATATTTATTTTACAGGTAACTTTGTATTTATTTTAACTAGGTAGAATAGTTATTAAATAGTTATTAACTATTTAATAACTACCTAGCTAAAAGAAATACAAAATTACCTGTAAAATAAATCCTAACCTAAGTTACAATTAAACCTAACACTACTTTATCATTAAATAAAATAAATTAATTAACTACAAATACCTACAATTAAATACAATTAAATAAACTAACTAAAGTACAAAAAATAAAAAAAAACTAAGTTACAAAAAAATAAAAAAATATTACTAGATTTTTAAGCTAATTACACCTAATCTAAGCCCCCTAATAAAATAACAAAGCCCCCCAAAATAAAAAAATGCCATACCCTATTCTAAATTACGAAAGTTAACAGCTCTATTACCTTACCAGCCCTTAAAAGGGCCTTTTGCGGGGCATGCCCCAAAGAAATCAGCTCTTTTGCCTGTAAAAAAAATACAACCCCCCCAACATTAAAACTCACCACCCACATACCCCTACTCTAACCCACCCAATCCCCCCTTAAAAAACCTAACACTACCCCCCTGAAGATCATCCTACCTTTAGCCGTCTTCAGCCAGCCAACCACCGATGGAACAGAAGAGGACATCCGGAGCGGCCGAAGTCATCATCCAAGGGGCGCTGAAGAGGTCTTCCATCCGATAAAAGTCTTCATCCAGGCGGATGATGCCAATCAGATTTTTCCTACCTTAATTCCGATGATCTTCAGGGGGGTAGTGTTAGGTTTTTTTAAGGGGGGATTGGGTGGGTTAGAGTAGGGGTATGTGGGTGGTGGGTTTTAATGTTGGGGGGGTTGTATTTTTTTTAACATGCAAAAGAGCTGATTTCTTTGGGGCATGCCCCGCAAAAGGCCCTTTTAAGGGCTGGTAAGATAATAGAGCTGTTAACTTTCGTAATTTAGAATAGGGTAGGACATTTTTTTATTTTGGGGGGCTTTGTTATTTTATTAGGGGGCTTAGATTAGGTGTAATTAGCTTAAAAATCTTGTAATATTTTTTTATTTTTTGTAACTTAGTTTTTTTTTTTTTTTGTACCTTAGTTAGTTTATTTAATTGTATTTAATTGTAGGTATTTGTAGATAATTAATTTAATTTATTTAATGATAGTGTAGTGTTAGGTTTAATTGTAACTTAGGTTAGGATTTATTTTACAGGTAATTTTGTATTTCTTTTAGCTAGGTAGTTATTAAATTGTTAATAACTATTTAATAACTATTGTACCTAGTTAAAATAAATGCAAAGTTACGTGTAAAATAAATATAAATCCTAAAATAGCTACAATGTAATTATTAATTACATTGTAGCTATCTTAGGGTTTATTTTATAGGTAAGTATTTAGTTTTAAATAGGAATAACTAATTTAATAAGAGTGATATTTATTTAGATTTATTTAATTCATATTTAAGTTAGGGGGGTGTTAGGGTTAGACTTAGGTTTAGGGGTTAATAATTTTATTATAGGTTGCGGCGGTATAGGGGAGGCAGGGTAGGGGTTAATAAATTTATTATAGGTGGCGACGGTGTAGGGGGGGCAGATTAGGGGTTAATAAGTTTAATATAGGTTGCGGCGGGTTCCGGGAGCCGCGGTTTAGGGGTTAAACAGATTATTTAGTTGCGGCGGGGTACGGGATCGACAGGATAGGGTTTAATAAATTTATTATAGGTGGCGGCGGTATAGGGGGGGCAGGATAGGGGTTAATAGGTATTATGTAGGTGGCGGCGGGGTCCGGGAGCGGCGGATTAGGGGTTAATCAGTTTATTAGAGTGGCGGTGGGCTCCGGGAGCGGCGTGTTTAGGGGTTAATACATTTATTATAGTTGCGGCGGGGTCTAGGAGCAGCGGTTTAGGGGTTAATACATTTATTATAGTTGCGGCGGGGTCTAGGAGCAGTGGTTTAGGGGTTAATAACTTTATTTAGTTGCGGCGGGGTCTAGGAGCGGCGGTTTAGGGGTTAATACATTTATTATAGTTACGGCGAGGTCTAGGAGCGGCGGTTTAGGGGTTAATAACTTTATTTAGTTGCGGGGGGCTCCGGGGGCGCCGGTATAGGGGGTAGAACAGTGTAGTTTAGTGTGGGTGCTTAGTGACAGCTTATCAATAAAGCTGTAGAAAAGCCGAAGAGCAGGGAGATCGGATGAGTGATAACTATCACAGTCCGCTGCTCATCACCCCGTACTTGGTGCGCGGCTTTTTGACAGCTTTTTTTATAACTTTGGCGAGCGTATTCAGGTCCGCGGCGGCGATGTGAGGCGAGCTTAGGCGGGCGTATTGGGGCCGGCGATGGCAGGTAAGTAGACACGTTGATAACTAGAGGCCTCTGTCTCAGTATTTGGTGTCTATGTCTCAGTATTTAATGTGTATGTGTCAGTATTTGATGTCTATGTATCAGTATTTTGTTTCTATGTATCAGTATTTGGTGTGTATGTATCAGTATTTGATGTGTATGTATCAGTATCTAATGTGTATGTATCAGTATTTGGTTTCTATGTATCAGTATTTTGTGTGTATGTATGTTTGGTGTCTATTTATCAGTATTTGATGTGTATGTATCAGTATTTTGTGTGTATGTATCAGTATTTGGTGTGTATGTATCAGTATTTGATGTGTATGTATCAGTATTTTGTGTGTATGTATCAGTATTTGGTGTGTATGTATCAGTATTTGGTGTGTATGTATCAGTATTTTGTGTGTATGTATCAGTATTTGGTGTGTATGTATCAGTATTTGGTGTGTATGTATCAGTATTTTGTGTTTATGAATCAGTATTTGGTTTCTATGTATCAGTATTTTGTGTGTATGTATCAGTATTTGGTGTGTATTTACCAGTATTTGATGTGTATGTATCAGTATTTGTTGTGTATGTATCAGTATTTTGTTGTGTATGTATTAGTATTTGGTGTGTATGTATCAGTATTTGGTGCGTATATATCAGTATTTGGTTTCTATGTATCAGTAGTGTATATATCAGTATTTGGTGCGTATATATCAGTATTTGATTTCTATGTATTAGTAGTGTATGTATTAGAATTTGGTGTGTATCTATAAGTATTTTATTTGTGTATGTATCAGTATTTAGTGTCTATGTATCAGTATTTAGTGTCTATGTATCAATATTTGGTGTTTATGTATCAGTATTTTGTGTGTATGTATCAGTATTTGATGTGTATATATCAATATTTGGTTTCTATGTATCAGTATTTGGTGTGTATGTGTCAGTAGTTGGTGTGTATGTATCAGTAGTTGGTGTGTATGTATCAGTATTTGGTGTGTTTGTATCAGTATTTGGTGTGTATATATCAGTATTTGGTTTCTATGTATCAGTATTTGGTGTGTATGTGTCAGTATTTGGTGTGTATGTATCAGTATTTGGTGTGTTTGTATCAGTATTTCTCTTGTAAGGTGTATCCAGTCCACGGGTTCATCCATTACTTGTGGGATATTCTCCTTCCCAACACGAAGTTGCAAAGAGGACACCCACAGCAGAGCTGTCTATATAGGTCCTCCCCTAACCCCCACCTCCAGTCATTCTCTTTGCAAGCTCTCGACAAGTAGGAAGTATAAAGAGATATGTGGTGATTTAGTGTAGTTTTCATCTTCAATCAAGAGTTTGTTATTTTAAAAGGTACCGGCGTTGTACTGTTTGCTCTCAGGCAGAAATTAGAAGAAGAATTCTGCCTGGAGGATAATGATCTTAGCGGATTGTAACTAAGGTCCATTATTGTTCTCACACATAACTGAAGAGTATGGGAGAACTTCAGCTGGGGGAACGGCCTGCAGATTGCCTGCTTTGAGGTATGTTCAGTATAACTGTTTCTAGAGAGATGATAAAGTCTAGAAAATGCTGACAGAGCCCTTTTGGAAATATGGTAAGCTAGATGCAGTGATTTAATAACAACTGGGATCAAGCTTGCAAGGTTGGGTAATACTCATGTTATTTGTGTCTGGTGATTAAGGTGTTAAAAACGTTTTCTTTTTACACATGAAGATCGTTTTTTGAGTGTTTAAACTTTATTTTTTGGGGTTTAATTGTCCACATGGCTTTTTTAGAAACTCCTAGGAGTGTTTCTTTAAGGCCCCTCTGACATTGAGTGTGGTGGGAGGGGCCTATTTTCGCGCCTCAGTTGCGCAGTTGCTTTCATTCTGAGACATCAAGCTTCTCTAGAGGATTCCTGCTGTGTCTGAGGACCATTAAGGAGGGTTTCTTCCATTTCTGTTCGCCCCTAAGGGCAGGTAGGCACCACAGCAGAGCTGTGGTGAGGTGTTTAGCGGTTTTATACCAGTGGTAGACGTTTTTTCAATCCGGTTTGGGGGCCAAAGGGTTAATCGTCCATTTGCAAGTGGGTGCAATATTACCTTGCTCTCATATACACACTGTAAAAATTTCGAAGAGTTTACTGCTTTTTTCACTGTTTTGCAGTTTAAGTGCTACTTTTTTTCTCTTAAAGGTACAGTACCATTTTGAGGAAATTGCTTTTTTTACTTTAATAAAGTGTTTTCTAAGCTTGCTTGTGTCTGTGCTAATCTGTTAAACATGTCTGACGTAGAAGAATCTACCTGTTCAATATGTTTAGATGCCATTGTGGAACCCCCTCTTAGAATGTGTACCACTTGTACTGAATTATCTATAAGTTATAAAGACCATATTGTGGCTTTAAAAAATATATCACCAGAGGATTCTCAGCCTGTAAGAAGGGAGATTATGCCATCTAGCTCTCCCCATGGGTCAGAACCTGTAATACCCGCACAAATGATGCCAGATGCGTCTAGCGTGTCTAATTCTTTTACTTTACGAGACATGGCGGCAGTTATGAGTTCTACTCTCACAAAGGTGTTGTCTAAACTGCCAGGTTTACAAGGAAAACGAGACAGCTCTGGGGCTAGAACAAATACAGAGCTTTCTGACGCTTTAGTAGATATGGCTGTTATGCCCTCACAATGTTCCGAAGTTGGAAGGGATTTGATGTCTGAGGATGATCTTTCAGATTCAGGGAAGTTATTACTTCAGCCCAACTCTGACATGTCAACATTTAAATTTAAACTTGAACACCTCCGTTTATTACTGAGGGAGGTTTTATCGACTCTGGATGATTGTGACCCCATTGTGGTACCAGAGAAATTTTGTAAAATGGACAAATACTTTGCAGTGCCGGTTTACACTGATGTTTTCCCAGTCCCTAAAAGGTTTTTGGAAATTATAACTAAGGAATGGGATAGGCCAGGTATACCGTTCTCTCTCCGTCCTGGAATTGGAGGGTCTCCTAAAAAATTTTTTCTTACATCAAGGTTTTCTTCTCCAACCTCTCGCATGCATTGCTCCAGTTACAGCTGCTGCGGCTTTTTGGTTCAAGTCCCTAGAGGAGGCTCTTCAAGTGGAGACTCTGTGGGATGAGATTTTAGACAGGATTAAAGCTCTAAAGCTTGCTAATTCCTTTATTTCAGACGCCGTGTTTCAGTTAACTAAACTTGCGGCTAAAAATTCAGGTTTTGCCATCATGGCGCGTAGGGCACTATGGCTTAAGTCCTGGTCAGCAGATGTTTCTTCAAAGTCTAAGCTTCTTAACATCCCCTTCAAAGGTAAGACCCTATTCGGGCCTGATCTGAATGAGATCATTGCTGATATTACTGGGGGAAAGGGTCACGCCCTTCCCCAGGATAAGTCTAATAAGTTAAGGACCAGACAGTCTAATTTCGCTCCTTTCGAAACTTCAGGAGTGGCGCGGCTTCAGCTTCCCTTAATACAAAACAGGAGGGTAATTTCGCCCAGTCCAAGCCAGTCTGGAGACCTAACCAGGCTTGGAACAAGGGGAACAGGCTAAAAAGCCAGCTACTGTCTCTAAAACAGCATGAAGGAGTAGCCCCCGATCCAGAACCGGATCTAGTGGGGGGCAGACTTTCTCTCTTCGCCCAGGCTTGGGTAAGAGACGTTCAGGATCCCTGGGCAGTGGAGATTGTTTCCCAGGGATATCTTCTCGAATTCAAAGGTTCACCCCCAAAGGGGAGATCTCATCTCTCTCAACTATCTGCAAACCAGATAAAGAGAGAGGCATTCTTACATTGTGTCCAAGACCTACTGGTTATGGGAGTGATCCACCCAGTTCCAAGGGAGGAACAGGGGCAGGGTTTCTATTCAAATCTATTTAAAGTTCCCAAAAAAGAGGGAACTTTCAGACCTATCTTGGATCTCAAGATCCTAAACAAATTCCTCAGGGTCCCATCCTTCAAGATGGAGACAATCCGAACCATTCTTCCTATGATCCAGGAGGGTCAATATATGACTACCGTGGACTTAAAGGATGCTTATCTGCATATTCCGATTCACAGAAATCATCCTCAGTTTCTCAGGTTCGCCTTCCTAGACAGGCATTACCAGTTTGTGGCTCTTCCCTTCGGGTTAGCCACGGTGCCAAGAATCTTTACGAAGGTTCTAGGGTCCCTACTAACGGTCCTAAGGCCGCGGGGCATAGCAGTGGCCCCTTACCTAGACGACATCTTGATCCAGGCGTCGACTCTTCAATGCGCCAAGTCCCATACGGACATTGTTCTGGCCTTTCTGAGGTCTCACGGGTGGAAGGTGAACAGAGAAAAGAGTTCTCTCTCCCCTCTCACAAGAGTTTCCTTCCTAGGGACTCTGATAGATTCAGTAGAAATTAGAATTTTTCTGACAGAGGTCAGGATATCTAAGCTGCTAACTTCCTGCCGTGTTCTTCATTCCATTTCTCGGCCGTCAGTGGCTCAGTGTATGGAAGTAATTGGCCTAATGGTAGCGGCAATGGACATAGTTCCGTTTGCCCGCCTACATCTCAGACCACTTCAACTTTGCATGCTCAATCAGTGGAATGGGGACTACACAGATTTGTCTCCTCTGCTAAATCTGGATAAAGCAACCAGGGATTCTCTTCTCTGGTGGTTATCTCGGGTCCATCTGTCCAGGGGAATGAGCTTCCGCAGGCCAGAGTGGACTATAGTGACTACAGATGCCAGCCTTCTTGGCTGGGGCGCGGTCTGGAACTCCCTGAAAGCTCAGGGTTCGTGGTCTCAGGAGGAGGTCCTCCTCCCGATAAACATTCTGGAACTAAGAGCGATATTCAATGCTCTTCAGGCATGGCCTCAACTGGCTGCGGTCAGGTTCATCAGATTTCAGTCGGACAACATCACTACTGTAGCCTATATCAACCATCAGGGGGGAACAAGGAGTCCCCTGGCAATGATGGAGGTTTCCAAGATAATTTTATGGGCAGAGGCTCACTCTTGCCATCTCTCAGCTATCCATATCCCAGGAGTAGAGAACTGGGAGGCGGATTTTCTAAGTCGACAGACTTTTCACCCGCGGGAATGGGAGATTCACCCGGAGACATTTGCCCAACTGATTCATCTATGGGGCAGACCGAGCTGGATCTGATGGCGTCCCGTCAGAATGCCAAGCTTCCTCGTTACGGGTCCAAGTCAAGGGATCCTCGGGCAGCGCTAGTAGATGCCCTAGCAGCGCCCTGGTCCTTCAGCCTGGCTTATGTGTTTCCACCGTTTCCTCTTCTCCCGCGTCTGATTGCCAGAATCAAGCAGGAGAAAGCTTTGGTGATCTTAATTGCTCCTGCGTGGCCTCGCAGGACTTGGTATGCAGATCTGGTGGACATGTCATCCTGCCCACCATGGCCTCTGCCATTGAGGCAGGATCTTCTAATCCAGGGTCCATTCAAACACTCAAATCTAACTTCTCTACGCCTGACTGCGTGGAGATTGAACGCTTGATCTTATCAAAGCGTGGTTTTTCTGAGTCTGTTATTGATACCTTGATCCAGGCTAGGAAGCCTGTCACCAGGAAGATCTATCACAAGATATGGCGTAAATATCTTCATTGGTGTGATTCCAAGGGTTTCTCATGGAGTAGGGTCAAGATTCCTAGGATTCTATCTTTTCTCCAAGAAGGATTGGAAAAAGGATTATCAGCTAGTTCTTTAAAAGGACAGATATCTGCTCTGTCTATCCTCTTTCACAAGCGTCTGGCAGATGTTCCAGACGTTCAGGCGTTTTCTCAGGCTTTAGTCAGAATCAAGCCGGTATTTAAACCAGTTGCTCCGCCATGGAGTTTAAATTTAGTTCTTAGAGTTCTTCAAGGGGTTCTGTTTGAACCTATGCATTCATTAGATATTAAACTTTTATCGTGGAAAGTTTTGTTTCTTGTTGCTATCTCTTCATCCCGAAGAGTTTCAGAGTTATCTGCTCTGCAGTGTGATTCACCCTATCTGATTTTCCATGCGGATAAGGTGGTGTTACGTACCAAGCCAGGTTTTCTTCCTAAGGTTGTTTCCAATAGAAATATCAATCAGGAAATTGTTGTTCCTTCTCTGTGTCCGAATCCTTCTTCCAAGAAGGAACGGTTGTTGCACAATCTGGATGTGGTTCGTGCTTTAAAGTTCTACTTACAAGCAACTAAGGATTTTCGTCAAACATCTGCCTTGTTTGTTGTCTACTCTGGAAAGAGGAGAGGCCACAAGGCTTCGGCAACTTCTCTTTCTTTTTGGCTGAGAAGCATAATCCGTTTAACTTATGAGACTGCTGGCCAGCAGCCTCCTGAAAGGATTACAGCTCACTCTACTAGAGCGGTAGCTTCCACATGGGCATTTAAAAATGAGGCTTCTGTTGAACAGATTTGCAAGGCGGCAACTTGGTCTTCGCTTCATACTTTTTCTAAATTCTACAAATTTGATACTTTTGCTTCCTTGGAGGCTATTTTTGGGAGAAAGGTCTTACAGGCAGTGGTGCCTTCTGTTTAAGTTCCTGCCTTATCCCTCCCTTCATCCATGTCCTAAAGCTTTGGTATTGGTATCCCACAAGTAATGGATGAACCCGTGGACTGGATACACCTTACAAGAGAAAACAAAATTTATGCTTACCTGATAAATTTCTTTCTCTTGTGGTGTATCCAGTCCACGGCCTGCCCTGTCACTTTAAGTCAGGTGTTTTTATTTTTTAAAACTACAGTCACCGCTGCACCCTATAGTTTCTCCTTTTTCTTACTTGCCTTCGATCGAATAACTGGAGGTGGGGGTTAGGGGAGGACCTATATAGACAGCTCTGCTGTGGGTGTCCTCTTTGCAACTTCCTGTTGGGAAGGAGAATATCCCACAAGTAATGGATGAACCCGTGGACTGGATACACCACAAGAGAAATAAATTTATCAGGTAAGCATAAATTTTGTTTTTATGTATCAGTATTTGGTGTTTATGTATCAGTATTTTGTGTGTATGTATCAGTATTTGATGTGTATGTATCAGTATCAGGTCTCTTTTTATCAGTATTTGGTGTGTATGTATCAGTATTTGGTGTCTATGTCTTAGTATTTGGTGTCTATGTCTCAGTATTTAATGTGTATGTGTCAGTATTTGATGTCTATGGCATCTATTTATCAAGCCGTCAACCGCAAATACGCTGGAATTCCGCAGCGTATTTGTGGCGAGCCTGATCCGCCCTAATTATCAAACCCTACAGACCGACAAAAGTAGAATTTAGTGACGTAACATACGATCCGCCGGACTCAGTCCGACACAGATCGATGCTTACGTCACTACAGATGTTCCGAATGCAAGTTCGGCACTATCTGACTACTTTTGCTAGTTATCAAATAACTAGCAGGTACGCTCGGCACTTTTCCGGCCCAGCGTACCTGGTTTTCAATCTGCCTCCCTGGAGGCGGCGGATGTCATAGGGATCAATGGGAGTCTGAAAGTAGCGAAAGCTCATGTTCGCTGCTGCCCGATATCCCATTGATTCCTATGGTAATGTCTACACCTAACACCCTAACATCTACCCCGAGTCTAAACACCCCTAATCTGCCCCCCCCACACACCGCCGTCTCCTACATTATACTTATTAACCCCTAAACCGCCGCTCCTGCAGCCCACGCCACTCTAATAAACTTATTAACCCCTAAACCGCCGCTCCCAGAGCCCACCACCACCTACATTATATTTATTAACCCCTAATCTGCCCCCTACACCGCCGCCACTATATTAAATGTATTAACCCCTAAACCTAAGTCTAACCCTAACACCCCCTAACTTAAATATAATTTAAATAAATCTAAATAAATAATTCCTATTTAAAACTAAATACTTACCTATAAAATAAACCCTAAGCTAGCTACAATATTACTAATAGTTACATTGTAGCTATTTTAGGATTTATTTTTATTTTACAGGCAAGTTTGTATTTATTTTAACTAGGTACAATAGTTATTAAATAGTTATTAACTATTTAATAACTACCTAGCTAAAATAAATACAAATTTACCTGTAAAATAAAACCTAACCTAAGTTACAATTACACCTAACACTACACTATAATTAAATCAATTACCTACATTAACTACAATTAACTACAATTAAATAAATTAAATAAAATTATCTAAAGTAAAAAAAAAAACAATAAATTACAGAAAATAATAAAATAATTACAAGATTTTTAAACTAATTACACCTAATCTAATCCCCCTAACAAAATAAAAAAAATAAAAAAAGCCCTACCCTACACTAAATTACAAATAGCCCTTAAAAGGGCTTTTTGCGGGGCATTGCCCCAAAGTAATCAGCTCCTTTACCTGAAAAAAAGTACAATACCCCCCCAACATTAAAACCCACCACCCACACACACAACCCTACTCTAAAACCCACCCAATCCCCCTTAAAAACCTAACACTAACCCCTTGAAGATCACCTTACCAGGAGAAGTCTTCACCCAAGCAGGCTGAAGTCCACAATGAAGCCAGGCGAAGTGGTCCTCCAGACGGGCAGAAGTCTTCATCCAAGCTGGGCAGAAGAAGTCCTCCAGACGGCAGAAGTCTTCATCCAGATGGCATCTTCTATCTTCATCCATCCGGCACGGAGCAGCTCCATCTTCAAGACATCCAACGCGGAGCATCCTTCCTGGCCGACGACTACCCGACGAATGAAGGTTCCTTTAAGTGACGTCATCCAAGATGGCGTCCCTTCAATTCCGATTGGCTGATAGAATTCTATCAGCCAATCGGAATTAAGGTAGGAAAAATCCTATTGGTTGATCCAATCAGCCAATAGGATTGAGCTTGCATTCTATTGGCTGATTGGAACAGCCAATAGAATGCGAGCTCAATCCTATTGGCTGATTGGATCAGCCAATAGGATTGAACTTCAATCCTATTGGCTGATTGCATCAACCAATAGGATTTTTCCTACCTTAATTCCGATTGGCTGATAGAATTCTATCAGCCAATCGGAATTGAAGGGACGCCATCTTGGATGACATCACTTAAAGGAACCTTCATTCGTCGGGTAGTTGTCGGCCAGGAAGGATGCTCCGCGTCGGATGTCTTGAAGATGGAGCCGCTCCGCGCCGGATGGATGAAGATAGATGCCGTCTGCCCATCTGGAGGACCTCTTCTGCCCAGTTTGGATGAAGACTTCTGCCCGTCTGGAGGACCACTTCGCCCGGCTTCGTTGAGGACTTCGGCCCGGTTGGGTGAAGACTTCTCAAGGTAAGGTGATCTTCAAGGGGTTAGTGTAAGGGTTTTTAAGTGGGGATTGGGTGGGTTTTAGAGTAGGGTTGGGTGTGTGGGTGGTGGGTTTTAATGTTGGGGGGGTATTGTACTTTTTTTCAGGTTAAAGAGCTGATTACTTTGGGGCAATGCCCCGCAAAAAGCCCTTTTAAGGGCTATTTGTAATTTTTTTTTTATTTTGTTAGGGGGATTAGATTAGGTGTAATTAGTTTAAAAATTTTGTAATTATTTTATTATTTTCTGTAATTTAGTGTTTGTTTTTTTGTACTTTAGATAATTTTATTTAATTTCATTTAATTGTAGTTAATTGTAGTTAATGTAGGGAATTAATTTAATTATAGTGTAGTGTTAGGTGTAATTGTAACTTAGGTTAGGTTTTATTTTACAGGTACTTCTGTATTTATTTTAACTAGGTAGTTATTAAATAGTTAATAACTATTTAATAACTATTGTACCTAGTTAAAATAAATACAAACTTGCCTGTAAAATAAAAATAAACCCTAAACTAGATACAATGTAATTATTAGTTATATTATAGCTACCTTAGGGTTTATTTTATAGGTAAGTATTTAGTTTTAGATAGGAATAATTTATTTAGATTTATTTAAATTATATTTAAGTTAGGGGGTGTTAGGGTTAGGGTTAGACTTAGGTTTAGGGGTTAATACATTTAATATAGTGGCGGCGGTGTAGGGGGGCAGATTAGGGGTTAATAAAAATAATGTAGGTGGTGGCGGTGTAGAGGGGCAGATTAGGGGTTAATAAATATAATGTAGGTGGCGGTGGGCTCCGGGAGCGGCGGTTTAGGGGTTAAACACTTTATTTAGTTGCGGCGGGGTCCGTGAGCGGCGGTTTAGGGGTTAATACATTTATTAGAGTTGCGTGGGCTCCGGGAGCAACGGTTTAGGGGTTAAACAATTTATTTAGTTGCGGTGGACTCCGGGAGTGGCGGTTTAGGGGTTAATACATTTATTAGAGTTGCGGTGGGCTCTGGGAGCGGCGTTTAGGGGTTAAACAATTTATTTAGTTGCGGTGGGCTCCGGGAGTGGTGGTTTAGGGGTTAATACATTTATTAGAGTTGCGGTGGGCTCCGGGAGCGGTGGTTTAGGGGCTAAACAGTATAGTATAGTGTGGGTGTTTAGTGACAGGGTACCAAGAAAGCTGTAAAAAAGCAGAAGAGCAGCGAGATCGATGACTGTTAGTTAACAACAGTCTGCTGCTCATCGCTCCGTACTGGGTGCACAGCTTTTTTTGATAATTATGGGCAACGTATTCAGGACCACGGCAGCGATGTTAGGCGATCTTAGGCGAGCGTATTGGTGCCGTCGAATGCAGGTAAGTTGACAGCTTGATAAATAGATGCCTATGTATTAGTATTTGGTTTCTATGTATCAGTATTTGATATGTATGTATCAGTATCTAGTGTGTATGGGGCATATGTATCAAGCTCCGTATGGAGCTTGATGCCCCGTGTTTCTGGCGAGCCTGCAGGCTCGCCAGAAACGGCAGTTATGAAGCAGCGGTCACAAAGACCGCTGCTCCATAACCTGTCCGCCTGCTCTGAGCAGGCAGACAGACATCACCGGAAATCAACCCGATCGAGTACGATCGGGTTGATTGACACCCTCCTGCTGGCGGCCGATTGGCCGCAAGTCAGCAGGGGGCAGCATTGCACCAGTAGCTCTTGTGAGCTGCTGGTGTAATGCTGAATACGGTGAGCATATTCAGCGAAGTCTGGCAGACCTGATCCGCACTGTCGGATCAGGTCCGCCAGACTTTGATAACTAGAGGCCATTGTATCAGTATTTTGTGTCTATGGGGCCTATTTATGAAAGATCTTGCGGACCTGATCCGACAGTGCGGATCAGATCCGCAAGACCTCGCTGAATGCGGAGAGCAATACTCTTGTGAGCTGCTGGTGCAACTCCGCCCCCTGCTGACTCGCGGCCAATTGGCCGCCAGCAGGGAGGTGTCAATCAACCAACCCGATCATATTCGATCGGGTTGAATTGTGGCGATTCCTGTCCGCCTCATCAGAGCAGGCGGACAGGGTTATGGAGCAGCGGTCTTTAGACTTGCCAGAAACACGGCCCTTCAAGCTCCATACGGCGCTTGATAAATGGGCCTCTATGTATCAGTTAGGACTGTGCGACATGGGGGGGGGAATCGCGATTTTTTTTTTTAAAAATAACGAGATTGCGATTTAATCGAGATTTTATTAAAAATTACTATAACACCTTAATTTTAACGTTTATTTAACACTACAGAATCTTGCTGTACATGTTTCTCAATGTCCAATACACTCTTGGAGCATACAAATTATCACTTATAATTAGAGGAAAAATATAAAAATACTGCACCACTGTGTACTACTACTGATGATTGATGATCTATCTTCTGGGAATCTACAGTTAAATAAATATAAATAATAAATATAATATTACATTTATCATCTATCTATCTAGTAAGTAACTCTATATATCATTCATCCTCTATAATCTATCTACTAGAGATAGAGCAGTACGTAGTAGATATTATTTATATATATTTTGGTAACATCATGTTGAATATATTATATTTTACAATTCACTTCACAATACATCCTACAAGCAACCCTTAATGAACATTTATAAATAAAATATATTGTATTATTTTAATATGTAATCAAACTCAATGTTATGCGTCACAGAAGTTAAAAAAAATCAAAAAAAAAATCAGTAAGGCACTTTAAAGTTTTTTTACAATATTCACTTTATTGCTCACAACTTTGAGCTGTCCCTGTAGTGTTGTGCTTACTTCCTGGTTTGGTCAGATGGCACATAGAGGCTTCCATACAAAGATGATGTCATCAAGTGGGCTGTGCTTAGAATCAGAACAGTTCAGAGAAGCCATCTTGTGACAGTTTGTGATGCAGTTATAAAGTACAAGGACTGAACCTGAGGCTCTGACAATTGCTGATACTAATAAATGTAATGTCAGCTACAGATCACTGCAGAGGATACAGCATCAGCCAGTCAGGAAGAGTAAGAACTGTCAGTTACACATTATAAGTTATATTGCAGTTATACAGTTAACAGTTATACAGTTATAAGTTTCCCTGGATTACTATAGTGCTGCATACACAGTGTACAGGACTGCATAAGGAGTGCAGCAGCCATTCATTATAAGGACTATATATATGTATATATCCATATTACTGTGTGCAAATCTACAGGAGCACCTTGTTTATGTCATGCAGTAAATAAAGTGCCAGTTTACATTTAGAAGTTGCAAGTGCATCATTCATATAAAGAGTTAATGTTTGTTATGTAAGGACATTACATCTGGCGACGAGTATACTACCACAAACTCACGCTATAATGGCTGTATTTGGAGCATTGAAAGAATTTGACCCTGACACAGATAACTGGGTTTCCTGGACTGAAAGACTACAGCAGTATTTACTTGCCAATGACATTGGAGATACTAAGTCTGTTGCTGTCTGTCTGACAACTATTGGTGCTAAAACATATGAGATTCTAAAAGATCTGCTACACCCAGAAAAACCAGCCACCAAGTCTTTGTCTGAAATAATACAGATCTTAACACAGCATTTCCAACCACGGCCATTAGAGATTGCTGAGCGGTTCAAGTTTTATATTAGGCGCCAAGGGGTACAAGAGACTGTATCTACATTTGCAATCAGTTTAAAGAAATTGGCCAGCACCTGTGCTTTTGGGGAGTATCTGAATATTGCCCTTAGAGATCAGTTTATTATGGGTATCAGTACAGAATCTATTCAAAGGCGACTTTTGACAGAGGAGAGCCTGACCTTCCATAAAGCACTAGAGATTGCTTCTGTTTTGGGCCACACGAGACACTAGTTTACTGCAGACGCATTCTCACACTAAGGAAGAACAGGTATTTTTCTCTAATGTGAAGCAACAGACTAAACCAGCCAGTAAATATTCAACAAAAGCAGCATCACCTATTAACTGTTACAGATGTGGAGCACAGAATCATGTAGCTTCTGAATGCAGATTTAAAAATGCTCGTTGTCATGGCTGTGGTAAAATAGGACACTTAAAGAAGGCTTGCAGAGGATCTCAGCAGAGTGTCTCAAGCAAAACTCATAAGAAGGGAAATTACCACATGGCTTATAAGGGAGCCACATCAGATTCAGAAGAGGAAATGACTGTTCAGAGTTTGACTGTATACACCATGACAGCAGGGTCTGAGCCTTTGACCGTTCATGTTAATATTGAAGGAAAAGATTTGACCATGGACTTAGATACTGGGGCTGAAGTTTCAGTTATGACAATTAAAGATTGGAAACAGCTGAAAATTCCAGTATTGCTGCAACCCACTACCTTGAAGCTACAAACATACTCCAGAGAAGTCTTGACGCCACTGGGGTGTGTATCTGTATCTGTGTGTACAAACAGTAAAACTGCCAATCTTACACTATATATACTAAAATCAGGTGGCCCACCTCTTTATGGAAGGGACTGGATACGGGCCCTTGGCATGCCTGAGAGCCTCAAAAACAGTGAAGTTAATCATATTGGAGTTGATCGTGCCCAGTGGATTCAGAACATTAAGACCAAATATGCCCCGGTGTTTGAAAATGTTCTGGAAAAGTTAAGAACAAAAGGGTACGGTTACAGTTAAAACCTGGAGCAAGGCCAAAGTTTTTCAAAGCACGAACTGTGCCATTCGCTTTAAGGGCAGGAGTTGATGCTGAACTGAGGAGGTTAGAAGAGTTAAAGATTATAACCCCAGTGCATCGTAGTGAGTGGGCTTCTCCTATTGTACAGGTAAGAAAGAAAGATGGACAGATCCGAATATGTGGAGACTTTAGGATGGTGTTGAATGAACAGTTAGCAGTGGATAAGTATCCATTACCCAGAACAGAAGAGATTTTTGCTAACTTAGCTGGGGGACAACATTTCACAAAGATTGATTTAAAAAATGCTTACCTTCAACTTGAAGTACATCCAGATTCCCGCAGGTTACTCACCATCAATACTCACCGTGGTTTATTTCAATATAATCGTATGGTCTTTGGCATTGCTCCTGCACCAGCCATCTGGCAACGCACCATGGAAGAACTGTTAAATGGACTACCCTATGTCCAATGCCTTTTAGATGACATGTTAATCACGGGCAGGACGGAGGAAGAACATCGGCACTATGTAGAGAGGGTACTGCAGCGCCTAATGACCTACCGGTTGAAGGTCAACTTGGAGAAGTGTGCTTTCATGCGGGACAAATTAGAAATTTGTGGCCATGTTATAGATTGTCATGGTCTACACACTGCTGATGACAAAGTCAAGGCCTTGCAAGAAGCTCCTATACCACAGAATGCATCACAACTATGATCATACCTTCGTCTCCTTAACTATTACCACCGTTTTCTTCCCCAGCTAGCCCATACGTTACACCCACTACATCAGCTTCTTGAGACAAATCGACCCTGGTTGTGGAGCAGTGAATGCAATAAAGCCTTCTAGGAATCCAAGAACCTACTCCTGTGTTCCCGCATGTTAATGCACTATGATCTTCAGAAACCACTCATGATAGCATGTGATGCTTCGCCTTATGGTTTAGGGGCTGTATTGTCACACACAATGCCAGATGGGACAGACCGACCGGTAGCCTTTGCTTCCCGTTCTCTAACGACGGCAGAGAAGAACTATTCCCAATTAGACAAGGAAGCATTGGCCATTGTATGGGCTGTTAAGAAGTTCCATAACTATATTTATGGTAGACAATTTACTCTTTTAACTGACCATAAGCCACTGCTGACCATCTTTAATCCAAGGAAAGGAATTTCAACCACTACAGCAGCTGGATTGCAAAGGTATGCTCTAACTTTGGGAGCATATCATTACTCCATCAAATACCGGGCCCATGATTCACATGGCAATGCTGATGCCATGTCCAGGCTTCCACTAATGAATTCCTTACCAGTTGTTCAAGAAAGCTTTCCAAGTGTGTGTTTTACGGGTATAGTACATGCCAAACAAATTGCAAAGGAAACAGCTTGTGATACTGAATTACAACTTCTGGCAAAGTATTTGAGAGATGGCTGGCCAAGAACTGGCTGTGATTTGCAGCGAGCATACATACTACGAGCGAAAGAACTCACACTCAGAAATGGATGTATTTTATGGGGTGAGAGAGTTCTGGTTCCTAATGGGCTACGGCAAGCTACGTTAAAACTCCTTCAGGAAGGACACCCAGGCATTGTCAGAATGAAACAGAAGGCTAGGGGTCATGTTTGGTGGCCGGCCATTGATAAGGACATTGAGAACTATGTTATGGCATGCAAAGGGTGTGTTCAAGCTCAAGGACAGCTTCCACGAGGAGCTGTACAACCATGGGACTGGCCTACTACTCCTTGGGAGAGACTACATTTGGACTTTGCCGGTCCTATTGATGGAATCTCATACTTAATCATAATTGATGCACACTCTAAGTGGCCAGAAGTAATTCCAATGACAAGGACTACAACTACTGAAGTCATATCAGCATTAGAAAGACTGTTTTCAGTATTTGGGTTGCCAAGAAAACTGGTCACAGACAATGGTCCCCAGTTTGTGTCACAAGACTTCCAGAATTTTTTACATACGAATGGAATTCACCATCATCGGACGGCACCATATCACCCAGCCACCAACGGGCAAGCAGAGAGATTTGTCCAAACCTTTAAAAGGGCACTGAAAGCGCTAAAAGCAGAGAAGCAGGTTAATACTAAAAACATTTTACAATTTTTGCAACAATATAGGGTTACTCAACACCCCACCACGGGAGTTGCCCCAGCTCAACTATTGTTTGGCAGGAAGATCCGTACAAAGCTGGATTTAATCACACCAGATGTAGCAGAAACAGTCTGCATCATGCAAGATAAAATGAGAGTGGGAAAACCTTCAGATACCTACACAGAAGGAGACTTGGTTTGGTATAGGGTGTACCATACAGAGGAAAAATGGGCACCAGGTGTTGTTGCCCAGGTTGAGGGCCCAAAGATGTATGTGATAACCACTCAATCAGGTGTGTGTCGCCGCCATGTGAACCAACTACAACCACGGCTAGAGAGGAGAGAACAGGCTGGTGAGGACCATCACATAAAAATGCAATCAGACAATGATTTTGATATCTGGGTGGTGTTTGGCATGATCCAAACACAGGCTCTGACTCAACTACAGAAGATGACTCAGAAATACCAGCCTCAGTAGAAGAACCTTGTAATGATGATTCAGGAAATTCTATCCAGGACCACAATAGTCATGCTCGTACTCCCAGGCAACGAACACCTGTTGTTCGTTGGTCCCCTGAAGTTAATCTCAGAGACACTCGCCGGAGACAACATGCAACATATCAGAGAAACTTTCGTCAACGTAAGAAACAAGAAGCAGCTTTCACGTCCACAATACAAGAGGATGCTGGAGAAGACTGATTTATCTTACGGTTGTTGTTGTTCAGTTTATTTAAAAAAATTTTTTTAAAAAAAGTAGGAAAGGAGATGTAGTGTTGTGCTTACTTCCTGGTTTGGTCAGATGGCACATAGAGGCTTCCATACAAAGATGATGTCATCAAGTGGGCTGTGCTTAGAATCAGAACAGTTCAGATAAGCCATCTTGTGACAGTTTGTGATGCAGTTATAAAGTACAAGGACTGAACCTGAGGCTCTGACAATTGCTGATACTAATAAATGTAATGTCAGCTACAGATCACTGCAGAGGATACAGCATCAGCCAGTCAGGAAGAGTAAGAACTGTCAGTTACACATTATAAGTTATATTGCAGTTATACAGTTAACAGTTATACAGTTATGTTTCCCTGGATTACTATAGTGCTGCATACACAGTGTACAGGACTGCTAATATAAGGAGTGCAGCAGCCATTCATTATAAGGACTATATATATGTATCTATCCATATTACTGTGTGCAAAACTACAGGAGCACCTTGTTATTTCATGCAGTAAATAAAGTGCCAGTTTACATTTAGAAGTTGCAAGTGCATCATTCATATAAAGAGTTAATGTTTGTTATGTAAGGACATTACAGTCCCACTGCCACACCACCGCTTGACCACCACCACAACACTCCCAGATGACTCCCACACACTCTTCAATCTCTTCCAAAATAGCCGTTTCGTGGGCATTCTCAGGTCTGCCCGCGGCCGAAGACTGGTCCGCCTCTCATCCTCCCTCTCCGCTTCCGTTTTCATGACAATCTGAAGATTTTTATTTATTTTTTTAAATTGCGTACTTTCACCGTTTTAAAACCTTGGTGATTAATCGTGATTTAAAACCACATTTGCGATTAATCCTGCAGCGCTAGTATCAGTATTTGGTGTGTATGTTTCAGTATTTGGTGTGTATGTATCACTGTTTGGTGTTTATGTATCAGTATTTGATGTGTATGTATCAGTATATGGTGTTTATGTATCAGTATTTGGTGTGTATGTATCAGTATTTTGTGTCTATGTATCAGTATTTTGTGTGTATGTATCAGTATTTGGTGTGTATGTATCAGTATATGGTGTTTATGTATCAGTATTTTGTGTCTATGTATCAGTATTTTGTGTGTATGTATCAGTATTTGGTGTGTATGTATCAGTATTTGGTGTGTATGTATCAGAATTTTGTGTCTATGTATCAGTATTTTGTGTGTATGTATCAGTATATGGTGTTTATGTATCAGGATTTGATGTGTATGTATCAGTATTTGGTGTGTATGTATCATTATATGATGTCTATGTATCAGTATTTGGTGTGTATGTATCAGTATATGGCGTCTATGTATCAGTATTTGGTGTGTATGTATCAGTATTTGGTGTGTATGTATCAGTATATGGTGTCTATGTATCAGTATTTGGTGTCTATGTATCAGTATATGATGTCTATGTATCAGTATTTGGTGTGTATGTATCAGTATATGGTGTGTATGTATCAGTATTTGGTGTGTATGTATCAGTATATGGTGTCTATGTATCAGTATTTGGTGTCTATGTATCAGTATCTTTTATGTATTGGTATTTGGTGTATTTCTAGCAGGATTCTGGTATGTTTCTACCAAGTCTCACTGTGCATGCATAACACTGGGTTTCATTGATGTCACCTCTCTTTACAGGTACGGCTGGATAGAAGGACATATTGTGATTCCTCGTATAACCAAGAACCCAATATGTGCTGCCAACCACGTAGGGATTTACATTCTCACCTCCAACATAACTCAGCACTATGATGTCTACTGCTTCAATGAATCAGGTTAGTATTAAATATTATGTCCAGTTTCTCTGTGACCAGAATGTCACCATCATTTTATAACATAAGATCCCTGTACATCTTAAGTAAATGAGAATAATTTTGCATTCTTATATGTCATAAGTGTCACTATTATGCTGGGTGCAATGATTACTGAGGTACATTAAACGGGTATGGAAGTGACAATAACATGATAAGTAATGTAGGGTGTATAGTCTGTATGAATCATAAGAGCCATGTTCCTGTAAATATAGAAAAATGCCATTACATTGACTCTTTACAGTATAGAAAGCCCTGGCCATGTGCGGCATCTTTATACAAGGTGCAGAGGCGTAACTAGAAACCACAGGGCCCAAGTCCAAGAATCTAAGAAGGGCCCCCCCCCCCCCCAAAAAAAAAAAAGAAGTGAGTTTGATAAATATCTTTTTTTTTTTTACATTTAACACAGAAAAAAATGTCTGCAAAAGAAGGTACCCTGTGCCCACAGTCTGTGAGATGGTCTGACCCCCTATTACTGTATAGTGACACTGTTTAACACCAGTACTGTATATAGTGAGTCAGTGACACAGTCTATAATCTGCCGGTGAGATGGCTGGCCTGACCCTACCCGCCCCATTACTTTATAAAGTGACCACAGTAGTCTGTGGCATGGTCCAGCCCCCCTGTACTGTATATAGTGGTACTGTATAGTGACACTGTTTACCCCCCGCCACCCCATGCTGTAGTAACAAGGTCTGTAATTTGCTGGTTCCACAAACATACACACACACATACATGCATAAATACACACACAGTCACATACATACATACACACACACACACACATACATGCATAAATACACACACAGTCACATACATACATACACACACACACACATACATGCATAAATACAGACACAGTCACATACATACATACAGACATACACACACAAATACATGCATAAATGCACACACAGTCACATACATACATACAGACATACACACATACATGCATAAATACACACACAGTCACATACATACATATACACACACACACACACATACATGCATAAATACACACACAGTCACATACATACATACACACACACACACACATACATACATACACACACACACACATAAACACCAATGGGTAAAACAGAAACACTAACCCCTGTAGTCAGAGACACTAGTGAAGCATCATGTCACACTCACATGATATCAGTGCAGGCAATGGCAGGTCAACGTTTTTTATTGTTAAAAAAAAATTATATATTTTTTTTACGCTGGGGGCCCAGTTGCAATTGCGACCTCTGCACCCCCTGTAGTTTCGCCCCTGACAAGGTGCTATACAGGGCTTTATACAAGGTGATATACAGGTTTTATACAAGGTGATATACAGGGCTTTATACAAGGTGAAATAAAGGGCTGTATACAAGGTTATGTGTAGAGCTTTATACAAGGTTATATACAGGGCTTTATACAAGATATATACAGGTTATATACAAGGTTATATACAGGGCTTTATACAAGGTTATGAACAGGGCTTTATACAAGGTGATATACAAGGCTTTATACAAGGTTATGAACAGGGCTTTATACAAGGTGATACACAGGTTTTATACAAGGTGATATACAGGACTTTATACAAGGTTATGAACAGGGCTTTATACAAGGTGATACACAGGTTTTATACAAGGTGATATACAGGGCTTTATACAAGGTGATACACAGGGCTTTATACAAGGTTATATACAGGGCTTTATACAAGGTGATACACAGGGCTTTATACAAGGTTATGAACAGGGCTTTATACAAGGTGATATACAGGGCTTTATACAAGGTTATGAACAGGGCTTTATACAAGGTGATATACAGGTTTTATACAAGGTGATATACAGGGCTTTATACAAGATAATACACAGGGCTTTATACAAGGTTATGAACAGGGCTTTATACAAGGTGATACACAGGTTTTATACAAGGTGATATACAGGACTTTATACAAGGTTATGAACAGGGCTTTATACAAGGTGATACACAGGTTTTATACAAGGTGATATACAGGGCTTTATACAAGGTGATACACAGGGCTTTATACAAGGTTATATACAGGGCTTTATACAAGGTGATACACAGGGCTTTATACAAGGTTATGAACAGGGCTTTATACAAGGTGATATACAGGGCTTTATACAAGGTTATGAACAGGGCTTTATACAAGGTGATATACAGGTTTTATACAAGGTGATATACAGGGCTTTATACAAGATAATACACAGGGCTTTATACAAGGTTATGAACAGGGCTTTATACAAGGTGATATACAGGTTTTATACAAGGTGATATACAGGGCTTTATACAAGATAATACACAGGGCTTTATACAAGGTTATATACAGGGCTTTATACAAGGTGATACACAGGGCTTTATACAAGGTGATATACAGGGCTTTATACAAGGTTATGAACAGGGCTTTATACAAGGTGATACACAGGTTTTATACAAGGTGATATACAGGGCTTTATACAACATGATGTACAAGGCTTTATACAAGGTGATACACATGGCTTTATACAAGGTGATATACAGGGCTTTATACAAGGTGATGTACAGAGCTTTATACAAGGTTATATACAGGGCTGTATACAAGGTGATACACAGGGCTTTATACAAGGTGATACACAGGCCTTTATACAAGGTTATATACAGGGCTTTATACAATGTGATATACGGGTTTAAACAAGGTTATATACAGAACTTTATACAAGGTGATATACAAGTTTTCCTTCTTAATATAAGGAGAGTCCACTGTGTCATTCTTTACTGTTGGGAAATACCGAACCTTGCCACCAGGAGGAGGCAAAGACACCCCAGCCAAAGGCTTAAATATCTCTCCCACTTCCCCATCCCCCATTCATTCTTTGTCTTTCGTCACAGGAGGATGGCAGAGAAGTGTCAGAAGGTTTTGGAGTAGTTCCTTAGGAAGGGTATCTGCCCTTCGATATGGGACTGGAGTTTTTAAGTAGTCTTGTCAGCCTCTCAGTTAGAGCATTGACGAAAGATAGAGTCTGGAGATGCAGGTAGAGTCTTTCTGCGAACCCATCCAGACTACCTGCTAACAGCTCCTAAGCAATCAGTGTTGACGAGTTTCACTGCCTGCTTGTTCTCTCACTCAAGTCCATGTCAAGAGCAATGCTACAAGACTGTCACACTTGAGAGGCTGTGTTTATGTTCCACAGCATGGATTCTGGTAAGATCGTTTCAATTTTTACATATGTTGAAAACGCTAGAAGACAGGCTCATAGTGTGGCTCCTTTTATCTTAATAGACTCATAGGTTAATATCTCCAAAGGGGGATTTGTGAACAGTGGGGATTAATCAAATGTGATGCTTTGATTTTATGCTGCCTTATGTTTGAGATTTTTTGGGCTCATAGGCTGTTTGTTATATGGCTGGAACGCACAGGTTTTTATTTTCACTTTGAACGTTGCACAGCTTGTAGCTTGGCGCACTTTTTCTCATAGCAGGGGCAGTCATGTCTTGCGCACCATCCAGGATTGCGTAGGGGGCAGACTGATGCTCTTTTCAGACGCTTGGTTCAGGGACGTGCAGGATCCATGGGTCCTGGAGGTCATAGCTCAGGGATACAAGATAGGTTTTAAGTCTCATCCACCCAAGGGCAGATTTCTCCTCTCAAGCCTGTCTTTCAGACCAGAAAAAGGGAAGCCTTCCTGGGGTGCATGAGGGATCTGTCCTCCTTAGGGGTCATTGTCCCCGTACCTATTGCAGAAAGAGGTTTAGGATACTTTTAAACCTTTTCGTGGTCCCAAAGAAGGAGGGAACTTTCCGCCCGATTCTGGACCTAAAGTGCTTAAACAAATTTCTAAATGTCCCTTCGTTCAAGATGGAGACGATAAGGTCCATCCTTCCCTTAGTTTAGGAAGGACAGTTCATGACCACTATAGATCTGAAGGATGTTTAACTTCATGTTCCAATGCACAAGGATTACTTCCAGTTCCTAAGGTTTGCGTTCCTGGACCAGCACTTCCAGTTGATTGCATTTCCGTTTGGTCTAGCTATGGCTCCAAGAATTTTTACAAAGGTTCTAGGGGCTCTTCTAGCTGTTGCCAGAACCCAGGGTATAGCAGTAGCTCCCTACTTTGACGATATTCTGGTACAAGCACCCTCTTTTCGTCTGGCGAAAGACCATTCAGAATCTCTCATCTCTCTTCTTCGATCACATGGATGAAAGATAAACCTAGAAAAGAGTTCTCTTATACCAAGCACCAGGGTGGAATTCCTGGGTACTATAATAGACTCCATATCCATGAGGACCAGAGACGTTGCAAGCTAGCTTCGGCAGGTCTTGCCCTCTGGACCTCCTTAAGGCCCTCTGTGACGCAGTGTATGAAGGTAATTGGTCTTATGGTGTCCAGCATGGACATCATTCCCTTTTCCAGGTTCCAACTCAAACTGTTGCAACTGTGCATGCTAAAGCAGTGGAAGGGCGATCATTCGGATCTGTCTCAACAGATTTCTCTGGACAACCGGTCAAGAGAATCGCTCTCTTGGTGGCTCTGTCCAGATCATCTGTCCTGAGGGACATCCTTCTTAAGACCATCCTGGGAGATTGTGACTACGGACGCAAGTCTATCAGGATAAGGAGCTGTTTGGGGTGTCGAGAAGACACAGGGCCTGTGGACTCAGGAGGAATGCTCCCTCCCGATCAACATTCTGGAACTTTGGGCAATCTTCAATGCTCTGAAGGTTTGGCCCCTTCTGGGTTCGTCCCAGTTAATCAGATTCCAATCAGATAATATAACCTTGGTGGCTTACATCAACCATCAGGGTGGAACGAGAAGCCCCCTAGCAATGTGGGAAGTATCTCAGATTCTGTAGTGGGAGGAGGCCTTTCACTGTCAGCGATCCACATTCCGGGTGTGGACAACTGGGAAGCGGATTTTCTCAACAGACAATATTTTAATCTGGGGGAATGGTCTCTCCATCCCGAAGTGCTTTCAAAGATATGCAATAGGTGTGGGACTCCGGAGATAGATCTCATGGCGTCCCGTCTCAATACCAAGCTACCCAGATATTGGTAGAGGTCCAGGGATCCTCAAGCGGAGCTAATAGATGCATTAGCAGTGCCTTGGAGGTTCAGTCTAATTTACCTTTTCCCGCCGCTACCTCTCGTTCCTCGTGTAGTGACCCGCATCAAGCAAGAGCAGGCATCAGTGATACTGATTGCTCCATCGTGGCCGCGAAGGATGTAGTTCACGGATCTGGTGGGGATGTCATCATCTCCTCCGTGGAAGCTACCTTGTCACAGGGATCTGCTGGAACAAGGTCCTTTTGTTTATCAAAATCTAGATTCTCTGAGGCTGACTGTGTGGAGATTGAACGCTTAGTTCTAGCCAAGAGAGGTTTTTATGAGAGAGTTATTGGTACTCTCATTCAAGCTCGTAAGCCGGTTACTCGTTGCATCTATCATAAGGTGTGGAGAACCTACTTATTCTGGTGTGAAGAGCGTGGATTTTCCTGGCTTTCAACTTTAAACACCGATACAGCTGAGCGCAAAAAATACCACAATTTCACACATGCCATGTATATCACCTTGTATAAAGCCTTGTATAATAAAAAACGCTGGATACAACTTTGTATAAAGCCCTGTACATAACCTTGTATAAAACATAAATTATGCTTACCAGATAATTTCATTTCCTTCTGTATAAGGAGAGTCCACAACATCAGGAGGAGGCAAAGACACTCTAGCCAAAGGCTTAAATACCTCTTCCACTTCCCCCATCCCCCAGTCATTCTGCTGAGGAAACATGGAACAGTAGGAGAAATATCAGGGTATAAATGGTGCCAGAAGAAAAATATAATTTAGAGGGCCGCCCATCGGAGAACACAGGCGGGGGCCGTGGACTCTCCTTATACAGAAGGAAATTAAATGATGTGGTATTCCAATTTACTTTTATCATAAAATTTACTTTATTCTATTGGTATTCTTTGTTGAAACCTAAATCTAGGTAGGCTCATATGCTAATGTTTAAGCCTTTGAAGGCCGCCTCTTATCTCAGTGCTTTTTGTTAGATTTTCACAGCTAGACAGTGCTAGTTCATGTGTGCCATATAGATAACATTGTGCTGATTCCTGAGGAGTTATTTATGAGTCAGCACTGATTGATTAAAATGAAAGTCTGTCAAAAGAACTGAGATAAGGAGGCAGTCTGCAGAGGCTTAGATACAAGGTAATCACAGAGGTAAAAAGTGTATTAATATAACTGTGTTGATTATGCGAAACTTGGGAATGGGTAATAAAGGGATTATCTATCTTTTTAAACAATAAAAATTCTGGAGTAGACTGTCCCTTTAAGGACAAACAGGTAGATTACGTTTGTGCGTTCGTCTTTTAACGCTGAAAAAATGGTAATTTCAGCGTAAAAACAGCAACGCAGCCATTACAAGTCTTGTCGGTATAGCTGTACCGCAGGCCTTTTAGCCTGTAACGCAACGTCAGCCCCGCAAACGTAAAAATTAAGTTTCTTTTTAAAGACACGATGAGTCCACGTATTTCATCCTTGTGGGATTACGCCTCCTGGTCAGCAGGAGGAGGCAAAGAGCACCACAGCAGAGCTGTATATATAGCTCCTCCCTTCCCTCCCACTCCAGTCATTCTCTTTGCCTACGTTAGTGATAGGAGATGGCAAAGTGAGGTGTTAGTTTTTGATTCTTCAATCAAGTGTTTTTTATTTTAAAAACAGTGCCAGAGTGTGCTGTTTTGTTTAGGGTGTAGCCGTAGTCCATATCAGTCTCTACAGAAGAGTATTGGGCTTTAGAGCAATGGGAACTGGTGGGACATAATTCTCACTGCGCCTCCCATACTGGTATGCTGCCCTTCTCAGGATGACCTAAACATCTAACTCAGGTCCTATCTGTTTCCACAGGACTATGGGAGGGAGAGGACCTCACAACTATAGTCACAACTATAGTTATTTATTCACATTCTAAGCTGGAGCTACACTTGTGAGTGTGCATTGCTGTTGGAAGTCGTTACCCTTGATATAACAAAGAATCTGCAATTGTCAGCTGGACCGGCAGAGACTGACATTATTGGCAAGCAAGGTCGACAGAATCCGACAAGGGTACTACTGCACGAAACTTTTCCGCAGAGAAAAATCAGAGCTCCTCAGTTTGAGGATTGGACAGAGGTAATTCTTTCACACATCACTCTTTCAAAGGTATCTTGCGTGTTGTTATACACTTAAGAGCAGATACTTTGGCAGCGGAAATTTCAGTTACCTTCTAAAGCCGCTCCGATAAAGGACCAATCAGGAGGCCGATCCAGGACAGCGCCCATAAAGGTGACGTCACCCCGCTACGGCGGTAACTTTGAACACAGAGACTTCAGAACACACACAGTGTGGGGGTAAGCCTGCGGTTGATCGCTAACTTAGAGTATGAACTTTGGAATTTACTCCTGATATCTTTCCAACTTGAACTGTTATTAGTTCCATTGGCCCACAATAACGGATCTTCCTCTATATATATTTTTATGTGGTGGCAACCTGAGTTTTATTTTTATTTTTAACGGAGACGTCCGTTAGTTTTATGCATTTATACAATTTTAAGAGAATTGTCTAATATCATTCTTTTATGTTTTATGAAGTATATTAAATTGGCATAGTCCCTTTTTTAAATGTAAGATTTGGTCTCTTTTTTCAACCTCAGTATTTTATACATTCTAAGAACACTAGTGTACTGTTTAAAGGGATACCCTTTGTAACTTGAAATATTAAGTATTTCGTTTTCTACTGTATATACACACCATTAATGAACAGCACTTTGAATTCATTTAGTTTTTGTTTTTGATAGTACTTTATTTGCAGGATACACCTGGTTTAATTATATTCACGTTTAGAGACACCTTTAGCTTTTTAGCGCTCCTGTTTTCTGTTATCTCATAGTACTATTTTCTGGCCTATATTAGGGACTTTTAGGTCTTTTCAGGAGTTTGGTGTATCACCCTGCGCTCATATTTAACCTTTTATTTTATATATTGGAGCTGAAAAGTGCAGTTTCTAATAAGTCTGGGGCACACTTAGTTATACTCAGAGTGGACAGAGTGGACGGGTAAATTGTTACTTTATTTTCTGGGATGTGACTCTTCAGGTGGAAGGGGTTGCCATGATGACAGCATGGTACATAGGCACTGGGCTAGGACTAAGGGACAGTATCGGCATATTTTATTATTATACATTCCCGGTACGATCTGTTTAAGATGACGCCCACAATGGGCGGGGCCTATTTTCTCGCACTTCTGAGTTGTTGCGCATTCTGCATTGCCACTTGTTCCGGTCTTGTTCGGAAGTCAAAGTCTGGGAACACATCTGCCGAGATTTGTACAGCTCGCCTGGCAGTGCGCTGAACTGCATGGTTAAATAAGCAAGCGGTTGATAGCGCTCTATAGCCCGGCCGAACACCTTCCTGACAGAGGTCTGGGGACTGGCGACAGGTAGGCGCCTCAGTTTAGCTGTTGAGGCAAGAGGTGTCTGAACGGAGCAAACAGTTATTTGGTTTTCAGACTTAATCTGCTTAGACTTTAAGTTTTCCTTTTTCTGTTTGAAACAGTAATAAAAAACGTCTAAGTTTAATTCTTAAAGTCACAGTGCTCAAAGCAAAATAAAGTCATTTGTTATATTGATAGCACTGTACTATACTATTTTTGTACTTATTTCTCGTACAGTAAGAGAGTCTGAGTAGTACATTTAAGGGGCCTCTATCATTTAAAGGGCCAGTTTTAAATTTATAGGATTTTTTTTCAAGATATTTGTTGCTTCATTTTCTAACCTGTTCTATAGAATTGACTTAGAAAATGTTACTTGCGCAATGTGTTTGGATGCCAATGTGGAACCTCCTGTTCCTTTTTGTCCCTCATGTGTTGAGAGGGCTTTAAGCTATAGAGATAAAAAACTTTCATGATAAAAAATTGTCAGTGGCGGATGCCTCTCAAGAGTCTAACAATGAGAGTCAGGGTATGCCACAGCTTTCTCCTCAAACGTCCCAGCCTTTAACGTCCGCCCAAGCAGTGCCATGTACTTCGCCTCAAATTTCTGCTGCAGTTTAATTAAAAGATATTGCTGCAGTTATGTCTTCTACTCTTTCTGAGGCGTTATCTGCCTTTCCTATACTTCAAGGCAAACGTAAAAGGAAGGACAACTATGTAGTTAACAAAGTGTCTGATGCTCTGGTAGTAACCTCTGACGTACTCTCCCAGGGATCAGAGATAGAGGGTATGAAGGTTCTGTCAGAAGGTGAAATTTCGGACTCAGGGAGTGCCTTACATTTGACTGATTCTGAGGTTGTTTCTTTCCGGTTTAAACTAGAACACCTCCGTCTGTTACTCAAGGAGGTTTTAATGACCTTGGACGATTGTGATTCCGCAGGAGTGGTCGTTCCTGAGAAATTGAGTAAGTTAGACAGATACCTAGAAGTTCCTTCTTACTCAGAGGTTTCTCCGGTTCCCAAGCGAACTTCGGAGATTATTGCTAAGGAATGGGAGAGACCTGGTATTCCCTTTTCTCCCTCTCCTATTTTCAAGAAAATGTTCCCAGTTGCAGAAGCTGTCAAGGAAACTTGGCAATCGGTCCCTAAGGTGGAAGGGGCTATTTCCACCTTGGCCAAGCGGACTACTATTCCTATTGAGGATAGTTGTGCTTTCAAAGATCCCATGGATAAGAAGTTGGAGGGTCTACTGAAAAAGATCTTTGTACACCAGGGTTTACTTCTACAACCTGCCGCATGTATTGTTACAGGTTTTTTTTTGTACTTTAGCTAATTTAATTTAGCTAATTGTATGTAATTTATTTAATTGTATTTAATTTAGTTAATTTATTTAATTATAGTGTCGTGTTAGGTGTTATTGTAACTTAGGTTAGGTTTTATTTTACAGATACTTTTGTATTTATTTTAGCTAGGTAGTTATTAAATAGTTAATAACTATTTAATAACTATTCTACCTAGTTAAAATGAATACAAACTTGCCTGTAAAATAAAAATAAACCCTAAGATAGCTAGAATATAACTATTAGTTATATTGTAGCTAGCTAAGGGTTTATTTTATAGGTAAGTATTTAGTTTTAAATAGGAATAATTTAGTTAATGATAGGAATATTTATTTAGATTTATTGTAATTATATTTAAGTTAGTGGGTGTTAGGTTTAGGGTTAGACTTAGGTTTAGGGGTTAATAACTTTAATAGAGTGGCAGCGACATTGGGGGCGGCAGATTAGGGTTTACTAAATGTAATGTAGGTGTCGGCGACATTGGGGAAGGCAGATTAGGGGTTAATAAATAGTATTTAGGTGTTGGCGCTGTCGGGGGCAGCAGATTAGGGGTTAATACATATAATGTAGGTGGCGGCGGTGTCCGGAGCGGCAGATTAGGGGTTAATAATATAATGCAGGTGTCTGCGATGTCGGGGGCGGCAGATTATGGGGTTAATAAGTGTAAGATTAGGGGTGTTTAGACTCGGGTTCATGTTAGGGTGTTAGGTGAAGACATACATTTTATTTCCCCATAGGAATCAATGGGGCTGCGTTAAGGACTATTACGCTGCTTTTTGGCAGGTGATAGACTTTTTTTTCAGCCGGCTCTCCCCGTTGATTCCTATGGGGAAATCGTGCACAAGCACGTTACACCAGCTCACTGCTGATTTAAGCAGCGCTGGTATTGGAGTGCGGTAATGAGCAAACTTTTGCTCAATGCTCACTTCTTGCCTTTTAACGACGGGTTTCTGAAAACTCGTAATACCAGCGCTGTAGGTAAGTGAGCGGTGAGGGAAAACTGCTCGTTAGCACCGCACAGCCTCTAATGCAAAACTCGTAATCTAGGTATAAGTTTAAACTAGCAATTAAACTAATATAACTATTAAACTAAAATTAAACTAACTACCAATTAAATAAACTATATTACACATTAAAAAAATCCTAACACTACTCTAAAAATTACAAACTATCTAATTACAAAAAAATAAAAGACTAAGGCCTAGATTTGGAGTTTGGGGGTAGCCGTGAAAACCAGCGTTAGAGGCTCCTAACGCTGGTTTTAGGCTACCGCCGGTATTTGGAGTCAGTCAAAAAAGGGTCTAACGCTCACTTTTCAGCCGCGACTTTTCCATACCGCAGATCCCCTTACGTCAATTGCGTATCCTATCTTTTCAATGGGATCTTTCTAACTCCGGTATTTAGAGTCATGTCTGAAGTGAGCGTTAGAGATCTAACGACAAAACTCCAGCCGCAGAAAAAAGTCAGTAGTTCTGGGCTAACGCCGGTTCATAAAGCTCTTAACTACTGTGCCCTAAAGTACACTAACACCCATAAACTACCTATGTACCCCTAAACCGAGGCCCCCCCATATCGCCGACACTCGATTAAATTTTTTTAACCCCTTATCTGCCGACCGCCACCTACGTTATCCTTATGTACCCCTAATCTGCTGCCCCTAACACCGCCGACCCCTATATTATATTTATTAACCCCTAATCTGCCCCCCACAACGTCGCCGCCAGCTACCTACACTTATTAACCCCTAATCTGCCGTCCGCACGCCGCCGCCAGCTACGTTATAGCTATGTACCCCTAATCTGCTGCCCTAACATCGCCGACCCCTATATTATATTTATTAACCCCTAACCTGCCCCCCACAACGTCGCCGCCACCTACCTACAATAATTAACCTCTAATCTGCCGACCGCAAAGAGCCGCCACCTACATTATAGCTATGTAATAAATGTATTAACCCCTAAAGCTAAGTCTAACCCTAACACTAACACCCCCCTAAGTTAAATATAATTTAAATCTAACGAAATTAATTAACTCTTATTAAATAAATTATTCCTATTTAAAGCTAAATACTTACCTGTAAAATAAATCCTAATATAGCTACAATATAAATTATAATTATATTATAGCTATTTTAGGATTTATATTTATTTTACAGGTAACTTTGTATTTATTTTAACCAGGTACAATAGCTATTAAATAGTTAAGAACTATTTAATAGCTAAAATAATTACAAAATTACCTGTAAAATAAATCTTAACCAATTAAACCTAACACTACACTATCAATAAATTAATTAAATAAAATACCTACAATTACCTACAATTAAACCTAACACTACACTATCAATAAATTAATTAAATACAATATCTACAAATAAATACAATTAAATAAACTAACTAAAGTACAAAAAATAAAAAAGAACTGTTACAAAAAATAAAAAAATATTTACAAACATAAGAAAAATATTACAACAATTTTAAACTAATTACACCTACTCTAAGCCCCCTAATAAAATAACAAAGCCCCCCAAAATAAAAAATGCCCTACCCTATTCTAAATTACAAAAGTTCAAAGCTCTTTTACCTTACCAGCCCTGAACAGGGCCCTTTGCGGGGCATGCCCCAAGAAATTCAGCTCTTTTTCCTGTAAAAAAACACATACAATACCCCCCCAACATTACAACCCACCACCCACATACCCCTAATCTAACCCAAACCCCCCTTAAATAAACCTAACACTAAGCCCCTGAAGATCTTCCTACCTTGTCTTCACCATGCCAGGTATGACCGATCCGTCCTGGCTCCGATATCTTCATCTAAGCCCAAGCGGGGGCTAGACATCCATCATCCGACGGCTGAAGAAGTCCAGAAGAGGCTCCAAAGTCTTCATCCTATCCGGGAAGAAGAGTAGATCCGGACCGGCAACCATCTTCTTCCAAGCGGCATCTTCTATCTTCATCCGATGAGGACCGGCTCCATCTTGAAGACCTCCACCGCGGACCCATCTTCTAATTAATTTATTGATAGTGTAGTGTTAGGTTTAATTGTAACTTAGGTTAGGATTTATTTTACAGGTAATTTTGTAATTATTTTAACTATTTTAGCTATTAAATAGTTCTTAACTATTTAATAGCTATTGTACCTGGTTAAAATAAATACAAAGTTACCTGTAAAATAAATATAAATCCTAAAATAGCTATAATATAATTATAATTTATATTGTAGCTATATTAGGATTTATTTTACAGGTAAGTATTTAGCTTTAAATAGGAATAATTTATTTAATAAGAGTGAATTAATTTCGTTAGATTTAAATTATATTTAACTGAGGGGGGTGTTAGTGTTAGGGTTAGACTTAGCTTTAGGGGTTAATACATTTATTAGAATAGCGGTGAGCTCCAGTCGGCAGATTAGGGGTTAATGTTTGAAGTTAGGTGTCGGCGATGTTAGGGAGGGCAGATTAGGGGTTAATACTATTTATTATAGGGTTAGTGAGGCGGATTAGAGGTTAATAACTTTATTATAATAGCGGAGCGGTCCGCTCGGCAGATTAGGGGTTAATAAGTGTAGGCAGGTGGAGGCGACATTGTGGGGGGCAGATTAGGGGTTAATAAATATAATATAGGGGTCGGCGATGTTAGGGCAGCAGATTAGGGGTACATAGGGATAATGTAAGTAGCGGCGGTTTTACGGAGCGGCAGATTAGGGGTTAATAATAATATGCAGGGGTCAGCGATAGCGGGGGCGGCAGATTAGGGGTTAATAAGTGTAAGGTTAGGGGTGTTTAGACTCGGGGTACATGTTAGAGTGTTAGGTGCAGACGTAGGAAGTGTTTCCCCATAGCAAACAATGGGGCTGCGTTAGGAGCTGAACGCGGCTTTTTTGCAGGTGTTAGGTTTTTTTTCAGCTCAAACAGCCCCATTGTTTTCTATGGGGGAATCGTGCACGAGCACGTTTTTGAAGCTGGCCACTTCCGTAAGCAACTCTGGTATCGAGAGTTGCAGTGGCGTTAAATATGCTCTACGCTCCTTTTTTGGAGCCTAACGCAGCCATTCTGTGGACTCTCAATACCAGAGTTATTTTAAAGGTACGGCCAGAAAAAAGCCAGCGTTAGCTACGCGGGTCGTTACCGACAACACTCTAAATCTAGCCGTAAATTACAAAAAATAACAAACACTAAATTACAAAAAATAACAAACGAAATTATCAAAAATAAAAAAGAATTACACCTAATCTAATAGCCCTACAAAAATAAAAAAGACCACCCAAAATAAAAAAAAAACTAGCGTACAATAAACTACCAATAGCCCTTAAAAGGGCCTTTTGTAGGGCATTGCCCTAAGTTTAACAGTTCTTTTTACCTGAAAAAAAATACAAAGACCCCCCCAACAGTAAAACCCACCACCCAACCAACCCCCCCAAAATAAAAAACCTAGCTGTAACAAAAACCTAATCTACCCATTGCCCTGAAAAAAGGGCATTTGTATGGGCATTTAGCTCTTTTGCATTGCCCTGAAAAGGGCATTTAGCTCTTTTACAAAAAAGCCCAAACTCTAAACTAAAAAAGAAACCCACCCAAAAAAGTTAAAAAAAATCCTAACACTAACCCCCGAAGATCCACTTACAGTTGCTGAAGTCCTGCTTGAAGGATTTTTATCCCCGTGGCTCCATCTTCATCCAGACGGCGTGGAGCAGGTCCATCCTGAAGACCTCCCGATCGGAGCATCCTCTTCAAACGGTCTCTGCCGTATACTGAATCTTCAATGCAAGGTATGTGATTCAAAATGGCGTCACTTGCATTCCTATTGGCTGATTTGATTTTGGAAATTCAAATCAGCCAATAGGATGAGAGCTACTGAAATTATATTGGCTGATTTGAATAGCCAATAGAATTTCAATAGCTTTCATCCTATTGGCTTATTTGAACAGCCAATAGGATTTCAGTAGCTATAATCCTATTGGCTGATTTAAATTTCCAAAATCAAATCATCCAATAGGAATGCAAGGGACGCCATTTTGAATCGCGTACCTTGAATTGAAGATTCAGTATACGGCGGCGACCGTATGAAGCGGATGCTCCGCGCCAGATGTCTTCAGGATGGACCCACTCCGCGCCGCTGGGATGAAGCTAGAAGATGCCGCCTGGATGAAGATGGATCCTTCAAGCGGGACTTCAGCAACTGTAAGTGGATCTTCGGGGGTTAGTGTTAGGATTTTTTAAACTTTTTGGGGTGTTTTTTTTTTTTAGTTTAGGGTTTGAGCATTTCGTAAAAGAGCTAAATGCCCTTTTCAGGGCAATGCAAAAGAGCTAAATGACCTTTTAAGGGCAATGCCTATACAAATGCCCTTTTAAGGGCAATGGGTAGATTATATTTTTTAGGTAGTTTTTCTCCAACATAGGTGTGTCCGGTCCACGGCGTCATCCTTACTTGTGGGATATTCTCCTCCCCAACAGGAAATGGCAAAGAGCCCAGCAAAGCTGGTCACATGATCCCTCCTAGGCTCCGCCTACCCCAGTCATTCTCTTTGCCGTTGTACAGGCAACATCTCCACGGAGATGGCTTAGAGTTTTTTAGTGTTTAACTGTAGTTTTTCATTATTCAATCAAGAGTTTGTTATTTTCAAATAGTGCTGGTACGTACTATTTACTCAGAAACAGAAAAGAGATGAAGAATTCTGTTTGTATGAGGAAAATGATTTTAGCAACCGTAACTAAAATCCATGGCTGTTCCACACAGGACTGTTGAGAGCAATTAACTTCAGTTGGGGGAACAGTTTGCAGTCTCTTGCTGCTTGAGGTATGACACATTCTAACAAGACGATGTAATGCTGGAAGCTGTCATTTTCCCTATGGGATCCGGTAAGCCATGTTTATTTCGATTGTAATTAAGGGCTTCACAAGGGCTTATTTAAACTGTAGACTTTTTTTGGGCTAAATCGATTGATATTAACACTTATTTAGCCTTGAGGAATCATTTATTCTGGGTATTTTGATTTAATAATATCGGCAGGCACTGTTTTAGACACCTTATTCTTTAGGGGCTTTCCCAAAGCATAGGCAGAGTCTCATTTTCGCGCCGGTGTTGCGCACTTGTTTTTGAGAGGCATGGCATGCAGTCGCATGTGAGAGGAGCTCTGATACTTATAAAAGACTTCTGAAGGCGTCATTTGGTATCGTATTCCCCTTTGGGTTTGGTTGGGTCTCAGCAAAGCAGATACCAGGGACTGTAAAGGGGTTTAAAGCTTAAAACGGCTCCGGTTCCGTTATTTTAAGGGTTAAAGCTTCCAAAATTGGTGTGCAATATTTTCAAGGCTTTAAGACGCTGTGGTGAAAATTTGGTGAATTTTGAACAATTCCTTCATGTTTTTTCGCAATTGCAGTAATAAAGTGTGTTCAGTTTAAAATTTAAAGTGACAGTAACGGTTTTATTTTAAAACGTTTTTTGTACTTTCTGATCAAGTTTATGCCTGTTTAACATGTCTGAACTACCAGATAGACTGTGTTCTGAATGTGGGGAAGCCAGAATTCCTATTCATTTAAATAAATGTGATTTATGTGATAATGACAATGATGCCCAAGATGATTCCTCAAGTGAGGGGAGTAAGCATGGTACTGCATCATTCCCTCCTTCGTCTACACGAGTCTTGCCCACTCAGGAGGCCCCTAGTACATCTAGCGCGCCAATACTCCTTACTATGCAACAATTAACGGCTGTAATGGATAATTCTGTCAAAAACATTTTAGCCAAAATGAACCCTTGTCAGCGTAAGCGTGGCTGCTCTGTTTTAGTTACTGAAGAGCATGACGACGCTGATATTAATATCTCTGAAGGGCCCCTAACCCAATCTGAGGGGGCCAGGGAGGTTTTGTCTGAGGGAGAAATTACTGATTTAGGGAACATTTCTCAGCAGGCTGAATCTGATGTGATTACATTTAAATTTAAATTGGAACATCTCCGCATTTTGCTTAAGGAGGTATTATCCACTCTGGATGATTGTGAAAATTTAGTCATCCCAGAGAAACTATGTAAAATGGACAAGTTCCTAGAGGTGCCGGGGCTCCCAGAAGCTTTTCCTATACCCAAGCGGGTGGCGGACATTGTTAATAAAGAATGGGAAAGGCCCGGTATTCCTTTCGTCCCTCCCCCCATATTTAAAAAATTGTTTCCTATGGTCGACCCCAGAAAGGACTTATGGCAGTCAGTCCCCAAGGTCGAGGGAGCGGTTTCTACTTTAAACAAACGCACCACTATTCCCATAGAGGATAGTTGTGCTTTCAAAGATCCTATGGATAAAAAATTAGAAGGTTTGCTTAAAAAGATGTTTGTTCAGCAGGGTTACCTTCTACAACCCATTTCATGCATTGTCCCTGTCACTACAGCCGCATATTTCTGGTTTGATGAACTGCTTAAGGTGCTCGATAGTGACTCTCCTCCTTATGAGGAGATTATGGACAGAATCAATGCTCTCAAATTGGCTAATTCTTTCACTCTAGACGCCTCTTTGCAATTGGCTAAGTTAGCGGCTAAGAACTCTGGGTTTGCTATTGTGGCGCGCAGAGCGCTTTGGTTGAAATCTTGGTCGGCTGATGCGTCTTCCAAGAACAAGCTACTAAACATTCCTTTCAAGGGGAAAACGCTGTTTGGTCCTGACTTGAAAGAGATTATCTCTGATATCACTGGGGGTAAGGGCCACGCCCTTCCTCAGGATCGGCCCTTCAAGGCAAAAAATAGACCTAATTTTCGTCCCTTTCGTAAAAACGGACCAGCCCAAGGTGCTACGTCCTCTAAGCAAGAGGGTAATACTTCTCAGGCCAAGCCGGCTTGGAGACCAATGCAAGGCTGGAACAAGGGAAAGCAGGCCAAGAAACCTGCCACTGCTACCAAGACAGCATGAAATATTGGCCCCCGATCCGGGACCGGATCTGGTGGGGGGCAGACTCTCTCTCTTCGCTCAGGCTTGGGCAAGAGATGTTCTGGATCCTTGGGCGCTAGAAATAGTCTCCCAGGGTTATCTTCTGGAATTCAAGGGACTTCCCCCAAGGGGGAGGTTCCACAAGTCGCAGTTGTCTTCAGACCACATAAAAAGACAGGCGTTCTTACATTGTGTAGAAGACCTGTTAAAAATGGGAGTAATTCATCCTGTTCCATTAAGAGAACAAGGGATGGGGTTCTACTCCAATCTGTTCATAGTTCCCAAAAAAGAGGGAACGTTCAGACCAATCCTAGATCTCAAGATCTTAAACAAATTTCTCAAGGTCCCATCGTTCAAGATGGAAACCATTCGAACTATCCTTCCTTCCATCCAGGAAGGTCAATTTATGACCACGGTGGATTTAAAGGATGCGTATCTTCATATTCCTATCCACAAGGAACATCATCGGTTCCTAAGGTTTGCATTCCTGGACAAACATTACCAGTTCGTGGCGCTTCCTTTCGGATTAGCCACTGCTCCAAGGATTTTCACAAAGGTACTAGGGTCCCTTCTAGCGGTGCTAAGACCAAGGGGCATTGCAGTAGTACCTTACCTGGACGACATTCTGATTCAAGCGTCGTCCCTTCCTCAAGCAAAGGCTCACACGGACATTGTCCTGGCCTTTCTCAGATCTCACGGCTGGAAAGTGAACGTGGAAAAGAGTTCTCTATCCCCGTCAACAAGGGTTCCCTTCTTGGGAACAATTATAGACTCCTTAGAAATGAGGATCTTTCTAACAGAGGCCAGAAAAACAAAGCTTCTGGACTCTTGTCGGATACTTCATTCCGTTCCTCTTCCTTCCATAGCTCAGTGCATGGAAGTGATCGGGTTGATGGTGGCGGCGATGGACATAGTTCCTTTTGCGCGCATTCATCTAAGACCATTACAACTGTGCATGCTCAGTCAGTGGAATGGGGACTATACAGACTTGTCCCCGAAGATACAAGTAAATCAGAGGACCAGAGACTCACTCCGTTGGTGGCTGTCCCTGGACAATCTGTCTCAAGGGATGATGTTCCACAGACCAGAGTGGGTCATTGTCACGACCGACGCCAGTCTGATAGGCTGGGGCGCGGTCTGGGGATCCCTGAAAGCTCAGGGTCTTTGGTCTCGGGAAGAATCTCTTCTACCGATAAATATTCTGGAACTGAGAGCGATATTCAATGCGCTCCAGGCCTGGCCCCAGCTTGCGAGGACCAGGTTCATACGGTTTCAATCAGACAACATGACGACTGTTGCGTACATCAACCATCAGGGGGGAACAAGGAGTTCCCTAGCGATGGAAGAAGTAACCAAAATTATTCTTTGGGCGGAGTCTCACTCCTGCCACCTGTCTGCTATCCACATCCCAGGAGTGGAAAATTGGGAAGCGGATTTTCTGAGTCGTCAGACATTGCATCCGGGGGAGTGGGAACTCCATCCGGAAATCTTTGCCCAAGTCACTCACCTGTGGGGCATTCCAGACATGGATCTGATGGCCTCTCGTCAGAACTTCAAAGTTCCTTGCTACGGGGCCAGATCCAGGGATCCCAAGGCGGCTCTAGTGGATGCACTAGTAGCACCTTGGACCTTCAAACTAGCTTATGTGTTCCCGCCATTTCCTCTCATCCCCAGGCTGATAGCCAGGATCAAGCAGGAGAGGGCGTCGGTGATCTTGATAGCTCCTGCGTGGCCACGCAGGACTTGGTATGCAGATCTGGTGAATATGTCATCGGCTCCACCTTGGAAGCTACCTTTGAGACGAGACCTTCTTGTTCAGGGTCCGTTCGAACATCCGAATCTGGTTTCACTCCAGCTGACTGCTTGGAGATTGAACGCTTGATTTTATCGAAGCGAGGATTCTCAGATTCTGTGATCGATACTCTTGTTCAGGCCAGAAAGCCTGTGACTAGAAAGATTTACCACAAAATTTGGAAAAAATATATCTGTTGGTGTGAATCTAAAGGATTCCCTTGGGACAAGGTTAAGATTCCTAGGATTCTATCCTTCCTTCAAGAAGGATTGGAAAAAGGATTATCTGCAAGTTCCCTGAAGGGACAGATTTCTGCCTTGTCGGTATTACTTCACAAGAAGCTGGCAGCTGTGCCAGATGTTCAAGCCTTTGTTCAGGCTCTGGTTAGAATCAAGCCTGTTTACAAACCTTTGACTCCTCCTTGGAGTCTCAATTTAGTTCTTTCAGTTCTTCAGGGGGTTCCGTTTGAACCCTTACATTCCGTTGATATTAAGTTATTATCTTGGAAAGTTTTGTTTTTAGTTGCGATTTCTTCTGCTAGAAGAGTCTCAGAATTATCTGCTCTGCAGTGTTCTCCTCCTTATCTGGTGTTCCATGCAGATAAGGTGGTTTTACGTACTAAACCTGGTTTTCTTCCAAAAGTTGTTTCTAACAAAAACATTAACCAGGAGATTATCGTACCTTCTCTGTGTCCAAAACCAGTTTCAAAGAAGGAACGTTTGTTGCACAATTTGGATGTTGTTCGCGCTCTAAAATTCTATTTAGATGCTACAAAGGATTTTAGACAAACATCTTCCTTGTTTGTTGTTTATTCAGGTAAAAGGAGAGGTCAAAAAGCAACTTCTACCTCTCTCTCTTTTTGGATTAAAAGCATCATCAGATTGGCTTACGAGACTGCCGGACGGCAGCCTCCCGAAAGAATCACAGCTCATTCCACTAGGGCTGTGGCTTCCACATAGGCCTTCAAGAACGAGGCTTCTGTTGATCAGATATGTAGGGCAGCGACTTGGTCTTCACTGCACACTTTTACCAAATTTTACAAGTTTGATACTTTTGCTTCTTCTGAGGCTATTTTTGGGAGAAAGGTTTTGCAAGCCGTGGTGCCTTCCATTTAGGTGACCTGATTTGCTCCCTCCCTTCATCCGTGTCCTAAAGCTTTGGTATTGGTTCCCACAAGTAAGGATGACGCCGTGGACCGGACACACCTATGTTGGAGAAAACAGAATTTATGTTTACCTGATAAATTTCTTTCTCCAACGGTGTGTCCGGTCCACGGCCCGCCCTGGTTTTTTTAATCAGGTCTGATATTTTATTTTCTTTAACTACAGTCACCACGGTACCATATGGTTTCTCCTATGCAAATATTCCTCCTTAACGTCGGTCGAATGACTGGGGTAGGCGGAGCCTAGGAGGGATCATGTGACCAGCTTTGCTGGGCTCTTTGCCATTTCCTGTTGGGGAGGAGAATATCCCACAAGTAAGGATGACGCCGTGGACCGGACACACCGTTGGAGAAAGAAATTTATCAGGTAAACATAAATTCTGTTTTTTATGTTGGGGGGTGGGGGTTTGTAATGTTAGTGGGTCTTTGTAAATTTTTTTCAGGTAAAAGAGCTGTTTAACTTAGAGCAATGTCCTACAAAAGGCCCTTTTAAGGTCTATTGGTAGTTTATTATAGCTTAGTTTTTTTTATTTTGGGGTGTTTACTTTTTTTTTTAAATGGGTATTAGAATAGAAATAATTATTATTATTTTTGATAATTCGTTTGTTATTTTGTGTAATGTTTTTTGTCGTTTTGGGGTGGGTTTTTCTTTTTAAAATAGACATTTTTTTATTTTTAATGGGCAACAAAAGAGCTGAATGCCCTTTTAAGGGCAATGCCCATACAAATGCCCTTTTCAGGGAAATGGGTAGATTAGGTTTTACTTTATTTTTATTTTGAGGGTTTAGAGGTGGGGGTTTGTATACTGTTAGGGGGAGTTTGTTTTTCTTTTGTAGAAAAAGAGCTGATATCTTTAGGGCAATGTCCTACAAAAGGCCCTTTTAAGGGCCCTTGGTAGTTTATTATACTGTAGATTAGGGTTTTTTATTTTAGGGTGGGTTTTGGTTTTTTTAAAGGGTATTAGAATAGGAATAATTTTTATTGTTTTGGATAATTTTGTTTGTTATTTTTTGTAATGGTAGTTTTTTTTAATTTTTTGTATTTTTAGTGTTTTTTATTTTTTGTAATGTTAGGTTTTAGTGTAAGGCAGCTTAGGTTTTATTTCACAGGTAAGTTTAGATTTATTTTAACTAGGTAGTTAGTAAATAGTTAATAACTATTTACTAACTAGTCTACCTAGTTAAAATAAATACAAACTTATCTGTGACATAAAATTAAAACCTAAGCTAGATACAATATAACTATTAGTTACATTGTAGCTATCTTAGGTTTTATTTCACAGGTAAGTATGTATTAACGCCTAGATTTGGAGTTCTGCGTTAGCCGTCAAAACCAGCGTTAGGGGGTCCTAACGCTGGTTTTGGCCGCCTGCTGGTATTTGGAGTCAGTCAGGAAAGGGTCTAACGCTCACTTTCCAGCCGCGACTTTTCCATACCGCAGATCCCCCTATGCCATTTGCGTATCCTATCTTTTCAATGGGATCTTTCTAACGCCGGTATTTAGAGTCTTGGCTGAAGTGAGCGTTAGAAATCTAACGACAAGACTCCAGCCGCAGAGAAAAGCTAGGAGTTAAGAGCTTTCTGGGCTAACGCCGGTTCATAAAGCTCTTAACTACTGTGCTCTAAAGTACACTAACACCCATAAACTACCTATGTACCCCTAAACCGAGGTGCCCCCACATTGCCGCCACGCTATAAAAAATTTTTAAACCCTAATCTGCCGACCGCACACCGCCGCAACCTACATTATACCTATGTACCCCTATTCTGCTGCCCCTAATATCGCCGACCCCTATATTATATTTAATAACCCCTAATCTGCCCCCCCAACGTCGCAGCTACCTACCTACAATTATTAACCCCTAATCTGCCGACCGGACCTCACCGCTACTATAATAAATGTATTAACCCCTAATCCGCCTCACTCCCGCCTCAAAAACCCTATAATAAATAGTATTAACCCCTAATCTGCCCTCCCTGACATCACTGACACCTAACTTCAAGTATTAACCCCTAATCTGCCGACCGGACCTCGCCGTTACTCTAATAACTGTATTAACCCCTAAAGCTAAGTATAACCCTAACACTAACACCCCCCTAAATTAAATATAATTTTATCCTAACGAAATAAATTAATCTTATTAAATAAATTATTCCTATTTAAAGCTAAATACTTACCTGTACAATACACCCTAATATAGCTACAATATAAATAATAATTATATTGTAGCTATTTTAGGATTTATATTTATTTTACAGGCAACTTTGTATTTATTTTAACCATGTACAATAGCTATTAAATAGTTAATAACTATTTAATAGCTACCTAGTTAAAATAAATACAAAATTACCTGTAAAATAAATCCTAACCTAAGTTACAATTAAACCTAACACTACACTATCAATAAATAAATTAACTAAACTATCTACAATTATCTACAATTAAATACAAATAAATACACTAACTAAAGTACAAAAAATAAAAAAAGAACTAAGTTACAAAAAATAAAAAAATAATTTACAAACATTATAAAAATATTACAATTTTAAGCTAATTACACCTACTCTAAGCCCCCAAATAAAATAACAAAGCCCCCAAAATAAAAAAATGCCATACCCTATTCTAAAATAAAAATTGTAAAGCTCTTTTACCTTACCAGCCCTTAAAAGGGCCTTTTGCGGGGCATGCCCCAAAGAATTCTGCTCTTTTGCCTGTAAAAAAAACATACAATACCCCCCCCAACATTACAACCCACCACCCACATACCCCTAATCTAACCCAACCCCCCCTTAAATAAACCTAACACTAAGCCCCTGAAGATCTTCCTACCTTGTCTTCACCACGCCGGGTATCACCGATCTGTCCAGAAGAGGGTCCGAAGTCTTCATCCTATCGGGCAAGAAGAGCTCCTCCAGGTAGGTATAATCTGATTGGCTGATGGAATCAGCCAATCAGATTGAAGTTCAATCCGATTGGCTGATCCAATCAGCCAATCAGATTGAGCTTGCATTCTATTGGCTGATCAGTACAGCCAATAGAATGCAAGCTCAATCTAATTGGCTGATTGGATCAGCCAATCTGATTGAACTTCAATCTGATTGGCTGATTCCATCAGCCAATCAGATTATTCCTACCTTAATTCCGATTGGCTGATAGAATCCTATCAGCCAATCGGAATTCGAGGGACGCCATCTTGGATGACGTCCCTTAAAGGAACCTTCATTCGGACTTAGGATGTCGGTGAAGAAGGATGGCTCCGTGTCGGCTGCTTGAAGATGGACCCGCTCCGCGCCGGATGGAAGAAGATAGAAGATGCCCCCTGGATGAAGATGTTTGCCGGTCCGGATGTCCTCTTCTTGCCCGATAGAATGAAGACATTGTACCCTCTGGAGGAGCTCTTCTTGCCCGATAGGATGAAGACTTCGGACCCTCTTCTGGACGGATCGGTGATACCCGGCGTGGTGAAGACAAGGTAGGAAGATCTTCAGGGGCTTAGTGTTAGGTTTATTTAAGGGGGGTTTGGGTTAGATTAGGGGTATGTGGGTGGTGGGTTGTAATGTTGGGGGGGGTGTTGTATGTTTTTTTTACAGGCAAAAGAGCAGAATTCTTGTGGGCATGCCCCGCAAAAGGCCCTTTTAAGGGCTGGTAAGGTAAAAGAGCTTTACAATTTTTATTTTAGAATAGGGTAGGGCATTTTTTTATTTTGGGGGGCTTTGTTATTTTATTAGGGGGCTTAGAGTAGGTGTAATTAGCTTAAAATTGTTGTAATATTTTTATAATGTTTGTAAATTAGTTCTTTTTTATTTTTTGTACTTTAGTTAGTGTATTTATTTGTATTTAATTGTAGATAAATGTAGATAGTTTAGTTAATTTATTTATTGATAGTGTAGTGTTAGGTTTAATTGTAACTTAGGTTAGGATTTATTTTACAGGTAATTTTGTATTTATTTTAACTAGGTAGCTATTAAATAGTTATTAACTATTTAATAGCTATTGTACATGGTTAAAATAAATACAAAGTTGCCTGTAAAATAAATATAAATCCTAAAATAGCTACAATATAATTATTATTTATATTGTAGCTATATTAGGGTTTATTGTACAGGTAAGTATTTAGCTTTAAATAGGAATAATTTATTTAATAAGATTTAATTTTTTTCGTTAGAATAAAATTATATTTAACTTAGTGGGGTGTTAGTGTTAGGGTTAGACTTAGCTTTAGGGGTTAATACAGTTATTAGAGTAGCGGCGAGGTCCGGTCGGCAGATTAGGGGTTAATACTTGAAGTTAGGTGTCGGCGATGTTAGGGAGGGCAGATTAGGGGTTAATAATATTTATTATAGGGTTTTTGAAACGGGAGTGAGGCGGATTAGGGGTTAATACATTTATTATAGTAACGGTGAGGTCCGGTCGGCAGATTAGGGGTTAATAATTGTAGGTAGGTAGCGGCGACGTTGGGGGGGGCAGATTAGGGGTTATTAAATATAATATAGGGGTCGGCGGTGTTAGGGGCAGCAGATTAGGGGTACATAGTTATAATGTAGGTTGCGGCGGTGTACGGAGCGGCAGATTAGGTGTTAAAAAAAATATGCAGGTGTCAGCGATAGCGGGGGCGGCAGATTAGGGGTTAATAAGTGTAACATTAGGGGTGTTTAGACTCGGGGTACATGTTAGGGTGTTAAGTGCAGACTTAGGAAGAGTTTCCCCATAGGAAACAATGGGGCTGCGTTAGGAGCTGAACGCTGCTTTTTTGCCGATGTTAGGTTTTTTTCAGCTCAAACTGCCCCATTGTTTCCTATGGGGGAATCGTGCACGAGCACGTTTTTGAAGCTGGCCGCGTCCGTAAGCACTGCTTGTATTTAGAGTTGCAGTGGCGGTAAATTATGCTATACGCTCCCTTTTTGGAGCCTAACGCAGCCTGTGAACTCTTAATACCAGCGTTGTTTAAAAGGTGCGGGGGGGAAAAAGCACGCGTAGCTAATGCACCCCTTTGGCCGCAGAACTCTAAATCTAGGCGTTAGTTTTAAATAGGTATTATTTAGTTAATAATTGTAACTTTAATTTAGCTTTATTTTAATTATGTTAAAGTTAGGGGGTGTTAGGGTTAGGGTTAGAGTTAGGGTTACGTTAGGGTTAGGTTTAGGGGTTAATATAGTTTAATTTAGGTTGTTGCGATGTGGGGGGCTGGCGGTTTAGGGGTTAATAGGTTTATTTAGTAATAGTGATGTGGGAGGCCAGAGGTTTAGGGGTTAATAACTATTTAGTGGCGGCAGAATAGGGGTTAATAGATTTATTATAGTGTGAGCGATGTTGGGGTGCAGGGGAATAGGGGTTAATAACTTTAGTATAGTGGCGGCGCCGGCGATATCGGGAGCGGCGGATTAGGGGTTAATAGATTTATTTAGGTGGCAGCGATATTGGGAGCAGCAAATTAGGGGTTAATAAGCTTATGTAGGTGTCGACGATGCCGGGGGCAGCCGATTTGAGGTGTTTAGCTGTGGGGTTTATGTTAGGGTGTTAGGTTTAAAGGTTACTTTTTTCCCCCCATAGACATCAATGGGGCTGCGTTACGGAGCTTTTCATTTCGCGATCGCAGGTGTTAGCTTTTTTTCTGACCCGCTCTCCCCATTGATGTTTATGGGGAAAGCGTGCACGAGCACGTCAAAACAGCGCTTGAATTGTGTGCGGTATGGAGCTCAACGCAACCATATCGAATGCACAAGCCGCCTGTTTCAAAACTTGTAAAGCTGCCCTATAGGGGGTGAAATAACGCAACTTTTGTTGCATTCGTTAAATTCCCTATAGCACGCATAACTTGTAATCTACCTGAAAGTAAATTATTATTGTTGCATAATATTTGCCTTTACCCACAATGCAATTTTCTGCTTAAATATTGATGAACTACTAATTATAAAGATTAAAATGATTTGTATTATTGCAGAGATGCGCTGTATCATTATACACAGCAACAAGCTGAAGGAAAGCAGCACGTCAGGGTGGGGCTGTGCTTTGTTCTCTGCTTTCCTGAGATTTTATATTGTTCGTTTTTGCATGTTGTGAAACAAACTTCTGCTTATAACCCAAATCACAAGGTCAGAAGATCTGCAGGTGTGCACAGTGTCATAAAACAGGTGTGCACAGCATCAGACAGGTGTGCACAGCGCCAGACAACAGGTGTGCACGGTGTCAGAAAGGTGTGCACAGTGTCAGACAGGTGTGCACAGTGTCAGACTGGTGTGCACAGTGTCAGACAACAGGCGTGCACAGTGTCAGACAACAGGTGTGCACAGCATCAGACTGGTGTGCACAGCATCAGACTGGTGCGCACAGGGTCAGACTGGTGCACACAGCGTCAAACAACAGGTGTGCACAGCGTCAGACAGGTGTGCACGGCGTCAGACAACAGGTGTGCACAGTGTCAGACAACAGGTGTGCACAGTGTCAGACAGCAGGTGTGCACAGTGTCAGACAACAGGTGTGCACAGTGTCAGACAACAGGTGTGCATAGCGTCAGACAACAGGTGTACACAGCGTCAGACAACAGGTGTGCACAGTGTCAGACAACAGGTGTGCACAGTGTCAGACAACAGGTGTGCACCGTGTGCACAGCGTCAGACAACAGGTGTGCACAGCGTCAGACAACAGGTGTGCACAGCGTCAGACAACAGGTGTGCACAGTGTCAGACAACAGGTGTGCACAGCGTCAGACAGGTGTGCACAGCGTCAGACAACAGGTGTGCACGGTGTCAGACAACAGGTGTGCACGGTGTCAGACAACAGGTGTGCACGGTGTCAGACAACAGGTGTGCACAGCATCAGACAACAGGTGTACACAGTGTCAGACAATAGGTGTGCACAGCGTCAGACAACAGGTGTGAAGAGTGTCAGGCAACAGGTGTGTGCAGCGTCAGACAACAGGTGTGCACAGTGTCAGACAACAGGTGTGCACAGTGTCAGACAACAGGTGTGCACAGCGTCAGACAACAGGTGTGCACAGTGTCAGACAACAGGTGTGCACAGCGTCAGACAACAGGTGTGAAGAGTGTCAGGCAACAGGTGTGTGCAGCGTCAGACAGGTGTGCACAGTGTCAGACTGGTGTGCACAGTGTCAGACAACAGGTGTGCACAGTGTCAGACAACAGGTGTGCACAGCGTCAGACAACAGGTGTGAAGAGTGTCAGGCAACAGGTGTGTGCAGCGTCAGACAGGTGTGCACAGCGTCAGACAGGAGTGCACAGTGTCAGACAGGTGTGCACAGTGTCAGACTGGTGTGCACAGTGTCAGACAACAGGTGTGCACAGCATCAGACAACAGGTGTGCACAGCATCAGACAACAGGTGTGCACAGCATCAGACAACACACCTTATTACAAGTGACCAATCACACAAGTATAAATAAGTCACACAACACCAGCACCTAGATGTAGATTTAATCCTGAAATATAAACCTACATTTCCCTAATGATGTTGCCCTTTGTGAAATGTTCAGGGGTGACAAAGCAGTAGGATCTGTTAGAAGCACTAGAATATGGTAAAAGAGATAGGACGGCAGCACTCCACCCTCGGGAGTATGGGCTTTATGGCAGCTATGGTTAATACTAATACTGTGGTTATCCTCTTTTTGCAGAGACAAGAGATAAGGTCTGTGACCCGGTTGTGTTTCAGGATGCAGTGAGCTTTGATCAGAAATCGATCGATTCCTACGATCCCAGCTTGCAAGGTTTGTACTGGAGAATTTTTACCAAACTGCAGAGCTGCTATATGGGCTGATGCACAATGTGCTCCTAGAGAACCGTACAGGAATGTCCCAGCATGTGTCCCAAATTAACGCTATTGAGCTCTATAGACAAATATTACAGTAACTCCCTGTTGGTAGTTTCAGTATTACAATGAGTTTAATTAATCATTTTGACATTAATAGGCACAGCGAGGTCTGAATACAATAGGTTTTTGCAGACAAACTGACAGCTACTGACTGTATGAACAATAACAATGTACTATGTCATTAAATTTATTTTAAAATGATGCCCTGAGTCTTGTTGTACCGGGGGAAACATATCCTATAATACTGTAGTTGTTAACATATGAAAAAAAGTCATGTAATACTGACCACACCCACGGGTGATTTCCCTTTCAAACACCAATTGTAAATTATACACAAAATAAACAGAATATTAGAGCCTTCTTACAAGGGGAGCACAAAGGTGTTACACGTCCATAGGAAAACAGAATAATCAGAGAATGTTTAGCATGTCTAGCGTACCCTATATTTTCAGTAGGTATTGTGAGCACGCTAAACACCCCAGTGATATGTATGTATAATCGGAATGTAGTGGTTCTTTATGTAAATTACAGCTGTAAAACTTTTTTGAAATAATTAAACAAGAGCAACCTAACACATGACCCTCACAGTCCAATAAGAGCTCTTTAGTATAAATGGGAGGAACAATAATGATGAATAAATTAATAATTCTGGTGTAGTTGTTTGGTTGGTGAAATTATAGAAGCTTGTTATAGATTCCTCCTGCTGTAAAATAAATCTGGGATTTTGACATTTTTTGACAATGGCTTCTGATACTTATGAAATACAGAGCTCTGACTTGTACACTTGTTTCAGATACACAAAATCCGTCTCTAAAACAGAACTCAGAACCAGAGGAAGGAAATGACTATAATAGTACCAATCCCACCCAAGATGGGCATGCAACTGACCAATCAGATGTTTTTAAGCATCCCGATGACGATCAGCAGGGGACCACAGACCCAGAGTCTGTCATCACAGATGATTATTTGATTGAGACAATTGAACCAACAGACAATTCTATTTATCATTCAGGAGATGGCAGACTCCAGGATGGCCAAATACCTTTCAGTGACTACACAGACCAAGACAATTTAATAAATGATGAAACGACAACAGATCTATCTCATCATGGTGACCATGCCCTTTTTGAAACTAATAATAATGGAATTGATGATGTTACAAGTGCCACCGATTCAGATGCAGAAAAGACAGATGAAGATCACCCACATGACCATGGTATGTTTAAAGTTCTTGAACTAGGGTTGATACAGGTTTCATTGCCTAGTGCTATATTGCTTATAGATGTTCTAGATAAATTGCTTTCATAATGGAAACAGTTATGGGTACATAGCCAGACAGAGATGATTGTCTACAGGGAGCCCACAGCTTCTATATCTAGTTGACATACGAATTCTGTAGCAGCTCTTGTACCATGATCTTTCACACATCTGCAGACCACAGTATTTATCTATACTTATTGGTTATAACAAATATGTGCTGCCAGAAGTCTAGATGGTACACATGGCTCAGACCAAGGATACAATAAAGGGCATGTGTAGTGACTTTCACTAAGTACAGGAAGAATCACCAGTAGAAATATTACTGCTTGTAGTTCGAAGCATGGTCAGTGGTATTTCTCTCATGCATTGTAGATATATCAAATAAGATAACACGAGGGTTGACTCTGTGGACAGGTTTCCTCAAACTTAATGAATATAGGCTAATGCATGTCTATTAAGTCTTTATCATAAAGGCTTCATCAGTTAAATGATCTGCTATAAAAGTGCAGTGAGATTTCCTGAGTTTCATTTTCTGACTAATTCCTGGTATGGTCTAAAGTCATATCTGACACATGTCACTGTACGGAGGTGTAAAATCAGTAATGGTAGATTTATGTATACAGGTAAGTCAGCGTAAGGTAGGTCGTTAAATACACTTACATGGTGGATTCTAGGACAGTAATAATTATGCATAATGTCATTACACTATAACTAGAGACTTAGTTTTCATCCTTGAGCACCTCTGTTGTGTTATTCTGCAGATCACTCGTCTAGTGATGGTGCTAAGAAGGGAGGGAGAATGGTTGACCACACTCATGACCACGACCTTGAACATGATCCATCAGCCAACGGATCAATCAGTGCAACCTCTCCAAAGCAAAGACGAGGTGCCCTGGTCCCAGGTAAGTCTAAAAATGCAGTGCTTTGTTTGAGTTTTCACTGGGCACCTGTTAAAGGCTAGACTTGGTTATGTCACCTAATGTACAACATATCAGCACATGCAAGAGCTGAGCATATTTATTAAATATCCCATCAATATCAATGTGTATATATACTGTATCTATATATGTGTGTATAATATATATATATATATATATATATATATAAATTTATGTCTAAATATGTGTATGTATACATATATGTATATGTCTATGTATGTAAATACATATGTATATGTATGTGCAGACATACATACATATAAACACATGTATACACATATACACACACATACTGTATATACAATATATAGTTGCAAAGCGACCATATAGGGACAGAAAAACTGTGCACAGTCTGCCCATCCTGACAACGTAAAATATGCATTTAGAGGGGTTAGCAGTGGTGCGGATGGAAACAGATTTCAATAGGATTCTTATAACACCAGTACTGTTAGTGACAATTACAAAAGTGCGAGTCAGACTTACAATCCAATATAAAAATGAAATATAAAAACACACCATTTGTAGATGTTGTTCTGAACTAACTTTTCCTGCAGATCCCATTAGCTGTACATGATATCACATAGTTATAACATATACATATGTATATGTCCCTATACATATCTAAATATATGCCCTTTCCCTGTAAACTGCATCTCTAAAAGGAATGAATGGAGCTTCAATGAATCAATACATGTATGTTAATAAACCTCTAGATTGTCTCCTGTACCTAGATGTGTATAATTTGAAAAGCCAAAACTGGGCTCAAAAATCTGTTGATAAGAGACTAAAGAATGTATTGTGATTACTAAGAACTTTTCGGCTCCATAGGGAAAATAGAGCTTTTCGGCTCCATAGGGAAAATAGAGCTTTTATCGAGGTTGTGAAACCCATTTGCTACAGCGAGAATCAGCCTGAAAATCTGATGTTGTGATCACAATGAATATAAAGTAGCGTTTTAGCCCAAACATGAGCCAAAAAAGCTGCTGACGAGTGATTGTGATTGAGGTCATAATCAGTAGGTAAACTGCAATCTCACCCTCACACCAGACCCAGATAATGATATTCATGGCCCTAGGTAAGATATGGACTGTTATTACAGCTTCCTTATCTAATCAAAAATAATTAAATCCATTACTGCCGAAGCAGCTACTACAACCCATGTACAGGCACACAAACACATCCACCTACATATGTACACACTCATAAACTTACATACACACACATACATATATATATAAATACACACATACATATGTACACACACACATGAACATACATACATATGTACACACTCATAAACCTACATACACACACATGCATATATATATATAAATACATATGTACACACACACGAACATACATACATATGTACACACTCATAAACCTACATACACACACATGCATATATATATAAATATATATTATAAATATAAATATGAGCATAAGTTTATGAGCATATATATATAAATACACACATACATATGTACACACACACATGAACATACATACATACATATGTACACACTCATAAACCTACATACACACACACATATGTACACACACATAAACATACATACTCATATATAAATACACACATACATATGTACACACACACATAAACATACATACATACATATGTACACACTCTCATAAACCTACATACACACACATACATATATTTATATATAAATACACACATACATATGTACACACACACATGAACATACATACATATGTACACACTCATAAACCTACATACACACACACACACATACATATGTACACACACATAAACATACATACTCATATATAAATACACACATACATATGTATACACACACATAAACATACATATGTACACACACATAAACATACATACTCATATATAAATACACACATACATATGTACACACACATATACATACACATATATACATACACATATATGCATACATATGTACACTCACATAAACATACATACACATAAATACATACACACACATACATATGTACCCACACATAAACATACATATACATATGTGCACTCACATAAATATACACTAATATACATACATACACCAAACACACACACATACTGTACACAATACACATGCATACGTACACACATAAACATAATACACATACAGTATATACATATACACAAACATACATATGTACACACATAAACTTGCAAACACATATATACATACACACATACATATGTACACACATACACAAGTTCATACACATACATGCACATATATATATATATATATGTATACACGCATACACATACATATGTACACACATATATACTTACTCACATAGATACAGATATTTGTTTCTAATGACACGATGAGTCCACGGATCATCTAATTACTAATGGGAATATCACTCCTGCCCAGCAGGAGGCGGCAAAGAGCACCACAGTGAAAGCTGTTAAATATCACCTCTCTTCCCTCCCACCCCAGTCATTCTCTTTGCCTACATTAGAGCAAGGAAGTGGTAAAGTTAGGCAGGGATCATCACAAGTTTCTAAGGTTTGCATTTCTGGACAAACACTTTCAATTTGTGGCTCAGCCCTTCGGCCTTGCCACAGCTCCCAGAGTTTTCTCAAAGTTTCTGGGATCCCTGTTGGCGGAGCTCCGATTACGGGGCATTGCAGTGGCACCCTATATAGACGACATCCTGGTCCAAGCGCCATCCTTTCAACAGGCAATGTTACACACGGAAATGTTGCTATCCTTCCTGCGAGATCACAGATGGAAGGTAAATTTGGAAAAGAGTTCCTTAGTTCCAAATACAACGGTGATTTTCTTGGGAACTATAATAGATTCACTATCAATGAAGATTTTTCTGACAGAAGTCAGGAAATCAAAGATTTTCGATTCTTGCCTAGCGCTTCAGTCCGCTCCTCGGCCTTCAGTGGCTCAGTGCATGGAGGTAATTGGGCTGATGGTGGCGGCAATGGACATCATCCCGTTTGCTCGTTTCCACCTCAGACCTCTGCAGTTAAACATGCTCAGTCAGTGGAACGGAGATTATGCGGATTTGTCTCTGCGAATACAGCTGGAGTAGGAGACAAGGGATTCTCTTCTTTGGTGGTTGTCTCAAGATCATCTCTCCTAGGGAACCTGCTTTCGCAGACCCTCCTGGGTGATTGTGACAACGGACGCCAGCCTTCTGGGATGGGGAGCAGTCTGGGGCTCTCTAAAGGCTCAGGGAACTTGGACTCAGTCGGAGTCTGTTCTGCCCATAAATATTCTGGAGCTGAGAGCAATCTTCAATGCTCTTCTGGCCTGGCCTCAGTAAGCCTCGGCCCGGTTCATCAGAGTCAGTGGCTTACATCAATCATCAGGGAGGAACGCGGAGTTCCTTAGCCATGACAGAGGTAGCCAAGATAATTTGGTGGGTGGAGACCCACAATTGCTGTCTGTCAGCGATCCACATCCCAGGGGTGGACAACTGGGAGGCGGACTTCCTGAGCAGACAGACCTTTCACCCGGGGGAGTGGGAACTCCATCCGGAAGTGTTTTCCATCCTGATTCTCAAATAGGGTCAACCGGAATTGGATCTCATGGCATCTCGTCAGTATGCCAAGCTTCCGAGGTACGGATCGAGGTCAAGGGACCCTCAGGCGGTACTGATAGACGCACTGGCGGTACCTTGGAATTTCAGTTTTGCATACCTATTTCCCCCGTTTGCTCTTCTTCCTCGAGTCATTGGTCGAATCAAGCAGGAGAGGGCATCGGTGATCCTCATTGCACCGGCGTGGCCTCGCAGGATTTGGTATGCAGATCTGGTGGACATGTCATCTCTTCCACCTTGGAGACTTCCGTTGAGGAAGGACCTTCTACTTCAAGGGCCCTTCCTTCATCCAAATCTAGTTTCTCTGAAGCTGACTGCTTGGAGATTGAACTCTTAATTTTATCCAAGCGGGGGGTTTTCAGAACCGGTCATTGAGACCATGATTCAGGCTCGTAAACCTGTGACTAGAAAGATTTACCACAAGATATGGCGTAAATATCTATATTGGTGCGATTCCAAGGGCTACTCTTGGAGTAGAGTTAGGATTCCTAGGATTCTGTCCTTTCTCCAAGAAGGTTTGGAGAAGGGATTATCGGCTATTTCCCTAAAGGGTCAAATATCTGCCTTGTTTATTTTGTTACATAAACGTCTGGCGGACGTACCAGACGTGCAATCCTTTTGTCAGGCCTTGGTCAGGATCAGGCCCGTGTTCAAACCAGTTACTCCTCCCTGGAGTCTTAATTTAGTCCTTAAGGTTCTTCAAGGGGCTCCGTTTGAGCCTATGCATTCCTTAGATATTAAGTTGTTATCTTGGAAAGTTTTGTTTCTTGTCGCTATTTCTTCTGCTCGTAGAGTGTCAGAGCTCTCGGCATTACAGTGTGGGTTTCCTTACCTTATTTTTTATTCGGATAAAGTGGTTTTGAGTACAAAATTAGGGTTTCTACCTAAAGTGGTTTCCAACCGGAACATTAATCAGGAGATTGTTGTTCCTTCCTTGTGCCCTACCCTACTTCTACTAAGAAGGAACGACTTTTGCACAATCTGGACGTGGTTCGTGCACTGAAATTCTATTTACAGACGACTAAGGATTTTCGTCAGTCTTCTGCCTTATTTATGGTTTTCTCTGGAAAATTTAAGGGTCAGAAAGCTACGGCTACTTCCCTTTCTTTGTGGCTGAAGATTATCATACGTTTTGCCTATGAAACTGCTGGACAGCAACCTCCAGAGAGAGTTACGGCTCATTCCACGAGGGCTGTTTCTTCCTCATGGGCATTCAAAAATGAAGCTTCGGTGGAACAGATTTGCAAGGCTGCAACTTGGTCCTCTCTTCACACTTTAAAAATTCTATAAATTTGACACTTTTGCCTCGGCTGAGGCCGCTTTTGGGAGAAAGGTTCTTCAAGCAGTGGTGCCTTCCGTTTAGGTTCCCTGTCTTGTCCCTCCTTTATCATCTATGTACTCTAGCTTGGTTATTGATTCCCATTAATAATTAGATGATCCGTGGACTCATCGTGTCATTAGAAAGTAAACAAAATTTATGCTTACCTGATAAATTTCTTTCTTTCTTGACACAATGAGTCCACGGCCCACCTTGTTCTTAAGACAGTTTGTTACTAAATGTTATAAACTTCAGACACCTCTGCACCTTGTTGCTTCCTTTCTCTCCTTTACTTTGGTCGAATGACTGGGGTGGGAGGGAAGGGAGGTGATATTTAACAGCTTTTGCTGTGGTGCTCTTTGCCGCCTCCTGCTGGGCAGGAGTGATATTCCCATTAGTAATTAGATGATCAGTGAACTCATCGTGTCAAGATATAAATAAATTTATCAGGTAAGCATAAATTTTGTTATACATACACACATATATACATACACACATACTTATATACACACATATTTTACCTTTTATATGTTTATATGTGTGTAACTACTATATTTTAATTGTTTTGTGATACTTTTATTGTAGCCCTAACATTTTACTTCAGGTCTCAAGTCGCACTTACTTCTTTAGCGCTGTTACATATTGCACTTCAGTACAACACATAAATCACAACTTGTAATGTGAGTGAAGTTTAGCGCGGCCGTGTTATCCATTGAAAATATATGAGTGCTAAAGGTATGTCAGCTGCGCTAAACATTCTCTGGGTATTCAGTTTTACCATTCACTTGTAATATCCAATTGCAAGCTAATCTTAGAGCTCCACTTGTAATCTTGGCCCATTTATTTTACCACAGGTTCAATTCTAACCATATCAAGACTGTGTTTCTCTATTTCATACATATTAACTACTGTCCATGAGTGAGATTACAAGTTGTACGGTATAGATGTAGCGTACACACCGTGCCATATGGGGCCGTACCACTATTTCTATACCACAGCCATTACAAGTTGCGAAAAAACTTTATTTTGTTGTGCAGTATGGTGCGTTAATCTCCATACCGCACAAAAGACAAGTCCTGATTTGACGTACTCGTGCACGTATCCCCCCATAGACATCAATGGAGAAAAAGCCTAACACCTGCGATTGCGAAATGGCGATCGCAATAACACATTCCCCATTGATATCTATAGAGACAATAAAGTTTATTATAAATCTAACACCCTAACATAAACCCCTAGTCTAAATACCCCTAATTCGCTGCCCCCAACATCACAAACACTAAATAAAGATATTAAACCCTAATCCGCCGCCCCCTACATTCCCAACACTACAATAAACCTATTAAACCCTAATCTGCCGCCCACGCGCATCGCTAACAGCTAAATAAAACTTTTAACCCCTAATCCGCCGCCCCCGCATCGCAAATAAACTAAACCTATTAATCCCTAAACTGCAAAACACCCACATTGCGACTACATAAATTAAACTATTAACCCCTGAACCTAACACCCCCCTAACTTTAGATTAAACTTTGAATATATTAAAATAAAATAAAAATACCAGTGAAATCAATAAAACCTAAGTTTTAACTATAAACAAATCTAACATTACTAAAAGAAAAATAATATATACCAAAAATAAAAAACCTAAATTAAAAAATCCTAACACTACGGAACCCCCCCCAAAAAAAAACAACCTAACATTACGAAAACAAACTCTAAAATAAAATTACTTAAAAAAAAAATCTAAGATTACCGAAAATAATAAACAAAATTACCCAAAATAAAAAAATTAAACCTAATCTAATACCCCTATTTATAGTTTAAGCTTAGTTTTTTTATTTCACAGGTAAGTAATTTATTTTAAGGTAGTTATATTGTAACTTTAATTTAAAGTTAAAGGGTTGTTAGGTTTAGGGGTTAATAGTTTAATATAGCTTGTCACGATGTGGGGGGTCGGCAGTTTAGGGGGTTAATAGGTTTATTTTAGTAGTAGCGATGTGGGGGGTTGACAGTTATGGGTTAATAGCTTAATTTAGTTTGTTGCGATATGGGGGGACGGTGGTTTAGGGGTTAATATGTTTCTTTAGGGAGTCGTGATGTGGGGGTCAGCGTTTTAGGGGTTAATAGGTTTATTTAGTGTTGGTGATGCGGGGCAGCGGATTAGGGGTTAATACTTTAATTTAGGTAATCGCAATGTGGGTGGGCGGCAAATTAGGGGTTTATGGGTTTATTATAGTATTTGTGATGCGAGGGGTGGCGGTTTAGGTGTTAATAGGTAGGTTATGGGTGTTAGTGTACTTTGTAACATTTTTGTTATGAGTTTTGTGAAATATTTTGTTTTGCAAAATCCATAACTACTGATCTATGATTGCGGATTGGATCGTTGTGGTATAATCTATAATGCTAGCTGAATAGCCATACCGCACAACTTGTAATACAAGTGAGCTAAACATTCCACACTCAAAGGCCATTTTTTAAGTGCGGAATGGATTGTTGCGGTATAGGCTAAAACGCTAGCGGAATAGATGTACCGCACGACTTGTAATACGGGTAAGCTGACTATTCCGCACACAAAGGCCAATTTTTCAGCGGTATAGCCTGACTGCACAACTTGTAATCTACCTCCATATTGGCAATATATCATCCTAATAGCAACTCTGTGCCCCTCGTGAGTTAGCGGAGGGCTTGTCTAATGTTTTGTTTATTTGTTCTAATCCCACTACTAGGTCAGTATGTATTAATACAGAGGTATTATATTATACTAGGTATTTAGTTATTTGTTCTAATCCCACTACTAGGTCAGTATGTATTAATACAGAGGTATTATATTATACTAGGTATTTAGTTATTTGGGCTAATCCCACTACTAGGTCAGTATGTATTAATACAGAGGTATTATATTATACTAGGTATTTAGTTATTTGGGCTTTGTCTGTAGAACATGGAGACTTATGACTTCCTTTCATTTACAGATTGGTTAATCGTCACTGTGTCCCTCGTGTGCCTGGGCCTGATCCTCTCTGTCTGCATCGCCCTCAACAGCAGCAAATTGTAAGAACCCACTTTACTTCTGTCATTTTGTAAGCCACTGACTAATGTATAGCGCTGGCTCCTCGAGGGCGGCTCCCATGATAGACTTAAACTATGAAATGTAAGAGGCGATAAGTGAAACTTGTGCAAAAGGTTTTAAAGTAATAAGCGTCTGCTCCGCTGAATAGGTGGTGAGTGCACTAATTAGCCAGCAGAAGACAAAGATACGCATAAAGTGATGTAGGTGAGGCTGAATATGGGCACAGTGCTAAAGACAAAGGTCAGGTAAGGTTTTAGGCCTCTAGGTATCAAAGTCTGGCGGACCTGATCCGACAGTGCAGATCAGGTCCGGACCGCCAGACTTCGCTGAATACGGCGAGCAATACGCTCGCCGTATTCAGCATTGCACCAGCAGCTCACAAGAGCTGCTGGTGCAACACCGCCCCCTGCCAGCAGGGGGGTGTCAATCAACCCGATCGTACTCGATCGGGTTGAATTGCAGTGATGTTTGTCCGCCTGCTCAGAGCAGGCGGACAGGTTATGAAGCAGCGGTCTTTGTGACCGCTGCTTCATAACTGCTGTTTCTGGCGAGCCTTCGGGCTCGCCAGAAACACGGGGCATCAAGCTCCATACGGAGCTTGATACATATGCCCCATTGGCTTTACAGCTGGAAGGAGAATGATTACATGAGATGGGGCAAACTTTTTTATCTTAGTAAAGTGATCAATCTATGAAAATTGATATATAGAGTATCTTGTCAAAATATTCTGCTTGACGTTACCACCATTGTTTATTAATAATGTACCCAGAGAATAACCAGGCAAGATAGTGCCTAAAGGTGATTATGGATCTCAGGTTAACAAAGGAAAACTGACCCTACGCTGTACATGGGTCCTGTGGGTGTCTAGTGGAAAGATGATACAGTGACAGTGCCTGTGTGTGATCATATACGTTACTGTCTGTATAAATGATACAGTAAGTGACAGTGACTGTGTGTGATCATATACGTTACTGTCTGTATAAATGATACAGTAAGTGACAGTGACTGTGTGATCATATACGTTACTGTCTGTATAAATGATACAGTAAGTGACAGTGACTGTGTGTGATCATATACGTTACTGTCTGTATAAATGATACAGTAAGTGACAGTGCCTGTGTGTGATCATATACGTTACTGTCTGTATAAATGATACAGTAAGTGACAGTGCCTGTGTGTGATCATATACGTTACTGTCTGTATAAATGATACAGTAAGTGACAGTGACTGTGTGTGATCATATACGTTGCTGTCTGTATAAATGATACAGTAAGTGACAGTGACTGTGTGTAATCATATACGTTACTGTCTGTATAAATGATACAGTAAGTGACAGTGACTGTGTGTGATCATATACGTTACTGTCTGTATAAATGATACAGTAAGTGACAGTGACTGTGTGTGATCATATACGTTACTGTCTGTATAAATTATACAGTAAGTGACAGTGACTGTGTGTGATCATATACGTTACTGTCTGTATAAATGATACAGTAAGTGACAGTGACTGTGTGTGATCATATACGTTACTGTCTGTATAAATGATACAGTAACTGACAGTGCCTGTGTGTGATCATATACCTTACTGTCTGTATAAATGATACAGTAAGTGACAGTGCCTGTGTGTGATCATATACGTTACTGTCTGTATAAATGATACAGTAAGTGACAGTGACTGTGTGTGATCATATACGTTACTGTCTGTATAAATGATACAGTAAGTGACAGTGACTGTGTGTGATCATATACGTTACTGTCTGTATAAATGATACAGTAAGTGACAGTGCCTGTGTGTGATCATATACGTTACTGTCTGTATAAATGATACAGTAAGTGACAGTGCCTGTGTGTGATCATATACGTTGCTGTCTGTATAAATGATACAGTAAGTGACAGTGACTGTGTGTGATCATATACGTTGCTGTCTGTATAAATGATACAGTAAGTGACAGTGACTGTGTGTGATCATATACGTTACTGTCTGTATAAATGATACAGTAAGTGACAGTGACTGTGTGTGATCATATACGTTACTGTCTGTATAAATGATACAGTAAGTGACAGTGACTGTGTGTGATCATATACGTTACTGTCTGTATAAATGATACAGTAATTGACAGTTACTGTGTGTGATCATATACGTTACTGTCTGTATAAATGATACAGTAAGTGACAGTGACTGTGTGTGATCATATACGTTACTGTCTGTATAAATGATACAGTAAGTGACAGTGACTGTGTGATCATATACGTTACTGTCTGTATAAATGATACAGTAAGTGACAGTGACTGTGTGTGATTATATACGTTACTGTCTGTATAAATGATACAGTAAGTGACAGTGCCTGTGTGTGATCATATACGTTACTGTCTGTATAAATGATACAGTAAGTGACAGTGCCTGTGTGTGATCATATACGTTACTGTCTGTATAAATGATACAGTAAGTGACAGTGACTGTGTGTGATCATATACGTTACTGTCTGTATAAATGATACAGTAAGTGACAGTGACTGTGTGTGATCATATACGTTACTGTCTGTATAAATGATACAGTAAGTGACAGTGCCTGTGTGTGATCATATACGTTACTGTCTGTATAAATGATACAGTAAGTGACAGTGCCTGTGTGTGATCATATACGTTACTGTCTGTATAAATGATACAGTAAGTGACAGTGACTGTGTGTGATCATATACATTGCTGTCTGTATAAATGATACAGTAAGTGACAGTGACTGTGTGTGATCATATACGTTACTTTCTGTATAAATGATACAGTAAGTGACAGTGACTGTGTGTGATCATATACGTTACTGTCTGTATAAATGATACAGTAAGTGACAGTGACTGTGTGTGATCATATACATTATTGTCTGTATAAATGATACAGTAATTGACAGTGACTGTGTGTGATCATATACGTTACTGTCTGTATAAATGATACAGTAAGTGACAGTGACTGTGTGTGATCATATACGTTACTGTCTGTAAAAATGATACAGTAAGTGACAGTGACTGTGTGTGATCATATACGTTACTGTCTGTATAAATGATACAGTAAGTGACAGTGACTGTGTGTGATTATATACGTTACTGTCTGTATAAATGATACAGTAAGTGACAGTGACTGTGTGTGTGATCATATACATCACTGTTTGTATAAATGATAAAGTAAGTGACAGTGACTGTGTGTGATCATATATGTTACTGTCTGTATAAATGATACAGTAAGTGACAGTGCCTGTGTGTGATCATATACGTTACTGTCTGTATAAATGATACAGTAAGTGACAGTGACTGTGTGTGATCATATACGTCACTGTTTGTATAAATGATAAAGTAAGTGACAGTGCCTGTGTGTGATCAAATACGTTACTATCTGTATTAATGATATAGTGACAGTGCCTGTGTGTGATCATATACATTACTGTTTGTTTAAATGATACAGTAAGTGACAGTGCCTGTGTGTGATCATATACGTTACTGTCTGTATAAATGATACAGTAAGTGAAAGTGACTGTGTGATCATATACGTCACTGTTTGTATAAGTGATAAAGTAAGTGACAGTGTCTGTGGGTGATCATATACGTTACTGTCTGTATAAATGATACAGTAAGTGATAGTGACTGTGTGATCATATACGTCACTGTTTGTATAAGTGATAAAGTAAGTGACAGTGCCTGTGTGTGATCATAAACTTCACTGTCTGTATTGATACATTAAGTATCACATGGTGCTTCAGTTCCAAGTGATGCATTTTAATGTTTATTTAACTTTTTGGTTGCAGGAGAGCACTGCCTCATATGCAGTAACATCTTGTAACCATTTCATTAATAAAGGCCCTGCACATCTGATGAATAAGCACATGTGAGATTGCTGTCTCGGACATGCAGCATCTAAGTGCTCATACAAACCACTTCTGATCTGACAGACAAACCAGCTCCCCTCCCAGCATCCACCAAACAGGAATGTATTGGGAAGCGGGAGTTGCAACATCTGGAAACTGTACAACACGCGTTTCACGCTGTGATTGGAAACAAATCCCTTATCTGGAAATATCAGTGAATGGGCCAAAACCCCTGACCAGTAGAAATGGGTGTTTCCATACAAGTTAATCAGTTTATTGTGATTATGAACGCTCCTGAATTGGCAAATCAGTGTAGTGTGAGGCTTGTATACCCAGTCACACAGAGGGCAGCACTATGAGCCTTGCTGTCACATTATACAGCAACTAAACCGGTGCCTCAGCCAGCACCCAGATATTTTAGCTTCCATTCAATTGTATTATGTCGGTTCCTTTCCTTGCTGCCTTACACAATTTAGTAAAGGCCAATAAATTGTAGAAGTAGCAAACCAGAGGTTAACTCTCCAAGATGTGACAAACACAACAAAAACAAATCAGAGACATGGCTGGAAGGTCTGTTATTCAGTGTGGTCAAAAATAAGAAAGAGTTGTTCAGAGGAAGTTGTATGTAATTTTTAAAAAAGGGCACTGCAATATATCGCACATCAGTGTTTCTTTTGAAACCAAAGGGTTAACAGGAAGATGCATAAACTGTTAAAAGCTGAACAACATATTAATGTCATTAAGGGGAGAGGGGCAGGGAAATAGCTTTGGTATTATGTGGAACGTCCCTGAGAAGCTAAACATCTGTCTTTCATTTGAACAGAGAGGGTCCCAAGAGGCAGCGTCTAAAGGCGGGAATTCAGTCTGAGCCCGTCCAGCTTTTCCATTTCATTATTCAGTGGCTCCAGCATGTAAAACCTGGTTTTATAGAAACTCTGTCATCACCTAAAGTTTTTAAAAGTGATCTTCTGGACCTTTATAGCTCCCACTGTGTTGATGGGTGAAAAATGTTTTGCAAACTGGTTTATTAGTGTAAAACCAGAAGCAGTTTCACTTTGCATAGGAAGTACAGCCATAGCTAATGCAACAGCCACCTAATCTTGGTCTGGAGTCTATTTCGTTTGAATTTGAAACCAGCTTTATTTCTTTTTTTAATCAGTTTCAGACCAATACAAAGAGTTTCCGTTTGCATAAAAAACAGATGAAATAGTAAAGAACTAACTGTGATATCTGTTAAACCATAGACAACAAGAACTAAAAGTCTTGCTGCTGTCACAGCGTTTATCATGACCTTCACATAGGAAAAGCGACAAAAATATATGGCAGCTATTTAGTTCTGCATTCATGAGATGTGCAATATGTTTAAAATCAATTTTTCACTTTGCCACATATATTAATTTTTATTACGAGCGAAAACCCAACAGGCACAAAAAGTTAAACTTGGAATATCTCATAGACATACCATACTCGCGAACTAATGTTTATTTATGTGTATATAGGTCTGTAAATACATATATAAACACATAAATACACATGTACACACATATAAACATACATATAAACACATAAATACACATGTACACACATATAAACATACATATATACACATATATACATCTTTCTAACACCTCAGACCTCTTTTATGCAATTATTTAAAAATATTTTTTTTATCAGGCAGTGTTATTATGAGTGTAACTGTACATTTAAATGTATGTTTGATATTTTTTGTGCAACTTTTTTGTCTCGCGTAATAGTTTACCAGAGCTCTGAAGTTGCGCTAACCTGATACTCGCTAAATTTGACTGCGCTCAAGTGGACACGTTTACTTTCAACTCATAGGGGCATATTTATCAACCTTCAGGTTTGCCGGAAACAGAAGTTATGAAGCAGCGGTCTAAAGACCGCTGCTCCATAACCTTTCCGCCTGCTCTGAGGCAGCGGACAGAAATCAACCAGATCGAATATGATCGGTTGATTGACACCCTCTGCTAGCGGATGATTGGCTGCGAATCTGCAGGGGGTGGTATTGCAATGATAAATGCCGATATCGTATGCTGTCGGCATTTAACGATGCGCAGCGGACATGATCCCCAATATCGGATCATGTCCACTCGCACATTAATAAATAGGCCTCACAATACTCACTCTATTTCTGTCACGTGCAAAGGTCCCCAAAATACCCCATATCGCTTGCGCGCTACAGTTAGCACACCACTTGTAATCTAGGCATCATATAGTTTAAATGTGACATTTTTAAAATTGTATTCAACAATATACTGTTTTATTAACATGTGAAGCGAAAAAAACACCCTACTGAGGCGCAAACCCGATATTCTCAAGTGCGCTAATCCAACATAAAAATATGAATATTTCACATTCCAATGTTCTTCACATAAAAGAATATGTTCCATTTATTCTTAAAGACATAATTCTATATATATCTGATGGTATTTTGGTACATTATATATCTATAGATGATAATGTATAAGTATAGATATATACAAAGATATATATATATATAGGAATCTCTATTCATAAACACAAAGAACATATTTTGCTATATGCAGAACATTGGAATGTGAAATGTTTACAGTAAATACATAGTTAAAATCTTTATTAAATATGAATATTGCATAAGTATGTTTTTACATTTTTTCATCTACTTGACAGCAAAAGGCACTAATGCACATATATATATATATATATATATATATATATATATATATATATATATATATATATATGTCTAAATATGTATACATTTGTATGTATGTGCTTGTATGTGTATATAAATACATATGTACATACATATAAGGGTTATATATATATATATATATATATATATATATATATTTAACATATATATGTCTAATCTCTATGTTAAAGCCCTTTGCATGCCTTTTTCTAACACTTGAGATCTCATACCTTTGAGCCCTTCTAACGTTTTTGTGCAATTTAAAAACATTTTTTTTTTATCAGATAGTGTTATTATGAGTGTAACTTTACTTTGTAATGTATTTCTGATGTGTTCTGTGAAACAGTTAACCAGAGTGCCAAGGATGCGGTTTATCATTCTAGTCTAAATCGCGATTGCGCTCATGAGTTCGAGTTTACTTTCAACTTGCAATACAAGCGCTAAACCCGACACACGTAAACACCCGTGATAAACCCCTTTTCACTTGCACGTTACTGTTAGCGCTGCACTCATTATTTAGCCCTAAATGGACAAAACACGCACCAGCGGGTACCAGGTGCTGAATGTGAATGTCAGACTACTGAACATGTGCTTTGTGATTGAATACGGGTGTGGAATTGCGCCCATACAGCAATAGAGGAGGTTTTCTTAAAAAGATTAAGATAAATATATACACATTAAAGGCAAAGGGGCCTATTTATTAAAGGTCTTGCGGACCTGATCCGACAGTGCGGATCAGGTCCGCAAGACCTCGCTGAATGCGGAGAGCAATACGCTCTCCGCATTTAACATTGCACCAGCAGCTCACAAGAGCTGCTGGTGCAACGCCGCCCCCTGCTGACTCGCAGCCAATCGGCCGCCAGCAGGGAGGTGTCAATCAACCCGTTCGTACTCGATCATAACTGCTGTTTCTGGGGAGTCTGAAAACTCGCCAGAAACACGGGCCCACAAGCTTCGTTCGGAACTTGATAAATGGGCCCCACAGTCTGAGTTGTCCTTACACCATATGTAGCTTAAATTGGCACGAGAGTCACAATTAAACTTCTTTAATCAAACAGAGCAGCAACTTTATAAACGTTTACAGTTTTCTTCTGTTATCAGATTTACCCATTTCTCTCGGACACCTTTGTTTAAACTTAGCTCCTTCCCATGCAAGCATACTGAGGTAGGCTCAGGGGCATGCATGTGATATCTGCACTATATGTAGAACATTGTTACAACCTTATTGCTGCCATACAGGGCACAAGATACGTGCACACTCCTGAGCATACCTCAGTATCCTTTAATGGAAGTTTCAACAAAGGAAACCAAGAGAAAGATTACTAATTTCACTGTTTATTGTACACTCTGAGTCATGAGAGTCTATTTAACTGTGTTTAAGCAATATATTTATAGCATGTTTTAAATAGGACAGGCTGTAAGACTGTCAGAAAGTTAACAACCAGTATATGATGTATGTGTGTGAGTTCAGTGCATGGGAAATTATGGCAGCTGTGCTAAGAGGTACATGGGCCCTGGGTGAACACTGAAGCATTTCAGTAATTTGAGAAAACAATAATTTGCATCTTTTTATCCTTTCCTTTAGTGCTAGAGCTCAGTTTTACTAACCTCTCATTTACTCCTTATGCAGTTGTGGTAAAAAGAAGAAGCTGGTGATTAATGGCAAGAAGGCATCTCTTGAGGATGGGGGCATGATGGACCATAACGGTGACACTGCCAAATCACAGGAGATGGTTCATTTGGTGAACCGAGATCCAGCAATTGACCCATATGCTCAGAATAACACAAACCCAGAAGATTCAAGAAATATGAGGGACGTTGACATGAAAATTGGGGTCTAGATTGTTTTGGGACACTGAGACATATGTTGAGGAACCCCCAGAGATTGACCATGGAGTTATATTGAACTTGGAGGTGTCAGGACCCAATGACCACCGAATAGGACCCAAAGCCACTTGTGTTTGTCATTTTATATCTGGGCACATATGTCTCTCACCTCAGTGATGTTGCAGGCTATAAGGACCCTGTAGGGGGTTTTACGAAAGTGCATTAGGAGTTGGGGGGAGGGGAGAGGTTGGACAAATCATAAATGTAGAAATAAGTCCCAATAACAGCTCACATCTTGTCTCAGCGACCATCTGTAGAAGTATTTCTCCTCTAAGCAATCACACTTTATGTTTTTATCTTTTTGTAATTAATCTCTAAATTATTACTTACTACATTCTCAGGTAAATATGGGGTTTAATGAATCTGTCATAATCAAGTGCCCACATGTTAATGGGCAACGCATCATCAAATGATGCATCTGAAGCATCTGGGAAAGGGTAGAGCACATAAATCTGTTCCTACAGTCTTTAGGATCTAAAAATAATCAGGGAGAATTATCCCTTCTTAAGCACAGCCAAGTCTTATGAATGTAACAAGTAGTTGTACTGAGTAATATGAACCAAGTAACAGCCCACAGCAGAATACACCATCCTTTACCCTCACGTCTGTAGGGGACTCATGTCTGTAAGGGACTCACGTCTCTAGGGGACTCATGTCTGTAAGGCACTCATGTCTGTAGGGGACTCACGTCTGTAGGGGACTCATGTCTGTAAGGGACTCATGACTGTGGGACTTATGTCTGTAGGGAACTCACGTCTGCAGGGGACTTATGTTTATAGGGGATTCACATCTGTGGGGGACTTATATATGTGGGGACTCACGTCTTTAGGGGACTTATGTATGTGGAGACTCATGTCTGTGGGGACTCACGTGTGTAGGGGACTCACATCTATAGGGACCCATGTCTGTAGAGGACTCATTTCTGTGGGGACTCATGTCTGCAGGGACTAAGTATATCGCCAACCATCTTGGCTAAAGTTTAGGCACAATCAATCAATTTGGACTAATCACAGTTACTCCCGTTAGCTTTGTATTAACAGATATGGAACTGTGTATTCCTAGGCTGCATTTGGATTTTGTTTCCAGCTTTTTCACATTTTTTACATTTGTTATTTTTAGGTCTATAGGAAAGCCAAAATTTTCATTTGTAATGTGGCCTTTTCCATTAGGCGACTATACTGGGAATGAAGCCCTAGGACGCTACTTTGTCTTTTCACTGCTTGCGTCTATCCAGTCACTGTGCGTTTGCTTGATGCATTGACTGCCGCAGAGAATAATATCTTTGGTGGATGTCCTTCTTTATAGGTTACCTGCTTTTGGTTTATCCCTGGTACAGTTGCCAATGTTAGGGTAATAATATAGTATGAGAAGAAGAAACACAAATCGTTTATTGACCTTCTGGCTCTACAAATGAATGCAAGCCGGGAATACTGTCAGGTTGTGGGTTCTAGAGTATTTGTGTAAATGCACAGTTAGCCCAATTTATGCCCAGAACATGTCTGCTGCATGCTCATCTGTAACCAATGGATTAAAAGATGTAGATGACAATATTTTGTATATAGATACTGATGTATGTAGGCTGATATGCCAAAACTGGTTAAGAGTGGTGTGTGTCTACTGTATGTTGGGGAACTAGAATAAAACATTTACTGGGGATTTATTGGTTACTTTTGTTCCCAGTAATCAGAAAGTGCAATTACTGTTTAATTTGTGCCATTCTGTAAACAGTTTGGGGTATAGGAACTAGCGAACAAATTCATTTGACAAGAACGTTTTTCCCAAATAAAGAAGCGATTGTTATGTGCTGTAAAATAGTCCCTGAGTATCTCTTCTGCGTCATATCTCCTGACTTGTTTTGTGCTGGGTGATATCAAGTGATTGATCTAAAATTCCTGTCCGGATACTGATCGCTATTACTTAGTATTACTTAGTATATGTATAGGTCAGTAACAACATATCACGTGACGTGACCTATACATATGCTTCTGTGTGTCCTTCAGAACATGGGCACTTTTGTCATCCCCATAATAAAAAGGTCCAGGCAGTTGGAACAACAGTCATATTGCGATAGAACATTCTGTACCCCCAGGCAGAAAGCAGAGATGTAACCTGAAAACAATGGTTCTGCCAACTCTTGCTGCAGCACTCAATTATTTTATATAACACTTAGAAGTCAACAAAAGAAATCTCTTACCAGCTACATATTATTTTAGGAGCCATATAAGGGTTTCTGTACAAACAAATAAGTAGAAGATTCTAACATTGGAGTCAAGGGTACAGAAATAGTAGCTTTAACATCCTGCTGCCTTTTGACATGTGCCAAGCTGTGTTTTACCATGCCAATACTCAGTTATGGAAAATAAAAATATTGTCATAAATGGTAAATGATAGGTGGATTGACCTCACATCAGACCTGTGTTAATGAACGTCTAAACATAGATTTATAGGCAGAGTTCCCTGCCCTGATCCCCTGTGGTTAGGCCAGTGGCAGTTAAAGTGGGTGCTGGAGGGTTGTTATGGCCCCAATTAATTACTGTACACCCCAAATCTCGTAAGTGCATTATGAACATAAGAAAACAAACAAAAAGCGGCGCTTCAGGATTATTATTAACATGGCCAGTTCTATGCAGGGCAAGGAGAGGGGATAAAAGCTATAATATTAATAGCCTATAGTCAGTAAAAATCCATTAGAAAATATGTCATGGAAAAAAAACTTGCTGCAGCATTACAATTTAAGAATTGCTAAATTTGAAAAAATTTATACCTGTTGCTCGTCCCAGCCACGAGTTCCGTTATAATCAATGCAGCCACATCTATCCCCACCGTGAAAGATTCAGGATCACACCTTAAAGGGACAGTTTACTAAAATATTGTCTCCCCTTTAATTTATTCCCAATGATCCACTTTACCTGTTGGAGTGTATTCAATTATTTACAAGTATTTCCATTATCCATATATTGGCATTTTAAATAGTTGATTTAGCCTGTGGTATCCCCACCCATCCTGAAAGTTTTTGGCCTTAAGGCCAAGCTGTGTAAACACAGCCAGTAGAAGAAATTACACTCCCAGTGGAGTATAGAAAAGATAAGGTAATAAAATGTTAATTTTCCATTGTTCTCTACAAGTATTGGTGATTGGTTTACGACAGATATAAGATAAAAAAACATGTTTATATACACAATGTGATAAAGTAATGAGATCTGATTATACCTACAAGCTCAACCGATTTAATTAGGTTGTGGCCTTAAAACGCAAAATCAGCTAATTCATATACACAAATAAACCTTAAAAAGCAAATCTCATACATTTTATACTCTGCACTTGGTAAAAAAAGTAATTGGAAACACATTAAGGGAAAAACTATTTTTAGTATACTGTCCCTTTAAGGTTTAAAAACAAATAAAACAACAAATTTTGTCTATAAAAAAATTAAACACAAAGGGCTCGATTTATCAAGCGTCGGTGGACAGGGGCGTATATATGCGCCCCTGTACGCCACAGCTCACCTCTGGCAGACAGAACTCCATTGGCGGATTTCAGCATTGCACAAGATTGCTATTTTGTGCTCTTGTGCAATGCTGCCCACCCACAGCCAATCACTAGCGACAGGAGCTGTCAATATCCCCGGTTGGAGAGTTAGGGAAGCAGCAGTCTGATGACCACTGCTTCATAAATACATACTGCTGGTTCTCTTATGAGAACCTGCTGTGGAATAGCAGGAGGCTTGATAAATCGAGCTCTAAGAGATACACAAAATAAAAGCTTAAAACAGTTTAAAAGAAATAAAACAAAGCAACAACAAGGGAAACACCACTGTGAGATAAGATATACAGGGCTAGATTACAAGTGGAGCGCTAAATTATTGGGCCTCTAGTGAGACTAATTGTAAAATATTTGTCTGTTTGTTATGGTAATGTAAACATTTACATACACAGTTCTGCAAGTGGGCTTCCTACGTGTTACTGTTTTTCCTTATGCTAGTGGTTTCTATGTAATGTGTATCATGCACTGGGCACCGTACACATGTATAGGTGCTAATGGCTAGAATGAAAGATAAGTAAAGTAATGTCCAGTGGCTTTCCAATGTGACTTTACAGTGAGGCCCACGCCAGCCTCATGAGCTTCTATAACTCTAGTTCAAAGAAAAGAGAGTAGCTATCCCGTGCACAAACTGCCCGACGCTCTGATTCCTGTGTCCTTTATAAACCCAGTTTATAAACAGGAAGCAAAAGTGAGACAGGTTATACCAGTCAATATGTCCCTCCCTGATATCTCTAAGCAGAAACTAAACAAACACTTGTGTTTGTTACTTCCATAGACAGTGACCATTTCTGAATAATCACTCTGACTAACGTAAGGACACCAGCAGTGCACAACACTATGGAGAGATTTCAGAGTGCTGAAAGCCGTATTCATTTTGTCAGTTAAAGAGATCTTAGAACAATGTAATTATACACATAAAGGAGTGATTACTAAATAAATTTGTTATAGAAAAACTAGTCCATAAGGTCAATCAGTGTGTCAGAGCGTCATGCAGTGTGTCAGAGCATCACTTAGTGTGTCAGAGCATCCCTTAGTGTGTGAGAGCGTCACTTAGTGTGTGAGAGCATCATTCAGTGTGTCAGAGCATCACTTAGTGTGTCAGTGCGTAATTCAGTGTGTCAGAGCGTCATTCAGTGTGCCAGAGCTTCATTCAGTGTGTCAGAGCATCACTTAGTGTGTCAGAGCGTCATTTAGTGTGTGAGAGCGTCATTCAGTGTGTCAGAGCATCACTTAGTGTGTCAGAGCATCACTTAGTGTGTCAGAGCATCACTTAGTGTGTCAGAGCGTCATTTAGTGTGTCACAGCGTCATTTAGTGTGTGAGAGCGTCATTCAGTGTGTCAGAGCATCACTTAGTGTGTCAGAGCATCACTTAGTGTGTCAGAGCATCACTTAGTGTGTCAGAGCGTCATTTAGTGTGTGAGAGCGTCATTCAGTGTGTCAGAGCATCACTTAGTGTGTCAGAGCATCACTTAGTGTGTCAGAGCGTCATTCAGTGTGTCAGAGCATCACTTAGTGTGTCAGAGCATCACTTAGTGTGTGAGAGCGTCACTTAGTGTGTGAGAGCGTCATTCAGTGTGTCAGAGCATCACTTAGTGTGTCAGTGCGTAATTCAGTGTGTCAGAGCGTCATTCAGTGTGCCAGAGCTTCATTCAGTGTGTCAGAGCATCACTTAGTGTGTCAGAGCGTCATTCAGTGTGTCATAGCGTCATTCAGTGTGTCAGAGCATCACTTAGTGTGTCAGAGCATCACTTAGTGTGTCAGAGCGTCATTCAGTGTGTCAGAGCGTCATTCAGTGTGTAGGGATGGGCGAATGTGTTTATATTCGAATTCGAATGTTAGAACGAATGTTATCGTAGAAATTCAATTTACATAATCGAATGTTGAGAATAATGAATATTCTCAAAAACTCGATAATCTAATGCTATTTACAGTTTTCGACTGTCACTTTCAATTTTAAATGTTCATAATTAGATTGAATGTCCACATTCAAAATTTCGATTCAACAAATACTATTCAGAAGTTCAATAGTTCATGTGGTATGGAATTTAGTAAATTGATACATAATAGATACAAATATATCCATTCGAATGTTTCTATTTCGAATATTGCATAAATCGAATATTACATTTAAAGAAATCATTAGAAATACTATTACAAATATATAAATTCTAATTTTTCGAATTCGAATATTGCATAATTCGAATACATGAAATGAATGCTAGAATGTTGTAGAAACATTCAAAAATCAAAATGAACGAATGTGTTAAAATACGTTTCATTTTTCGAATGTTGCAAAACATTCGCCCATCCCTATCAGTATGTCAGGGCATCACTCAGTGTGTCAGGGTGTCACTCAATGTGTCAGAGCGTCACTCAATGTGTCAGAGCGTCACTCAATGTGTCAGAGCGTCACTCAGTGTGTCAGAGCATCACTCAGTGTGTCAGAGTGTCACTTAGTGTGTCAGAGCATCACTCAGTGTGTCAGTGTCACTTAGTGTATCAGGGTGACACTCAGTGTGTCAGAGCGCCACTTAGTATGTCAGGGTATCACTCAGTGTGTCACTTAGTGTATCAGGGTGTCACTCAGTGTGTCAGAGCGCCACTTAGTATGTCAGATGATCACTCAGTGTGTCATGGCGTCACTCAGTGTGTCAGAGCGCCACTTAGTATGTCAGGGTATCACTCAGTGTGTCAGAGCGCCACTTAGTATGTCAGATGATCACTCAGTGTGTCATGGCGTCACTCAGTGTGTCAGAGCGCCACTTAGTATGTCAGGGTATCACTCAGTGTGTCAAAGCGCCACTTAGTATGTCAGGGTATCACTCAGTGTGTCAGATCACCATTTAGTATGTCAGTTGATCACTCAGTGTGTCATGGCATCACTCAGTGTGTCATGGCATCACTCAGTGTGTCAGAGCGTCACTTAGTGTATCAGAGTGTCACTCAGTGTGTCAGAGCGTCACTCAATGTGTCAGAGTGTCACTTAGTGTGTCAGGATGACACTCAATGTGTCAGAGTGTCACTTAGTGTGTTAGAGTGTCACTTAGTGTGTCAGGGCATCACTCAGTGTGTCAGAGCGTCACTTAGTGTGTCAGTGTCACTCAGTGTGTCAGGGCATCATTCAGTGTGTCAGAGTGTCACTTAGTGTGTCAGAGCGTCACTTAGTGTGTTAGAGTGTCACTTAGTGTGTCAGGGCATCACTCAGTGTGTTAGAGCACCACTTAGTGTGTCAGGGTGTCATTTAGTTTACAATTTTAAAAGCAGCCGCTCCAAACTCACCATGTAGCATTCATAATCGGCTCCCACTGATGAAGTCAGACTCCATACAATCGATCATATGGCAGAAACAAAGAGACCGCACATGGGCAGGGTGCAGTGCCAGGATAAGCAGTGAACCAACTGCGAAAAATGAATAAAAGTAGAAAAGTCCAGCAGCACAGCAGTTGTTATTAAAACGAGAAGTTTATTACATCATACAACACAAGTTGACTGACGCGTTTTGCGCCCCTAATGGCGCTTCCTCATAGACTATAGTCTATGAGGAAGCGCCACTAGGGGGCACAAAACGCGTCAGACGAGTGGTCCATGTTCTGTACTTGTGTTGTCATTCAGTGTGTCAAAGCATCACTTAGTGTGTCAGGGTGTCACTCAGTGTGTCAGAGCGTCACTTAGTGTGTTAGGGTGTCATTCAGTGTGTCAGAGTGTCACTTAGTGTGTTAGGGTGTCACTCAGTGTGTCAAAGCATCACTTAGTGTGTCAGAGTGCCATTCAATGTGTCAGAACATTACTTAGTGTGTCAGAGCATCATTTAGTGTGTCAGGGCGTCACTCAGTGTGTCAGAGTGTCACTTAATGTGTCAGAGCATCACTTAGTGTGTCAGGGTATCACTTAGTGTGTCAGAGCATCACTTAGTGTGTTAGGGTGTCACTCAGTGTGTCAGGCCATCACTCAGTGTGTCTGACTGTCACTTAGTGTATCAGAGCATCACTCAGTGTGTCAGAGCGTCACTCAGTGTGTCAAAACGTCATTCAGTGTTTTAGGTTATCACTCAGTGTGTCAGAGCATCACTTAGTGTGACAACATCTGAATGCGCATGATCTCCGATCCCTCAGACCATCATAAGTCTGTAACGGTTATCAAGACATGGGCTCGGGAATACTTTGAACAAGATAAAAAGTGACCAGCGCCAAATATAAAATAACACAAACTCCAACTAGTATTAGGGATCTTACTAATCCCTAAATGCAACAAAACAACTATAAAAAAAAGAAACTAGGGAGCGCTCCAAACGGAGCACTTTAGCTCCGTTTGGAGCGCTCCCTAGTTTCCTTTTTTATTATACTCGGGAATACTTTGGTAAACCTTTGTCAGTCAGCACCATTTGCCAGATGCAAGTTAAGGCTTTACTATACAAAGCAGAAGCCATACATCAACACTGTCCAGAAGCGCCGCCGACTTCACTGGGATCGGTCTCATCTGAGATGGACAGGAGATTGTAGGAGCAAGGTGCTGCAGTATATAATATTGTTATAATTGTTAGGGCATCAATATTATGGCAAGTGGTATAGCTAAGGTTTAAGTGTATTTAATTTGTGACTGTTTATTTATGTATTGCCCATAGATAAGTCAGTTCAGCTGAATTACTGGCACTGATACTATGTCTGTATAATTCCCATGCATGTTACAGACATTATTCTGTAATCTACATTATCTCTAACAGTGACAATAAAGCCACAGACATCCCTGGAACACAAACATTATCATTTTATTACACTGGGGACAGACATTTATTTCAGACAAAGCTCTCACTTTAATTTGTCTGAGTAGTTCTTCCCCACAGTGAGTCCATCTGATCTTCAGAACAAGGTCCAGTCATTCTGTGTCAGGGTATCACTCAGTGTGTCAGAGCGTCACTAAGTGTGTCAAAGCGTCACTCAGTGTATCAGTGTCACATAGTGTTTCAGGATGTCACTCAGTGTGTCATAACATCACTTAGTTTGTCAGAGCATCACTTAGTGTGTCAGGTCGTCACTCAGTGTGTTAGAGCGCCGCCGCCACTTAGGATCTCAGGGTGTCACTCAGTGTGTCAGGGCATCACTTAGTGTTTCAGGGCATCACTCAGTGTGTCAGAGCATAACTCAGTGTGTCAGAGCAGCACTTAGTGTGTAGGAGCGTCACTCAGTGTGTCAGAGTGTCACTTAGTGTGTCAGGTTAACACTCAGTGTGTTAGAGCATCACTTATTGTGTCAGAGCATAACTCAGTGTGTCAGAGCAGCACTTAGTGTGTAGGAGCGTCACTCAGTGTGTCAGAGTGTCACTTAGTGTGTCAGGTTAACACTCAGTGTGTTAGAGCATCACTTAATGTGTCAGGGCATCACTCAGTGTGTCAGAGTGTCACTTAGTGTGTCAGGTTAACACTCAGTGTGTTAGAGCATCACTTATTGTGTCAGGGCATCACTCAGTGTGTCAGAGTGTCACTTAGTGTATCAGGGTGTCACTCAGTGTGTCAGGGCATCACTTATTGTGTCAGAGCATCACTTAGTGTGTGAGAGCATCACTTAGTGTGTCAGAGCATCACTTAGTGTGTCAGTGTGTCACTTAGTGTATCAGGGCATCACTCAGTGTGTCAGAGCATCACTCAGTGTGTCAGAGCATCATTAAGTGTGTCAGGTTATCACTCAGTGTGTCAGAGCATCACTCAGTGTTTCAGGGCATCACTCAGTGTGTCAAATTGTCACTTAGTGTGTCAGGGTGACACTCAGTTTGTCAGAGTGTCACTTAGTGTATCAGGGCATCACTCAGTGTGTCAGAGCATCATTAAGTGTTTCAGGTTATCACTCAGTGTGTCAGAGTGTCACTTAGTGTGTCAGAGCATCACTCAGTGTTTCAGGGCATCACTCAGTGTGTCAGAGCATAACTCAGTGTGTCAGAGCAGCACTTAGTGTGTAGGAGCGTCACTCAGTGTGTCAGAGTGTCACTTAGTGTGTCAGGTTAACACTCAGTGTGTTAGAGCATCACTTAATGTGTCAGGGCATCACTCAGTGTGTCAGAGTGTCACTTAGTGTATCAGGGCGTCACTCAGTGTGTCAGGGCATCACTTATTGTGTCAGAGCATCACTTAGTGTGTGAGAGCATCACTTAGTGTGTCAGGGCATCACTCAGTGTGTCAGAGTGTCACTTAGTGTATCAGGGCATCACTCAGTGTGTCAGAGCATCACTCAGTGTGTCAGAGCATCATTAAGTGTGTCAGGTTATCACTCAGTGTGTCAGAGCATCATTCAGTGTTTCAGGGCATCACTCAGTGTGTCAAATTGTCACTTAGTAATGTCAGGGTGACACTCAGTTTGTCAGAGTGTCACTTAGTGTATCAGGGCATCACTCAGTGTGTCAGAGCATCATTAAGTGTTTCAGGTTATCACTCAGTGTGTCAGAGTGTCACTTAGTGTGTCAGAGCATCACTCAGTGTTTCAGGGCATCACTCAGTGTGTCAAATTGTCACTTAGTGTATCAGGGCATCACTCAGTGGGTCAGAGCATCACTCAGTGTGTCAGAGCATCATTAAGTGTGTCAGGTTATCACTCAGTGTGTCAGAGCATCACTTAGTGTGTCAGAGCATCACTCAGTGTTTCAGGGCGTCACTCAGTGTGTCAAATTGTCACTTAGTTTGTCAGGGTGACACTCAGTTTGTCAGAGCCTCACTCAGTGTTTCAGAGCATCACTCAGTGTGCTAGGGCCTCAGTGTGTCAAACCATCACTCAGTGTGTCAGGGCATCACACAGTCAGCGATGTGACAAGTTGAAATAAGAAGGTGATGTGAAACAGGTGAGGCAATCGTGTAATCATAGTATATAAGGAGCCTCCAAAAAGGCCTATTCCTTCAAGAGCAAGGATGGGTCGAGGTTCTTCAATCTGCCAACAGCTGCATCAGCGAATAATCCAACACTTTGAGAACAACATTCCCCAAAGACCAATCGGTAGGATTTTGGGAATTTCACCTTCTACAGTGCACAATATAATTAAAAGATTTAAGGAATCCGGTCAAACCTCAGTGTGTAAAGGGCAAGGCTGAAAACCACATCTGAATGCGCGTAATCTCCGATCCCTCAGACCATCATGAGTCTGTAACGGATATCATGACATGGGCTCAGGAATACTTTGGTAAACCTTTGTCAGTCAGCACCATTTGCCAGATGCAAGTTAAGGCTTTACTATACAAAGCAGAAGCCATACATCAACACTGTCCAGAAGCGGCGCCGACTTCTCTGGGATCGGTCTCATCTGAGATGGACAGGAGATTGTAGTAGCAAGGTGCTGCAGTATATAATATTGTTATAATGTTTACGGTATTGTGACTGATTGCCGGCTATCCCAACTGGGTAGCTCCACCAAGGATTGTCCAGTACCTGAAACCAGCCGCTATGTAGCGGAGAAAGTGATTTTAGCAGAAGCCCACACAAATAACTAGACAAACTAGCATGCAGGTGAAAACAGGAAGCAAACTTTATTAGGAAACACACACAACATTTTTAAGACAAACTGATCTTGATAAAAGTCTTATCAGTCTCTCAAATCTCCCGCCATTCCCGCCCCTCCAGACAGGCTGGCGCCACCATAGTGTCCATTGTTCCCCAGTGTCCAGGGGTACAGGGATGGTGCATTCGGGGTGATCTCGGGAGAGCCGCGGCACTTCCAGGGTGTTGTTGGAAAGCCCTTGATCCCCAGCTGATACAGTCCAAAAAGCACCCTGATCCATGGCTGGGGGCTGGAGCTATGGACGTCCAACCTTACACCAGGAAGGCCGCTGGAGACTAAGTGATGAGGGGGTGTCCAAAACCCTTGGTTCCCATGGGAGCTCCTCCCTGGCAATCACCCCACCTCTGGTCCTCCCCAAGAGGTATTAATTCCCAGAAGAGCGGAGCTCTGGGACAAAGGACTGCTGGAGCGACCTGGGTTAAAGAGAACCAGGGATCCGAGCTGATGAGGCTAGCCGGCGGTTCCGTGGGGCCGGCCAGCCGAAGGGCGGTCTGCTGAAGAGGGGGTGAGGTAGTAGGGGGAAGGGCTTTAACCCTTGCAGCCCGGTATCCATGAAAGCTCCCCCATTCCAGTTCGGCAGATCCGGCTAGATCCATACACGGGTCAGCCTGGGGCTGTCTGAGGAGCTTATGCCACTTCAGTCTGCCGGGAAAGTCCACCAGCATTCCCATTGCTTTTTCCCGGCCGGTACTGAATGTCAAAGTTAAAGGGCTGCAGGGCTAAACTCCACCGCAGCAATCTTCCATTGTCCCCAGAAACTCTGTTAAGCCATACAAGGGGGTTGTGGTCTGTGAGAATGGCGAAGGGTCTCCCATAGAGGTAGGGCTGTAGCTTCTTTAGGGCCCACACCAGGGCCAGACACTCTTTTTCCACCGCCGCATAGTCTACTTCTCTGGGCAACAACTTCCTACTGATGTAGGCTACAGGGTGGTCTTGTCCTTCTGTGTCCACCTGGCTTAACACTGCTCCCAACCCGAACATGAATGCATCTGTGCGGACACAAAACATTTGGTGGGATTAGGAGCGGCCAGGACTGGAGCAGAGATTACTGCAGATTTAAGGCTCTGGAAGACAGTTTCGCACTCCGGGGACCACAGGACCTGTCGGGGCAGCCGTTTACGGGTCAGGTCAGTCAGGGGTTTGGCTAGGGCACTGTAATTGGGGACAAATTTCTGGTAATAACCTGCGGTTCCTAGGAAAGCTAGAACATGGGTTTTGGTCCTGGGAGTGGGCCAGTTTGCCACTACCTCATCCTTAGCCGGCTCTGGCCACTGCTTTCCGCAGCCCACTTGGTGGCCCGATGGTGCATTTGTCAAGGTCAGTCCGGCGGCTCGGAGGCGATCTAAAACGATGCCTAGGTGGACCAAATGGTCCTCCCAGGTGTCACTATAAATGGCAATGTCATCCAGGTATGCGCAGGCATAGTCCTGGAGGCCATCCAGAAGGCGATCCACCATCTTTGGAAGGTAGCTGGAGCGTTCTTCATACCAAACTACATGACCTTAAACTGGTCGAAGGGTGTGATGAAGGCAGACTTGGGGACAGACTCAGGATCTAAAGGGATCTGCCAGTATCCCTTGCAGAGGTCGAGGGTGGTCAGGAAGTGGCCGCAGGTGATTCTGTCTAATAGGTCATCTACTCGGGACATAGGGTAGGCATCAGTGGTGGTTCTGTCATTGAGCTTACGGTAGTCAATGCAGAACCGGGTAGTCCCATCCTTCTTAAGTACCAGCACCACCGGGGAGACCCAGGGACTGTTGGATGGCTCAACAACACCTAGGTCCAACATTCCCTGGAGCTCACGGTGCATACTGTCCCTGACTGCCTCTGGGACCTTGTATGCTGCCTGTCATAGGGGAGCCTGTCCCGGGGTCTCCACTCGGTGTATGGCCGCTGTGGTTTACCCAGGGACAGTAGAGAACATATCTCGCCTGTTCTCTAGGAGTTGCCGAACTTGCTTCCTCTGTCCAGTCCCTAACCTCTCATCTAGGGGTATGTCGGCTACTTCTTGGGGGGTCTAACTTTGCCCGGGGAGCTCCAGCATGGGAAGACTCTCAGTCCTCCAACGCCGGAGCACAGATCCTTGGCCCTTTCTATATATGCCTTTAACATGTTCACATGAAAGGTGCGGCAGACCCGGTCATCTGAGCATTTGGCTACCAGGTAGGTGGTTTCATTCAGTTGTTCTACCATCCGGTAAGGTCCCTGCCAGGAGGCCTGCAGCTTGTTAGTTTTGACAGGCTTCAAGGCGAGGACCTTCTACCCTACTGCTAGGGTCCAGGTACAAGCATTTCGGTCGTTCCATTGTTTCTCTTTACATTGGGCGACCTGAAGTTTCTCTCGCACCCAGTCGGCGAGATCCTTTAGTCGGTCCCTGAGTTGGAGAAAGTACTCCACAACGGAGTGTTCTTCCCCTTCTGCAGTCCCTTCCCAGTGGGCTCTCACTAAGTCAAGGGGTCCTCTTATCTTTCGGCCATACACTAACTCAAAGGGGGAGAAGCCTGTGGATTCCTGGAGCACCTCTCGGTATGCAAAGAGGAGGTGCGGCAGGAGTTTTCCCAGTCCTGGTGAGTGGCCGAGAATGTCCTAAGCAGCTGCGTTAGGGTCCCATTGAACCACTCACATAGCCCATTTGTCTGGGGATGATATGGGGCACTGTGCAGGAGATTGATTCTGCACAATCTCCATAACTGCCGGGTGATTTCCGCAGTGAACTGTGTTCCCTGGTCGGAGATCACTTCCCGGGGGAAGCCTACCTTGGTGAATATCCGGAGCATTGCATCAGCTACTGTCTCCGCCTGGATATTAGCCAAAGGAATTGCCTCCGGGTATCGAGTGGCATAGTCCACTACTTTAAGTATGCACCTTTTTCCTGAGGGGCTGGGTCGAGCTAAATGGACCCACTATGTCTACGGCAACCCTGCTAAAGGGTTCATAAATAATAGAGAGGGGGTGCAGGGGGGCTTTAGTATGGTCCCCAGTCTTCCCTGCTTTCTGGCACACTTTGCAAGACTTACAGTAGTCTCTAATATCTGCTGTAACCCCTGGCCAGAAAAAGGAAAAAGGTTTGGATCAGGCGGTGGTGGGTCCTGGATTTTCCTAAATGTCCAGCTAGGAGAATATCATGCCCTATCCGCAGTAGGTCAGACCAAAACTTTTTCGGTACAACCAGATGACATTTGGGCACCGGCTCTTTTCTCCTCTTGGAGATCAGGTACAGGAGCCCTCTTTTCCACTGGAAACATTCCTCCCCTGGGCCCTGGGGGTCCGTACCTACTCAGTCTCGATAAGGGGCTAAGGTCAAGTCGCTCAAGGTCTCCTGGGCAAAGTTGGAGGTGGTCGCCCAGGAGGGTTGGTCAGGGGGTAGGGTTGGATTCGGAGGGGAAGGTCGGGGCAAAGTAGTAGTCAGGGTGGAATGTCAGGGTACGTTAGGAGTCGGGGCAGAATGTCTCACCTGGGTCCCCAGATCTGGCGTGGTGGCTTGGTGCCTGGCCTGCTAGTGTGGTCACTGGGCAGGTATCCGGGGAGTTATTCCCCACAAAGGCGGAGGCAAGGTGGCCGAGGTCATTTCCCTACAAGACCTCGGCAGGTAGCTGTTGCATGACGCCCACCTCCACATCACGGGAGCCGGCTCCCCATTTCAGGTGCACCCAGGCTGTGGGTGTAATGCTCGTGGGATACTCCTCTATCAGACCAAACTCGGCCAGTAGTCTTGTTATCCTTGCGTTTAGTCGGAAAGATAGGGAATATCCCAGAGCAGAGAAAGTTAGCAGGATGAGGAAAGCAGCACCCACCACAGGCAGGGTAGTCTTCAGCGGCAACCACTAGAATGGTCAGGCAGGCAGGGTTTGGCAGCGGTAAAGCAGTCCAAGGGCAAACCACTAGAATGATCAGGCAGGCAGGGTTTGGCAACGGTAAAGCAGTCCAAGGGGAAACCACTACAATGGTCAGGCAGGCAGGGTTTGGCAACAGAGAGGCAATCCAGAATAATAGGAGTTTATAGGCAGAGTAGTCAGGCAAGCAGAGTTCAGCAGCAGAGTATCAATCCAGCAATTTAGGGTTTTAACAGGTAGAGTAGTCAGACAAGCAGAGTTCAGCAGCAGTATACCAATCCAGCAATTCAGGGGTATAACAGGCAGAGTAAGCATACAGGCAGGGTTTAAACACAATAAGGCAATACAGCAGTAACGATCTATCACCCCAGGAGCACACAAAGTAACACCTATACTTGGGCAGTGATAGATCATTTTGAATAGGCTTACATAGGCGCAGGATTCGCGCCACAGACGTCCGGACCAGCATCAGTGAGAGAGGAGCATGCAGCAATGACGTCAGCGCCGCACGCATCATGACCCGACACAGCCCCTGGCAACGAGCAGGGAAGGAGATGCTGCGCCCCTAGCAATGGCTAGAGCGGTGCGGCGTGACAGTGGGGATCTCCAATATGGCACCTTCAGCCACCCGAACAGCAAGGGTCTTCCCTGTTCGGCCAGAGGTGGGGGCCAGGTGGGGTTGGATCAGGGAGACGGTGGCTCCAGTGTCCTTTAATCCCTGGGCTGCCTGCCCATTGACCCAGACATCCTGGCGATGGTGCTGATGGTTATCTTTGGTCACAAGGCTGACTTCATGCAGAACGCCAACTTCTTCATCTGCCCTTTCAGCATAGTTGGCAGGACCCACTGCATACAGGCAGTAGGCAGCCACTTGATAGGTCCTGGCTGGAGTGTTCCCCCACTGGGCCGATGAGGGGTTCCTAGGCTGCTGTGCTGAGGGATTTCTTGGCTGTGCCAGAGAGTACCGTAGGATGTGGCCGGGTTGCCCACACCCATAGCACCCCTGGGGATTGCTGGCCCTGGCCCTTGGAAATAGGGGCCGGCCGGGCCTGGGGCTGCCAAGGAGCCGCTGGGGGACGAGCCGGGGTTGAAGTAGAGTGGGTTGCTGCCTGGGGTTCTGGTGTGGTCTGGCATCAGTATATTGATCAGCCAGGGTGGCCGCTTGGTCAGCTGTGGTAGGCCGGCGATCATAGACCCATTCTCTGACCGCTGCTGAAACATAATTGTAGAAATGTTCCTAGGAAGAGCTGTGAAATTTCGGCCCCAGTGGTGGCTTTGCAGCCGGTGAGCCAAGAGGTGTCGCTGGAAAGCCCTTAGTCCCTAGCAGATACAGTCCAAAAAGCGCCCAGATCCATGGCTGGGGGCTGGAGCTATGGACGTTCAACCATACACCGGTAAGACCACTGGAGACTAGGTGATGAGGGGAAGTCCGAAACCCCCGGTTCCCATGGGAGCTCCTCCTTGGTAATCACCCCACCTCTGGTCCTCACCAAGAGGTAATAATTCCCAGGAGAGCAGAGCTCTGGGACAAAGGACCGCTGGAGCGACCTGGGTTAAAGAGGACCGGGGATTTGAGCTGATGCGGCCAGCCGGCAGGTTCCATGAGTTGGCCAGCCGAAGGGCGGTCTGTTAATAGAGCTCGAAAACCTGGTTCCCAATAGAGCTCACCTCTGGCAACTGGCCCACCTCTTGCCCTCCCCAAGGGGTACCAATCCCCAAAAAAGCGGAGCTCTTGGATAAGGGGCCTCTGAAGCGGCCAGAGGTAAAGTTTCCCGGAGGGTGCTGGATGCGGCGGCTGGCTGGTAGTTCCAGGAGCCCGGCCGGCCAGAGAGGGATAGGTCGGTCAGAGACCAGCTCTTTCAAGATCAGGTTCAACATACATTTCTCACAAAAGGGAAGGGTTTGGAGTTTGTGGTTGCTCTGAGGAGCCCAAAACCGCCAAGAAAGAGATTTAACCCTTGCAGTCCGTTATCCGTGACAGGTATCAATATTATGGCAAGTGATATAGCTACAGTTTAGGTGTTTTTAATATGTGACTGTTTGTTTATTTATGTATTGCCCATAGATAAGTCAGTTCAGCGGAATTACTGGCACTGATACTATGTCTGTATAATTCCCATGCACGTTACAGACATTATTCTGTAATCTACTTTATCTCTAACAGTGACAATAAAGCCACACACATCCCTGGAATACAAACATTATCATTTTATTAGACTGGGGATAGACATTTATTCCAGACAAAGCTCTCACTTTAATTTGTCTGAGTAGTTCTTCCCCACGGTGAGTCTGTCTGATCTTCAGAACAAGGTCCAGTCATTCTGTAGTAAAGCCTCTAATATACACATACGATTATTATCTCCCATCATAAAGCTGCAGAGACGCTACAAGTGTATAGGTGAGGAGGATGTCACACCTTGTGAGTCAGTGCATCATCCCCACCTGTGCAGCAGCAGGTAAATCACTGGGAGACACTGGTAACTGCACAAAAGGATAACTGTGCAGCTGGGGGTGGTGCAATTTACTGTTAGGTTTGTAGCTTCACCAGTTCCTATGTTATTCTATGTAACTTATTCACTAAAGCTCCCTCTTGCCTCTCCAGCTTCAACAGTTCCTATGTTATTTTATGTCACTGATTCGCTAAAGCTCCCTCCAGCCTCTCCAGCTTCACCAGTTCCTATGTTATTCTATGTAACTGATTCCTTAAAGCTCCCTCCTGCCTCTCCTGCTTCAACAGTTCCTATGTTATTCTATGTAACTGATTCATTAAAGCTCCCTCCTGCCTCTCCTGCTTCAACAGTTCCTATGTTATTCTATGTAACTGATTCTTTAAAGCTTCCACCAGCCTCTCAAGTTTTACTAGTTCCTATGTTATTCTATGTAACTGATTCACTAAAGCTCTCTCCAGCTTCTCCAGCTTCACCTGTTCCTATGTTATTCTATGTAACCGATTCACTAAAGCTCCCTCCAGCCTCTCCAGCTTCACCAGTTCCTATGTTATTCTATGCAACTGATTCATTAAAGCCCCCCGAGCCTCTCAAGCTTCACCTGTTCCTGTTATTCTATGTAACTGATTCACTAAAGCTCCCTCCAGCCTCTCCAGCTTCACCTGTTCCTATGTTATTCTATGTAACTGATTCACTAAAGCTCCCTCCAGCATCTCCAGCTTTATCAGTTCCTATGTTATTCTATGTAACTAATTCACTAAAGCTCTCTCCAGCCTTTCCGGCTTCACCAGTTCCTGTTATTCTATGTAACTGATTCCCTAAAGCTCCCTTCAGCCTCTCCAGCTTCACCAGTTTTTATGTTATTCTATGTAACGGATTCACTAAAGCTCCCTCCAGCCTCTCCAGTTTCACCAGTTCCAGGGCCGTCTTTAACACAGGGCAAAAAGGGCAGCTGCCCAGGGCCCTGTCTTTGTTGAGGGGCTCAAGAGTCCTAAAAAATCTTTTTTGGTTCATGTCAGACTGCTGATGTCATGTGACATGGGGGCACGCACAGTCAGTCCTAATACTGTCACAGTCAAAACTTATCTGCTTATATTTATTTGTGAGAAACTGTGCCTGACCGTGCCGGTGTCATGTGACATGCCAAGCTAGTGCAATGTGCTGTTTTAGATGTGCACTGTGCAGCACTGAATGCTAAGCCCTAACTCGGCATCCAGCCAATCCCACTGCATCAGAAAAGGTCCTGCTGGGGTTACCATGGTTACCAGGTAACTGCTCTGGTGGTGGGGTTTGTTTCTGGGTAGGGCTGACTATAAGCACATGCAGCAGAAAGCTGGAGTGGCAGGCACATGAGGATTTGAACACCTGTGTAACTGCACACACTGCTCTCTTCAGTCGTGAGGCTGTGTGGCTCATCTCACACTGTATCCATGCAGCCTTGGGCAGACAGCATCCAGTCTGCTGGTCCCATTAGCTCTGCTCTTTCTGCTGTGGCCCTAAGATCAACTAACTGAAGTTTGTTAGGGGAACAGGGCTTTGTAGAAAGGTGTCAGTGGGAAGAATAAGTGAGTGCACACACGCCCCTCCCCCATGCAGCATTGTCTAGTGCAGGGTTAGAGGGAACTTGTTCCTAGCAAAGAAGTGACATGTGCTGCTATGGCTGATGTATAGTGTCATGCTGATGCTTCACACATTAAGGTAAGGTTTATTTTTATAGTTTTTTTTCTCTCTTTCTCAGATTTTACAGCTTCCCATAGTTCTGCTGTTCCAGTCAGTAAATGTATATTTGTCTGCACCTCCATGCTTCCTCCTCAGTCTTTACCTTGCTTTGCTCCTGTTGACTGCCCTAAATCTCTTTAACCAGCTAACCTCACACCAGAATAACATTCAAAAGCATATTAAATTAATCCACAGTGGAGGAATTTATATATTTATTTACTTATTAGTACTGCTTAGGTCCAGTTTCACATATTGCAATTTATTTCATTTTTTTTTTTAAATGATTAGCCCAGCAGTGGATGATCCAATGCTGGGCTAATAATTTAAAACCAATTATAAAATAAATTGATTTAGTTGTTTTTTGGGATGTTGGGGTGGAGAGCGAAATTGCATGGGGGGGCCGAAGAAAATGTTTGCCCAGGGTCCAGTCAATATTAAAGATGGCCCTGACCAGTTCCTACGTTATTCTATGTAACTTATTCACTAAAGCTCTCTCCAGCTTCACCAGTTCCTATGTTATTCTATGTAACTGATTCACTAAAGCTCCCTACAGCTTCACCAGTTACTATGTTATTATATGTAACTGATCCACTAAACCTCTCTCCAGCCTCTCTATCTTCACCAGTTCCTATGTTATTCTATGTAAGTGATTCACTAAATCTCCCTCCAGCCTCTCCAGCTTCACCAGTTCCTATGTTATTCTATGTAACTGATTCACTATAGCTCCATACAACCTATCCAGCTTAACCATTTTTTCTGTTATTCTATGTAACTGATTCACTAAACCTCTCTCCAGCCTCTCCAGCTTCACCAGTCCCTATGTTAATCTATGTAACTGATTCTTTAAAGCTCCCTCCAGCCTTTCCAGCTCCACTAGTTCCTATGTTATTCTATGTAACTTATTCACTAAAGCTCCCTCCAGCCTCTCCAGCTTCACAAGTTCCTATGTTATTCTATGTAACTGATTTACTAATACTCCCTCCAGTCTCTCCAGCTTTACCAGTTTGTATGTTATTCTATGTAACTGATTCTTTAAAGCTCCCACCAGCCTCTCCAGTTTTAGTAGTTCCTATGTTATTCTATGTAACTGATTCACTAAAGCTCCCTCCTGCCTCTCCAGCTTCGCCAGTTCTTAGGTTATTCTATGTAACTGATTCACTAAAGTTCCTTTACAGCCTCTTTAGCTTCACCAGTTCCTATGTTATCCTATGTCACTGATTCTCTTAAAGGGACACTGAACCCAAATTTATTCTTTCGTGATTCAGATAGAGCATGACATTTTAAGCAACTTTCTAATTTACTCCTATTATCAGATTTTCTTCATTCTCTTTGTATCTTTATTTGAAATGCAAGAATGTAAGTTTAGATTCCGGACCATTTTTAATGAACAACCTGGGTTGTTCTTGCTGATTGGTGGATAAATTTATCCACCAATAAAAAAGTGCTGTCCAGAGTAATGAACCAAAAAAAAAAAAAAAAAAAAAAAAAAAAAAAGCTTAGCTGCATTCTTTTTCAAATAAAGATAGCACAAGAACCAAGAAAAATTGATAATAGGAGTACATTAGAAAGTTGCTGAAAATTGCATGCTCTATCTGAATCACAAAATAATTTTTTTTTGGGTTCAGTGTCCCTTTAAGCTCCATGCAACCTATTCAGCTTAACCAGTTTCTATGTTATTCTATGCAACTTATTCACTAAAGCTCCCTCCAGCTTCACCAGTTCCTATGTTATTCTATGCAACTGATTCACTAAAGCTCCCTCCTGCCTCTCCAGCTTCAACAGTTCCTATGTTATTCTATGTAACTGATTCACTAAAACTCTCTATAGCCTCTTCAGCTTCACCAGTTCCTATGTTATTCTATGTAACTGATTCACTAAAGCTCTCTCCAGCTTCACCAGTTCCTATGTTATTCTATGCAACTGATTCACTAAAGCTCCCTCCTGCCTCTCCAGCTTCAACAGTTCCTATGTTATTCTATGTAACTGATTCACTAAAACTCTCTATAGCCTCTTCAGCTTCACCAGTTCCTATGTTATTCTATGTAACTGATTCACTAAAGCTCTCTCCAGCTTCACCAGTTCCTATGTTATTCTATGCAACTGATTCACTAAAGCTCCCTCCTGCCTCTCCAGCTTCAACAGTTCCTATGTTATTCTATGTAACGGATTCACTAAAACTCTCTATAGCCTCTTCAGCTTCACCAGTTCCTATGTTATTCTATGTAACTGATTCACTAAAGCTCTCTCCAGCTTCACCAGTTCCTATGTTATTCTATGCAACTGATTCACTAAAGCTCCCTCCTGCCTCTCCAGCTTCAACAGTTCCTATGTTATTTTATGTCACTGATTCACTAAAACTCCCTCCTGCCTCTCCAGCTTCACCAGTTCCTATGTTATTCTATGTAAGTGATTCACTAAAGCTCTCTCCAGCCTCTCCAGCTCCACCAGTCCCTATGTTATTCTATGTAACGGATTCACTAAAGCTCCCTCTAACCTCTCCAGCTTCAACAGTACCTATGTTATTCTATGTAAGTGATTCACTAAAGCTCTCTCCAGCCTCTCCAGCTCCACCAGTTCCTATGTTATTCTATGTAACTTATTCACTAAAGCTCCCTCCAGCCTCTCCAGCTTCACCAGTTCCTATGTTATTCTATGTAACTTATTCACTAAAGCTCCCTCCAGCCTCTCCAGCTTCACCAGTTCCTATGTTATTCTATGTAACTGATTTACTAATACTCCCTCCAGCCTCTCAAGCTTCACCAGTTTGTATGTTATTCTATGTAACTGAATCTTTAAAGCTCCCACCAGCCTCTCCAGTTTTAGTAGTTCCTATGTTATTCTATGTAACTGATTCACTAAAGCTCCCTCCTGCCTCTCCAGCTTCGCCAGTTCTTAGGGTATTCTATGTAACTGATTCACTAAAGTTCCTTTACAGCCTCTCCAGCTTCACCAGTTCCTATGTTATCCTATGTCACTGATTCTCTTAAAGGGACACTGAACCCAAATTTTTTCTTTTGTGATTCAGATTTTAAGCAACTTTCTAATTTACTCCTATTATCAAATGTTCTTCATTCTCTTGGTATCTTTATTTGAAATGCAAGAATGTAAGTTTAGATGCCGGCCCATTTTTAATGAACAACCTGGGTTGTTCTTGCTGATTGGTGGATACATTTATCCACCAATAAAAAAGTGCTGTCCAGAGTTCTACACAAAAAAAGCTTAGATGCATTCTTTTTCAAATAAAGATAGCACAAGAACGAAGAAAAATTGATAATAGGAGTAAATTAGAAAGTTGATGAAAATTGCATGCTCTATCTGAATCGCAAAAGAAAAAAAAATTGGGTTCAGTGTCCCTTTAAGCTCTATGCAACCTATTCAGCTTAACCAGTTTCTGTTATTCTATGCAACTGATTCACTAAAGCTCCCTCCAGCGTTTTCAGCTTCACCCGTTCCTATGTTATTTTATGTAACTTATTCACTAAAGCTCCCTCCTGCCTCTCCAGCTTCACCAGTTCTTATGTTATTTTATGTCACTGATTCACTTAAGCTCCCTCCAGTCTCTCCAGCTTCACCAGTTCCTATGTTATTCTATGTCACTGATTCACTAAAGCTCCCTCCTGCCTCTCCAGCTTTACCAGTTCCTCTGTTATTCTATGTAACTGATTCTCTAAAGCTCCCTCCAGTCTCTCCAGCTTCACCAGTTCCTCTGTTATTCTATGTAACTGATTCTCTAAAGCTCCCTCCAGTCTCTCCAGCTTCACCAGTTCCTATGTTATTCTATGTAACTGATTCACTAAAGCTCCCTCCAGTCTCTCCAGCTTCACCAGTTCCTATGTTATTCTATGTCACTGATTCACTAAAGTTCCCTTCAGCCTCTCCAGCTTCACCAGTTCCTATGTTATTCTATGTAACTGATTCACTAAATCTTCCACAAGCCTCTCCAGCTTTACCAGTTCCTCTGTTATTCTATGAATCTTATGAAGTTTTAGCGCTGGAAGGAGCCTCAGCTGTATAGAATTACATAGGAACTGGGAAAGCTGGATTAAATGTGAATTTTGCTCACTGACAAACTAAATCTGAACACTTTTGATCTAACTGATAGGAGCTAGAGGCTTGATTTATTTATTTACGCTGTAGCATATAATGTTTCCTGTCTTACTGTGATTAGACAACATGCTGATATTTCTAACTTCGGAATCAATATAGTCAGTCCCAGCACCCAATTAGTGCATCTGTAAGTCACCTAGGGGCCACTACCCTAGACCCCAAACAATCCAAAGATTGTATAGCAAGCAAGGCAGAAAAAATAGGCGACGTTTCGGGCTCTTAAAGCATGAGGAAGGGTTAAGGGCCCGAAACGTCGCCTATTTTTTCTGCCTTTATGATTGAATAAATACATTTTTCTGCTGTCACCATGCTTGCTATTTCTAACTTTGGAACATTTACACGGTCTTATCTCAAGAGCTTGTTTTGGTGTAATAGGGAGAGTGATGTAATTAGTTTATCATTCCCATTCATTATAGTGATTAAACAAAATAAATGATGGCATTTTACGTCTCTAATACTCCTGCGCTCATCATCCTCTTCCTGATCACTTCTTCCAGGTCTGCAGTGCTTCAAGTTTCAGATAAATGGGACATCAGCTACTGAGTAACAGCAGGTGCTTATATGAGACACTAAAGGCAATGATTTTGTAAATGGCTGCCGAGAAGGGAAACTTCTGACCAGATTATGTGCGGTTGTGTGTTATACATCAACATAATATTTGTCAACGAATGAGCTAAAGTTTCTGAAAAACACATTTTTATTTTAAAAACATAAAATATAAATAATTTTCAGATTACAGTATCTGCTTTCACGTGTGGCTGCTTTCACGTGTGGCCTTGGCAGGTGTTACAATATGCAACTAATTTATTTTTCAGCAACCAGCGAAAGTAACTGGTGTATTTGGAAACAGCATCAGAACTTCCTGTGTGTGGTCACCATGTGTACATAAATTTCCTCTAAACTGCAACCTTCCAAAAGCTGCTGCTGTGGGTAGGAAGTCCACCAACCTCTGAGCTGAGCAGTCAACCCACTTGTATAACCACAGAGCAGGTTGTGAGTCATAAACCAGATGCGGCTATGAGAAAACACACACACAACTCCCACAGTGTGCAAACTCAGTATCAGTTATAGGTCAAACCAAAGGGAACTTCCTGACCCAACCAACATCTCAACAATCTGAGTTCATATCATGATCAATGGTGCACATTGCAATCCATCAGTGTTTGTTGTATTCTGCTGAGTTAGCAGTGACAAATTAGTTCAGCATCACAGACATTATCTATATGATGCAATGAAAACACTCTAACCCCATAAGGAAAAAAACTAAATTAAAGGTATACTAAACCTGTGCTGAGCTGAGCCTGTAATGCAGATGCATAAGGGTCAGATAACAGGAAGGGAGCTGATGGCTCTGCAGCAGTCAGGAAGAGCTCAGCAGACAGAAAGCAGCTCAGGTGTCATGGCTTAAATATAATAAATACGTTGATTTAATAGAACCTTGTGCAGGGTCCCTGGTACTAGCAACTACATCTCCTCTATCTCTCACCTACCGGTAAGATCAGGATTCCGGGCCCCAGTCCAGAAAGATGTCCTCACTCACTGTCCTGCTGATCCAAAATTGCTTGCTTGCTGCCAGTGCCAGTGAGCCAGCCGCCTGTCGTCCCGCTCTGCTCTCTTCCTTCTCACATGACACACTTGCGCAGTGGTATGTGCAGCGTAGCACTTGCTCCTCCCCCCTAGCTAGCCTGTTCATCTCCAGTTACGTTCCTCCTTGTGGTGCAGCATGTGTCACTCAGCAATATGAGGAACGTGACCGGTCTAGACTGGGGAGGGGTAGAGGGATCTGGGAGGGTGTGAGCTGTGAGGGCGATCAATGGCATCATGGCTGCAGCCTGCATTCATTGGCTGGGGGGGATCTATCTTCTGAGATGGACTGTCGGTGCCAGTGGTACTCTGGAGACTGGGGCCATGATGAGACCGTGACAGCTGCCATATGTGGGGGAGTGGGTGCGTGCCACGGCGCATAGGAGCACTGACTTACTCCTGAGTCCTGCCCCAGCCAGAGGCCAGCTAGCTAGAGCACTGTACTGCACATGACATGTTTGTATACAAAGCAGAGCAGACATGTATTTGGAGCCGCCAGGGGGTGGTGCTGCGCTGCCGCTGCGCACAGTCACGGTCGTCTACTGAATTGGAAATAATAAAAACTGAAATAAAATATATAATAAATAAAAGTATTTTATTTATAACTATCACCTTATATTTATTATAATATACACACAGCTTGAGCTTGATGGTGTGGTGTCACCCCTCCTTAGGGTGTGACCCGGGTGCGGTCCACCCCTCTAGTGACGCCACAGAACATACCCCTACAAGCAACGCAGTACCCTTTCGGTTTTTAACACGCATGTGTTACTCAAAGCCAAAGCATCATGATAGGCCACTAGTAAAATCAATCACCAGAAGATACCCCTACTTTGTCATTTTTGACAAATCAAAATCTTAGAAAGATTACGTACTTCTAAACATTCCAATTAAACATACTAGACCTACCTAACAAGGGCTCAGCCTCTCGATTCCATTGCACCTGCACATATTTAACATCCTTCTGCTATTAACTAAACACTAACAACCAATGAGATCTTACCTTGCACCTTTGAGCCATTGCAAAGCGGGGCTGGCAAACCCCATGCAGCACTTCACAATCTATATAGAGAGGGGTCTGAAGCTTTTAGCTTCAGTTGCGCTGTGAGCGCCAGCGGTAAAGTATCTAAGGGAAGCGGTACCGCTGCTGTAGCTCTACGCAACTAATCAGTGTCTAAAACAGATAAATCTATCAACTTCCCACAAACACATCTAACATGAAAGCTGGACAGATAGGTCAGCATGCTAAGGCACTGTGGCTGAGCTCTGTAGCAATCCAAGGGTTGCAGGTTCGATCCCCAGCGAGGTCCGCTCAGCCTTTTATCCTTCCGAGGTTGATAAAATGAGCAGCGCATTGAGACCCTTATGGGTGATTAGCCGCGCTTTACAAGTACCCAATACATACATGCCCGGGACTCTGACCGTCTTACCTGGGACATTTTCGGGGGACATAATTTGTCCAGGAACAGTCTCCTCAATCCGGGGACTGTCCCCTAAAATCAGGGACATCTGGTCACCCTAGGTTATTGGTTCTCCCCTGGTGACACGGTGACACTAATACATTAGTAATGCCATTGACTCTCTATGTATTACAGCAGATTGGTTCTCCTCAGGTCACATGGTGACACTAATACATTAGTAATACTATAGACTCTCTGTGTATTACAGCATATTACTCTGATTGGTTCTCCTCCGGACACATGGTGACACTAACACAGACTTTGCAATTCTATGTCATATTTGTGCCTTTGATATCAACTCTTCTATGGGGACACCAATGAAGAAATAATATGTAGATTGTATGATTTTCAGATCAGGACCTTCCTCATCTTTTATGAATTATTGTTTAGTTTATTTATGGATGTTAAGTATCTGTTTATTTAGCATGAATCAGTGTCATTGTGTAAGCCCTGCTCTTGTATGTAATAAATGCTAATAATATTAATAATAATAATATTTAGAAAACAATTAGAAAAGGAGGGGTTGCTCTAAGCTCACTAATTGTACCTACAGAATAGGGCTATAAATCTTCCTATACAAAGTAAAGTTTTCTTTAAAGGCCGGGTCCACCCTTCCCATATGATTTGCACTGTTATTAGGTGCAGGATTATCCAACCCTAGAACTCATCCTGTTCTCATCTCCCAAGCACTGGCTATATATACTTGGATAGCCTCAATGCCACAGTGTAGTGAACCTATATTTGTACTCTTGTTGCCATAGAATAATAACTTCACAAGACATTTATCTTCCTTGCATGATTAGAGGTTTTCTAGATAATTACACACTCCCCCTTCATAATATAAATATCAGGTTGCAAACTAATTACCTGTTTGGCAGCTTTATAATGTTACCTAATACTATATACACCATGTGCGCAGCAGAACTGATGCCCAGATAAGACTGGCAGCAACTCACTGTGCTATATATAATGCCCACAGTCTGTGCTGCTTAACATCCAGTAGGAAAACCAGGAATTAATTGTACAGAAAACAACAGCAAATAAATCTTATTCACCTAGATTATGAGTTTTGCGCTAAACAGGGTGCGAAACGAACGCAACAAAAGTTGCGTTATTTCACCCCCATAGCGCTGCCATTATGAGTTTTTAAAAAGCCTACTTGTGCATGCGATATGGTGGTTTTAAGCTCTATACTGAACAAAAGCCAAGGGCTGAGAATACGTACTCGTGCACGCTTTCCCCCAGAGACATCAATGGGGAGAGAGTGTTAGAAAAAAAACTAACACCTGAAGTGCGGAATGGCAATCGCCGTAACGCAACCCCATTGATGTCTATGGGGAAAAAAGTTACATTTAAACCTAACACCCTAACATAAACTCCTAGTCTTAACATCCTAATCTGCCACCCCCGACATCGCCAACACTAATAAAAGTTATTACCCCCTATTTCGCTACTCCCTGACATCGCCACCACTATAATAAAGTTATTTACCCCTATTCCTCCGCTCCCCAACATCGCCGCCACTGTAATAAAGCTATTAACCACTATAGATCTTCTGGGGTTAGTGTTAGTTTTTTTTGGGGTGTTTTTTTTTTTAGATTATGGATGGGCACTTGAAAAAGAGCTAAATGCCCTTTTAAGGGCAATGCCCATACAAATGCCCCGTTAGGGGCAATGGGTAGCTTGTTTTTTTTAGAGTTAGGTTTCTTATTTTGGGGGGTTGGTTGGGTGGTGGGTTTTACTGTTGGGAGGACTTTGTATTTTTTTACAGGTAAAAGAGCTGATTTCTTTAGGCTAGGGGTGTTTTTATTTTGGGGGGGGGGCTTTTTTATTTTTATAGGGCTATTAGATTAGGTGTAATTGTCTTTATTTTTTATAATTTAGTTTTTTTTTTGTTATCTTAGTGTTTTTTATTTTTCATGATTTTAGTGTTTATTATTTTCGGTAAACTAACGGCTAGAGTTAGAGTTTTGTCGGTAAAGACCCGCGTAGCTAACTCTGCTTTTTTTTCCAGCGCACCCTTAAGACAACGCTGGTATTTAGAGTTCTCTGAAGGGCTGCGTTGGGCTCCAAAAAGGGAGTGTAGAGCATAATTTACCGCAACTTAAACCCTCAATGCCAGCGTTGCTTACGGTAGCGGCTAGCTGGAAAAACGTGCTCGTGCACAATTCGCCGATTGGAAACAATGGGGCAGTTTGGCCTGAAAAAAAAACTAACACCTGCAAAAAAGCAGCGTTAAGCTCCTAACGCAGCCCCATTGTTTCCTATGGGGAAACAGTTTCTAAGTCTGCACCTAACACCCTAACATGAACCCCGAGTCTAAACACCCCTAACCTTACACTTATTAACCCCTAATCTGCAGCCCCCGCTATCGCTGACCCCTGCATTACACTATTAACCCCTAATCTGCCGCTCCGGACACCGCCGCAACCTACATTATAGCTATGTACCCCTAATCTGCTGCCCCTAACATCGCCGACACCTACATAATATTTATTAACCCCTAATCTGCCCCCCCAACGTCGCCGCTACCTACCTACACTTATTAACCCCTAATCTGCCATCCGGACCTTGCCGCCACTATAATAAATGTATTAACCCCTAAACCGCCGCACTCCCGTCTAACAAACACTAGAATAAATAGTATTAACCCCTAATCTGCCCTCCCTAACATCGCTGCCACCTAACTTCAAGTATTAACCTAATCTGCCGACCGGACCTCGCCGCTACTCTAATAAATGTTTTAACCCCTAAAGCTAAGTCTAACCCTAACCCTAACACCCCCCTAAGTTAAATATAATTTTAATCTAACGAAATAAATTAAATCTTAACTAAAGTATTCCTATTTAAAGCTAAATACTTACCTGTAAAATAAACCCTAATATAGCTACAATATAACGAATAATTATATTGTAGCTATTTAAGGATTTATATTTATTTTACAGGCAACTTTGTATTTATTTCAACTAGGTACAATAGCTATTAAATAGTTATTTACTATTTAATAGCTACCTAGTTAAAATAATTACAAAATTACCTGTAAAATAAATCCTAACCTAAGTTACAATTAAACCTAACACTACACTATCAATAAATTAATTAAATATATTAACTACAATTACATACAATTAATTACAAAAAATAAAAAAAAAGATTACAATAATTTTAAGCTAATTACACCTACTCTAAGCCCCCTAATAAAATAACAAAGCCCCCCAAAATAAAAAAAAATGTCCCTACCCTAATCTAAATTAAAAAAGTTAACAGCTCTATTACCTTACCAGCCCTTAAAAGGGCTTTTTGCGGGGCATGCCCCAAAGAAATCAGCTCTTTTGCCTGTAAAAAAAAGAAAATACCACCCGCAACATTACAACCCACCACCCACATACCCCTACTCTAACCCAAACCCCCCTTAAATAAACCTAACACTACCCCCCTGAAGATCTCCCTATCTTGAGTCGTCTTCACCCAACCGGGCACCGATGGACCAAAAGAGGGCATCCGTAGCGGCAGAAGTCTTCATCCTATCCGGCCAGAAGAGGACATCCGGACCGGCAAACATCTTCATCCAAGCGGCATCTTCTATCTTCATCCATCCGACGAGGAGCGGCTCCATCTTCAAGACCTCCGGCGCGGAACATCCTTCTTCAACGACGACTACCCGACGAATGAAGGTTCCTTTAAGTGACGTCATCCAAGATGGCGTCCCTCGAATTCCGATTGGCTGATAGGATTCTATCAGCCAATCGGAATTAAGGTAGGAAAAATCTGATTGGCTGATTGAATCAGCCAATCAGATTCAAGTTCAATCCGATTGGCTGGATGAAGATAGAAGATGCCGCTTGGATGAAGATGTCTGCCGGTCCAGATGTCCTCTTCTGCCCGGATAGGATGAAGACTTCTGCCGCTACGGATGTCTTCTTTTGGTCCATTGGTGCCCGGTTGGGTGAAGATGACTCAAGGTAGGGAGATCTTCAGGGGCGTAGTGTTAGGTTTATTTAAGGGGGGGTTGGGTTAGAGTAGGGGTATGTGGGTGGTGGGTTGTAATGTTGGGGGGTGGTATTGTGTTTTTTTTACAGGCAAAAGAGCTGATTTCTTTGGGGCATGCCCCGCAAAAAGCCCTTTCAAGGGCTGGTAAGGTAATAGAGCTGTTAACTTTTTTTTTTTTAAATGCAAATCTTTATTGAATAAAAAGAAATAGACAGTACAAATGCCAAGAATGAAAAGAAACAATTAAATCTCAGGACAAAAACGGTATGCACCACAAGGTAAATGGCCCCCCAAAAGTTCTATTTGAAGTCATAGTCTTCAGAGTCCATTTAAGTGTTGAGGCACTTCAAAGTGCATTGCTGTCCTCTTGTTTATAGTAATAGGGGTGGTTTTCCCCTCTTCGGTTAAGGCAGGTGCATTTTATATCTGTTTTGCAATAGTTTTAAACATTTTCATACTTTCTAATAAAATAAGCAGAATTATTCTGAACTGAGAACTCCACAGTCATAGCTGTGGAGGGAGAGAAACTTAACTTATATGGTCCACAGTCCGGATTTACCTATTGGGGGTAAAAGGGAGGAAGTGAGGGGGGTAGGAAAAGGGGGAGGGAGGAGGAAAAAAGGGGGGAGGTTCCATTTCTATGAGGGAGGGGGGGGAAGGGGGGGGAAAGGAGGGGGAAAGAAGGAGGGTGGTAGGCAAGAGGGTGGGAAGGAGGGGAAGGAGATGGGGAGGGGGAATGGGAGTCAAGTGCCATATGATGGGGGGATGGGGGGGAGTCTAGGTTCTGGTCCCAGGCTTTTCAATAGCTCCGTCATGAGGGAGCATAAAACACCATATATTATATTCTGTGATTAAAGGGGGTTGCCCTTCCATGTCAGACACATCAGCTCATGGATATCTAATTTCTCTATCTTGAAGTAATGGTATCTTTCAAGCTGGAGCTGCATGGAAACATATTGTTCCCATTCAAGGAGGGTAGGAATTATTTCCGATTTCCAGCCCTTAGGTATCAGTGACTTTGCTCCATTCAGCATTATGATGAAAATAGATCTGTCTTGCCAGCTTTTGAATTTTGGGAGATCAAGGTATAACAGAAGTGAGGGGCTTGGGCGAATGGTAAGATTTAGTTTTTTATTGATTTCCTCAAAGACCTCTCGGCAGTAGTCTTGCAGTCTGGGGCAGCTCCACCACACGTGGAGCATGGTCCCCTCTTCTCCACAACCCCTCCAGCACCTTCCTGACGTGTTGGGGTATATTTTTTTAATTCGTTGTGGGGTCAGGTACCATCTGCTCAGGAATTTGTATTGTGACTCTTGTGTTCTGGCTGAAATTGAGCAGGTTTTTGTTATCTTAAAATCTTTGTTCCATTGCTTAGGGTCATATTCCCGTCCCAATTCCCTATGCCAACCCTGCACATAAGGGGGAAAATTTTGTAGACCGCTATGCTGAAGCATATTGTACAGGCGTGAGATGATATGTTTTGTCAGGGAGGGCAACGTGCAAAGAATCTCAAAGGGTGTGAGATGTCTGAGTATCAACGCCTTGTGTCTATGTGTCATGATGTAGTGAGATATTTGAGCACAGTGAAACCAAGAGGTGAAGAGGTCTGCGTCCCAGTCTCTGAGTTCCTGTTGTGTTTTTAGTTTATTGTTTATAGTGGCACCATGAAGAAAAAGCCTGTTTAATGGTAGGGCGTTTTTGGTTTTTCCCTTAATGGGGAGAATGTTTATGTCTGGGTTATCTCTGATTGGGGTTAGAGGTGAGATGGGCGAGGTGATATGGGTCTGTGTGGCGGAGATCTTATCCCACTTATTCAGTGTGTCATGTATCAAAGGGTAAGATAGTATTTGTGGGGGCGGTGTTTCTGGGGGAGCCAAGCTAGGGAGCCTACATTGTGGCACTGTAGGATATCTGCATTGATTCCTACCCATTCCTTGTGTGTCAGGTTCTGACTCCATTCCACTATCCGCTGGAGAGATATAGCCTGACTATATGAGTGTAGATTAGGAAGACCTATTCCTCCTGCTGTGCGGGGTCTGTACAGAGTGTTTTTATTTATTCTAGGTCTGGTGCCCTGCCAGATAAATTCCTCCATCGCCTTTTGTATATGGTGTAGGTGTAAAGATGGTGGGGACAGTGGGACCGTCTGCAGGACGTATAGGATCCTTGGCAAAATATTCATTTTAACCAGATGGATCCGGCCCAGCCATGAGATGGATTTTTTCCTCCAACCTGATAGGTCTGTGATTATATCCTTTTTAATTTTTTGGTAGTTAGTCTCTACTGTGTCAGTCAGGGTAGATTTAACGATAACTCCCAGATATATAAGTTCTTTATGTACAATTCTAAATGGGCATTTGTTAGCTATTTTATTGAAATGTTCTTGGGGTTCGCTAATATTTAGGAGCTCTGACTTGGCGAGGTTTAAGTGGAAGTTTGAAACATTACCATACAGCTCCATTTCTATCAGGACTTCTGGCAGGGAATATAAAGTGTTGGTAAGGGTGAGGAGTATGTTGTCGGCATACATAGCCAACTTATGCTCCGTGTCTTGGATTTTGAGACCTGAAATAGAAGGGTTCGATCTGATCCTGGCGGCCAGAGGCTCTATGGAGATGGCAAAGAGAACCGGAGAAAGCGGGCATCCCTGTCTGGTTCCGTTTGCTATATGGAAAGGATCTGACAGGACACTATTTACATAAACTCTAGCGTTGGGTGAGGAGTAGAGTGACATAACTCTTTTAGTGAGAATATGGCCGAAATTCATTTTTTAAGGGTAGAAAGCATAAAGGACCAGTTGACCCAGTCAAACGCTTTCTCTGCGTCTGTTGAGAGCAAAGTGAGAGGGGTAGAGGTTATATTTGCATGGGATATCAGTTGTAGCACTTTAAGGGTATTGTCCCTTGCCTCTCTGTTTGGTATAAAGCCCACCTGGTCTGTGGATATGAGCTGTGGCAGGACTCTATTAATTCTATTCGCAATTAGTTTAGCTAAGATCTTGATGTCAGAGTTCAGTAAAGATATTGGGCGAAAGTTCTCTGGCTTTGTTGGGGGTTTACCAGGTTTGGGAAGGACAACTATGTGTGCTTCCAGCATTGTATTCGGAAGAGAGGTTGTGTCAAGTACTGTATTAAAGATTTTTAATAAGTGGGGGACCAGAATATTGGAGAATTTTTTGTAGTACTTGGGTCAGTACTTGGGTCCCAGGCCATCGGGGCCTGGGCTTTTGCCCGAGGGCAAATCTTTGATGGTTTGGAGAATTTCAGTGAGCGTAAAAGGTTCGAGAGCTGTTAACTTTTTTAATTTAGATTAGGGTAGGGAATTTTTTTTATTTTGGGGGCTTGGTTATTTTATTAGGGGGATTAGAGTAGGTGTAATTAGCTTAAAATTCTTGTAATCTTTTTTTATTTTTTGTAATTTAGTGGGGGTTTTTTTTGGTAATTTAGTTTAGTTTATTTAATTGTAGGTAATTGTAGGTACTTGTAGTTAATTTATTTAATTAATTTATTGATAGTGTAGTGTTAGGTTTAATTGTAGCTTAGGTTAGGATTTATTTTACAGGTAATTTTGTAATTATTTTAACTAGGTAGCTATTAAATAGTAAATAACTATTTAATAGGTATTGTACCTAGTTAAAATAAATACAAAGTTGCCTGTAAAATAAATATAAATTCTAAAATAGCTACAATATAATTATTCGTTATATTGTAGCTATATTAGGGTTTATTTTACAGGTAAGTATTTAGCTTTAAATAGGAAGACTTTAGTTAATAATATTTAATTAATTTCGTTAGATTAAAATTATATTTAATTTAGGGGGGTGTTAGGGTTAGGGTTAGACTTAGCTTTAGGGGTTCATACATTTATTAGAGTAGCGGCGAGGTCCGGTCGGCAGATTAGGGGTTAATAAGTGTAGGTAAGGTAGCGGCGACGTTAGGGAGGCCAGATTAGGGGTTAATACTATTTATTATAGGGTTTGCAAGGCGGGAGTGCGGCGGTTTAGGGGTTAATACATTTATTAGCGTGGCGGCGAGGTCGGGTCGGTAGATTAGGGGTTAATAAGTGTAGGTAGGTAGCGGCGACGTTGGGGGGGCAGATTAGGGGTTAATAAATATTATGTAGGTGTCGGCGATGTTAGGGGCAGCAGATTAGGGGTACATAGGGATAATGTAGGTGGCGGCGATGTGCGGTTGGCAGATTAGGGGTTAAAAAAAATTATTATAGTGGCGGCGATGTGGGGGGACCTCGGTTTAGGGGTACATAGGTAGTTTATGGGTGTTAGTGTACTTTATAGCACAGTAGTTAAGAGCTTTATAAACTGGCGTTAGCCCAGAAAGCTCTTAACTACTGACTTTTTCCTGCGGATGGAGTGTTGTCGGCAGAGGCTCTACAAGCTCACTTCAGCCAAGACTCTAAATACCAGCGTTAGGAAGATCCCATTGAAAAGATAGGATACGCAATTGGCGTAAGGGGATCTGCGGTATGGAAAAGTCGCGGCTTGGAAGTGAGCCTTAGACCCTTTCCTGACTGACTCTAAATACCAGCGGGCAGTAAAAAGCAGCGTTAGAAGCCCTTAACGCTGCTTTTGACGGCTAACACCAAACTCTAAATCTAGGCGTTAGATTTTTTTAATTTTTCGTAGGATTTGGGGTTTTTTTAGTTGTAGTTTAGATTTTTTTTTTTTTTTTTGTAGTGTTAGGTTTTTTTAAATTTGTAATTTATATATTTTAATTTGTAGTTTTTTTAATTTTATTAGAATAGTAATGTTAGGTTAATTTATAATTTAATGTTAGGTTTATTTTTATTTCACAGGTAAGTTTTTATTTATTTAAATTTAGTTATATTGTAATTTTAATTTAAAGTTAAGGGGGGTGTTAGGTTTAGGGGTTAATAGTTTAATTTAGTGTTTTGCGATATGGGGGGTTGGCAGTTTTGGGGTTAATAGGTTTATTTAGTGGCAGAGATGTGGGAGGCTAGAGGTTTAGGGGTTAATACATTTATTTTTGTGGTGGAGATGTCGGGGAGAAGTGAAATAGGGATTAATAATTTTATTATAGTGGCGGCGATGTTGGGGAGCGGCGGTTTAGGGGTTAATATATTTATATAGTGTTGGCGATGTGAGTGGGCAGCAGATTAGGGGTTAATAGGTTTATTTAATAGCCGTGATGTGGGTGGCAGGCAGATTAGGGGTTAATAGGTTTAATATAGTGTTTGCGATGCGGGAGGGCGGCAGTTTAGGGGTTAATAGGCAGTTTATGGGTGTTAGTGTACTTTGTAACAGTTTAGTTATGAGTTTTGTGAAACATTTTTGTTACACAAAATCCATAATTACTGCTCTCAGATGGCGGTATGGATTGTGTCGGTATAGGCTGACGCAAGCATTTTAGCCTCACCGCACAAACTGTAATACCGGCGCTATGAAAATACCACAAAAAAAATATCATTTTTTTGAGTGCGGATTGACGTTGCGTTACAGGCTAAAATGCTTGCGGTATAGCTATACCGACACGACTCCCAATAGCGGCGTTACTGCTTTTACGCTGAAATTGACATTTTTTCAGCGTTAAAAGCTGCAACGCAAAACTCGTAATCTAGGTGATTGTTTATAAGGGGCCAGATTACAAGTGGAGAACTAATTTATAGCGCGCCCTCAAAGAAACAAACCTGCCCATTTGCGGGCGTGCGATAAATAACCAGCCATTACAAGGTAGCACTTATAAAATAAACCAAAGATCAGATAAATGTGACCCAAATGGCCCCAAAATACAGTGTCATATATTTTTATTAAAAAATAAAGATAGCAGCATCTTTATTTTGTAATAAAATTACTGCACTAGGCATTATTTTGGTGCTAAAGTTAGCGGCTGTGGGGTTGTTAAAAAAAAAAAAAAGCACTGAAAAGTGCCTTTACATTGCGGTCTATGGGAACTGTGCTGCCCAGTAAATATATGTGTATATGCTTATATACATATATATTTATGTGTTAATGTGTCTATATACATATGCTTATATACATATATATTTATGTGTTAATGTGTCTATATACGTACATATGCTTATATATACAGGGAGTGCAGAATTATTAGGCAAATGAGTATTTTGACCACATCATCCTCTTTATGCATGTTGTCTTACTCCAAGCTGTATAGGCTCAAAAGCCTACTACCTATTAAGCATATTAGGTGATGTGCATCTCTGTAATGAGAAGGGGTGTGGTCTAATGACATCAACACCCTATATCAGGTGTGCATAATTATTAGGCAACTTCCTTTGCTTTGGCAAAATGGGTCAAAAGAAGGACTTGACAGGCTCAGAAAAGTCAAAAATAGTGAGATATCTTGCAGAGGGATGCAACACTCTTAAAATTGCAAAGCTTCTGAAGCGTGATCATCGAACAATCAAGCGTTTCATTCAAAATAGTCAACAGGGTTGCAAGAAGCGTGTGGAAAAACCAAGGCGCAAAATAGCTGCCCATGAACTGAGAAAAGTCAAGCGTGCAGCTGCCAAGATGCCACTTGCCACCAGTTTGGCCATATTTCAGAGCTGCAACATCACTGGAGTGCCCAAAAGCACAAGGTGTGCAATACTCAGAGACATGGCCAAGGTAAGAAAGGCTGAAAGACGACCACCACTGAACAAGACACACAAGCTGAAACGTCAAGACTGGGCCAAGAAATATCTCAAGACTGATTTTTCTAAGGTTTTATGGACTGATGAAATGAGAGGGAGTCTTGATGGGCCAGATGGTTGGGCCCGTGGCTAGAATGGTAAAGGGCAGAGAGCTCCAGTCCGACTCAGACGCCAGCAAGGTGGAGGTGGAGTACTGGTTTGGGCTGGTATCATCAAAGATGAGCTTGTGGGGCCTTTTCGGGTTGAGGATGGAGTCAAGCTCAACTCCCAGTCCTACTGCCAGTTTCTGGAAGACACCTTCTTCAAGCAGTGGTACAGGAAGAAGTCTGCATCCTTCAAGAAAAACATGATTTTCATGCAGGACAATGCTCCATCACAAGCGCCCAAGTACTCCACAGCGTGGCTGGCAAGAAAGGGTATAAAAGAAGAAAATCTAATGACATGGCCTCCTTGTTCACCTGATATGAACCCCATTGAGAACCTGTGGTCCATCATCAAATGTGAGATTTACAAGGAGGGAAAACAGTACACCTCTCTGAACAGTGTCTGGGAGGCTGTGGTTGCTGCTGCACGCAATGTTGATGGTGAACAGATCAAAACACTGACAGAATCCATGGATGGCAGGCTTTTGAGTGTCCTTGCAAAGAAAGGTGGCTATATTGGTCTCTGATTTGTTTTTGTTTTGTTTTTGAATGTCAGAAATGTATATTTGTGAATGTTGAGATGTTATATTGGTTTCACTGGTAAAAATAAATAATTGAAATGGGTATATATTTGTTTTTTGTTAAGTTGCCTAATAATTATGCACAGTAATAGTCACCTGCACACACAGATATCCCCCTAAAATAGCTAAAACTAAAAACAAACTAAAAACTTATTCAGCTTTGATATTAATGAGTTTTTTGGGTTAATTGAGAACATGGTTGTTGTTCAATAATAAAATTAATCCTCAAAAATACAACTTGCCTAATAATTCTGCACTCCCTGTATATATTTATGTGTTAATGTGTCTATATACATATGCTTATATACATATATATTTATGTGTTAATGTGTCTATATACATATGCTTATATACATATATATTTATGTGTTAATGTGTCTATATACATATATATTTATGTGTTAATTTGTCTATATACATATGCTTATATACATATATATTTATGTGTTAATGTGTCTATATACATATGCTTATATACATATATATTTATGTGTTAATGTGTCTATATACATATATATTTATGTGTTAATGTGTCTATATACATATGCTTATATACATATATATTTATGTGTTAATGTGTCTATATACATATGCTTATATATATATATTTATGTATTAATGTGTCTATATACATATGCTTATATACATAGATATTTATGTGTTAATGTGTCTATATACATATGCTTATATACATATATATTTATATGTTAATGTGTCTATATACATATGCTTATATACATATATATATTTATGTGTTAATGTGTCTATATACATATGCTTATATACATATATATTTATGTGTTAATGTGTCTATATACATATGCTTATATACATAAATATTTCTATGTTAATGTGTCTATATACATATGCTTATATATATATATATATATATATATATATATATATATATATATATATATGTGTTAATGTGTCTATATACATATGCTTATATACATATATATTTATGTGTTAATGTGTCTATATACATATGCTTATATACATATATATTTATGTGTTAATGTGTCTATATACATATGCTTATATACATATATATTTATGTGTTAATGTGTCTATATACATATGCTTATATACATATATATTTATGTGTTAATATGTCTATATACATATGCTTATATACATATATATTTATGTGTTAATATGTCTATATACATATGCTTATATACATATATATCTATGTGTTAATATGTCTATATACATATTCTTATATACATATATATTTATGTGTTAATGTGTCTATATACATATGCTTATATACATATATATTTATGTGTTAATGTGTCTATATACATATGCTTATATACATATATATTTATGTGTTAATGTGTCTATATACATATGCTTATATACATATATATTTATGTGTTAATGTGTCTATATACATATGCTTATATACATATATATTTATGTGTTAATATGTCTATATACATATGCTTATATACATATATATTTATGTGTTAATATGTCTATATACATATGCTTATATACATATATATCTATGTGTTAATATGTCTATATACATATTCTTATATACATATATATTTATGTGTTAATGTGTCTATATACATATGCTTATATACATATATATATTTATGTGTTAATGTGTCTATATACATATGCTTATATACATATATATTTATGTGTTAATGTGTCTATATACATATGCTTATATACATATATATATTTATGTGTTAATGTGTCTATATACATATGCTTATATACATATATATTTATGTGTTAATGTGTCTATATACATATGCTTATATACATATATATTTATGTGTTAATGTGTCTATATACATATATATTTATGTGTTAATGTGTCTATATACATATGCTTATATACATATATATTTATGTGTTAATGTGTCTATATACATATGCTTATATACATATATATTTATGTGTTAATGTGTCTATATACATATATATTTATGTGTTAATGTGTCTATATACATATGCTTATATACATATATATTTATGTGTTAATGTGTCTATATACATATGCTTATATACATATATATTTATGTGTTAATGTGTCTATATACATATGCTTATATACATATATATTTATGTGTTAATGTGTCTATATACATATGCTTATATACATATATATTTATGTGTTAATGTGTCTATATACATATGCTTATATACATATATATTTATGTGTTAATGTGTCTATATACATATATATTTATGTGTTAATGTGTCTATATACATATATATTTATGTGTTAATGTGTCTATATACATATATATTTATGTGTTAATGTGTCTATATACATATGCTTATATACATATATATTTATGTGTTAATGTGTCTATATACATATGCTTATATACATATATATTTATGTGTTAATGTGTCTATATACATATATATTTATGTGTTAATGTGTCTATATACATATGCTTATATACATATATATTTATGTGTTAATGTGTCTATATACATATGCTTATATACATATATATTTATGTGTTAATGTGTCTATATACATATGCTTATATACATATATATTTATGTGTTAATGTGTCTATATACATATGCTTATATACATATATATTTATGTGTTAATGTGTCTATATACATATGCTTATATATATATATATTTATGTGTTAATGTGTCTATATACATATGCTTATATACATATATATTTATGTGTTAATGTGTCTATATACATATGCTTATATACATATATATTTATGTGTTAATGTGTCTATATACATATGCTTATATATATATATATTTATGTGTTAATGTGTCTATATACATATGTATTTATGTGTTAATGTGTCTATATACATATGCTTATATACATATATATTTATGTGTTAATGTGTCTATATACATATATATTTATGTGTTAATGTGTCTATATACATATATATTTATGTGTTAATGTGTCTATATACATATATATTTATGTGTTAATGTGTCTATATACATATGCTTATATACATATATATTTATGTGTTAATATGTCTATATACATATTCTTATATACATATGTATTTATGTGTTAATGTGTCTATATATGTAACATATGCTTATATACATATATATATACAATAAGCTTCGCTAGTTCTGATGCTGTGTATGACGGCATCAGAACGAGGCTCCCATTGGAGCCAATGGAAGCACGCTTCATGAGCACAATGCGTCCCAGCATTAGCATTCACTAGTATTATTTGTAATCTGGCCCTAGCTGTTCTGCAACTGATGCACTTTTCATATACAAACCCAGGCACATAAAAAGGCAATTGCTCTAGAGATTTAGGCCTAGATTATAAGTAGAGCACAAAAATATTAAGGCTATTGTGTACTAACACCACTCAAGTTACATCAACAGTACTTCAATTTCTGCGGTCAAAGTAATAGAGCGCAAGTGAAAACCTAGGGGCATATTTATCAAGCTCCATTGTCCAGTTTGATGCCCCTTGTTTTCTGCAAGCGTTCAGGCTAGCTGGAAACAGAAGTTATGAAGCAGCGGACTAAAGACCGTTGCTCCATAACCTGTACCCCTGCTCTGAGGCAGCGGACAGAAATGGCCAGAAATCAACCCGATCGAATACGATCGGGTTGATTGACACCCCCTGCTAGCGGCCGATTGGCCGCAAATCTGCAGGGGACAGTATTGCACCAGCAGTTCACAAGAACTGCTGGTGTAATGATAAATGCCGACAGCGTATGCTGTCAGCATTTATCGATGTGCAGCGGACATGATACGCTATATCGGATCATGTCCACTCGCACAATCATAAATAGGCCCCCTAGAGTGTGTTTACATCTGGATGACAAATACCATGAGTGAAAGGCAAGAGTGTGTTTAGATCTGGATAACGAATAGTTTAAGTGAAAGCCTAGTGTGTGTTTACATCTGGATGAAAGATAGCACTAGTGAAAGCCTAGAGTGTGTTTACATCTGGATGACGGATAGCGCGAGTGAAAGCCTAGAGTGTGTTTACATCTGGACAACAGATAACATGAGTGAAAGCCTAGAGCGTGTTCATATCTGGATGACAGATAGCGCGAGTGAAAGCCTAGAGCGTGTTCATATCTGGATGACAGATAGCGCAAGTGAAAGTCTAGAGTGTGTTCATATCTGGATGACAGATAGCATGAGTGAGAACCTACAGAATCAATGAGCTCAGCACCCAAACAGACTTATCTCCAATTTTAAAAATGATGCAAGTGGTAAGGGGTTACTGCATACCCCAAGTCCATCAAAGTATCCAACTAGACCACAGCACCAAGGATGTCTTCGCAAAATTAAACCTTTAATTTCATGACACAATGCAATGTTTCGGCCCCTCTGGCCTTAATCATGCATATGTGGTCTATTTGGATACTATGAGTGAAAACCTAGAGCGTGTTTACATCTGGATGACAGATAGCCCGAGTGAAAGCCTAGAGCGTGTTTACACCTGGATAACAGATAGGGCGAGTGAAAGCCTAGAGCGTGTTTACACCTGGATAACAGACAGCGCGAGTGAAAGCCTAGAGTGTGTTTACATCTGGATGATGGATAGCGCGAGTGAAAGCCTACAGCATGTTTACATCTGGATGACCGATAGTGCGAGTGAAAGCCTAGAGCGTGTTTACATCTGGATGACAGATAGCGCGAATGAAAGCCTAGAGTGTGTTTACATCTGGATGACAGATAGCGCGAGTGAAAGTCTAGATTGTGTCTACACCTGGATGACAGACAGCGCGGGTGAAAGCCTAAAGCGTCTTTACATCTGGATGACAGATAGCCCAAGTGAAAGCCTAGAGCGTGTTTACATCTGGATAACAGATAGTGAGAGTGAAAGCCTAGAGCGTGTTTACATCTGGACAACAGATAACATGAGTGAAAGCCTAAAGTGTGTTTACATCTGGATAACAGATAACGTGAGTGAAAGCCTAGAGCGTGTTCATATCTGGATGACAGATAGCGCGAGTGAAAGTCTAGAGCGTGTTCATATCTGGATGACAGATAGCATGAGTGAGAACCTACAGAATCAATGAGCTCAGCACCCAAACAGACTTATCTCCAATTTTAAAAATGATGCAAGTGGTAAGTGGTTACTGCATACCCCAAGTCCATCAAAGTATCCAAATAGACCACAGCACCAAGGATGTCTTCGCAAAATTATACCTTTAATTTCATGACACAATGCAATGTTTCGGCCCCTCTGGCCTTAATCATGCATATGTGGTCTATTTGGATACTATGAGTGAAAACCTAGAGCGTGTTTACATCTGGATGACAGATAGCCCGAGTGAAAGCCTAGAGTGTGTTTACATCTAGATGACAGATAGCGTGAGTGAAAGCCTAGAGCGTGTTTACATCTGAATGACAGATAGTGAGAGTGAAAACCTAGAGCGTGTTTACATCTGAATGACAGATAGTGAGAGTGAAAACCTAGAGCGTGTTTACATCTGGATGACAGATAGCCGAGTGAAAGCCTAGAGCATGTTTACATCTGAACGACAGATAGTGCTAGTGAAAGCCTACAGCGTGTTTACACCTGGATGACAAATACAGGGAGTGCAGAATTATTAGGCAAATGAGTATTTTGACCACATCATCCTCTTTATGCATGTTGTCTTACTCCAAGCTGTATAGGCTCGAAAGCCTACTACCAATTAAGCATATTAGGTGATGTGCATCTCTGTAATGAGAAGGGGTGTGGTCTAATGACATCAACACCCTATATCAGGTGTGCATAATTATTAGGCAACTTCCTTTCCTTTGGCAAAATGGGTCAAAAGAAGGACTTGACAGGCTCAGAAAAGTCAAAAATAGTGAGATATCTTGCAGAGGGATGCAGCACTCTTAAAATTGCAAAGCTTCTGAAGCGTGATCATCGAACAATCAAGCGTTTCATTCAAAATAGTCAACAGGGTCGCAAGAAGCGTGTGGAAAAACCAAGGTGCAAAATAACTGCCCATGAACTGAGAAAAGTCAAGCGTGCAGCTGCCAAGATGCCACTTGCCACCAGTTTGGCCATATTTCAGAGCTGCAACATCACTGGAGTGCCCAAAAGCACAAGGTGTGCAATACTCAGAGACATGGCCAAGGTAAGAAAGGCTGAAAGACGACCACCACTGAACAAGACACACAAGCTGAAACGTCAAGACTGGGCTCAAGACTGATTTTTCTAAGGTTTTATGGACTGATGAAATGAGAGTGAGTCTTGATGGGCCAGATGGATGGGCCCGTGGCTGGATTGGTAAAGGGCAGAGAGCTCCAGTCCGATTCAGACGCCAGCAAGGTGGAGGTGGAGTACTGGTTTGGGCTGGTATCATCAAAGATGAGCTTGTGGGGCCTTTGCGGGTTGAGGATGGAGTCAAGCTCAACTCCCAGTCCTACTGCCAGTTTTTGGAAGACACCTTCTTCCAGCAGTGGTACAGGAAGAAGTCTGCATCCTTCAAGAAAAACATGATTTTCATGCAGGACAATGCTCCATCACAAGCGTCCAAGTACTCCACAGCGTGGCTGGCAAGAAAGGGTATAAAAGAAGAAAATCTAATGACATGGCCTCCTTGTTCACCTGATCTGAACCCCATTGAGAACCTGTGGTCCATCATCAAATGTGAGATTTACAAGGAGGGAAAACAGTACACCTCTCTGAACAGTGTCTGGGAGGCTGTGGTTGCTGCTGCACGCAATGTTGATGGTGAACAGATCAAAACACTGACAGAATCCATGGATGGCAGGCTTTTGAGTGTCCTTGCAAAGAAAGGTGGCTATATTGGTCACTGATTTGTTTTTGTTTTGTTTTTGAATGTCAGAAATGTATATTTGTGAATGTTGAGATGTTATATTGGTTTCACTGGTAAAAATAAATAATTGAAATGGGTATATATTTGTTTTTTGTTAAGTTGCCTAATAATTATGCACAGTAATAGTCACCTGCACACACAGATATCCCCCTAAAATAGCTATAACTAAAAACAAACTAAAAACTACTTCCAAAACTATTCAGCTTTGATATTAATGAGTTTTTTGGGTTCATTGAGAACATGGTTGTTGTTCAATAATAAAATTAATCCTCAAAAATACAACTTGCCTAATAATTCTGCACTCCCTGTAGTCCGAGTGAAAGCCTAGAGAGTGTTAACATATGGATGACAGATAGCGCGAGTGAAAGCCTAGAGTGTGTTTACATCTGGATGACAGATAGCGTGAGTGAAAGCCTAGAGTGTGTTTACATCTGGATGATGGATAGCTCGAGTGAAAGCCTAGAGTGTGTTTACACCTGGATGACAGACAGCACGAGTGAAAGCCTAGAGTGTGTTTGCATCTGGATGATAGATAGCGCGAGTGAAAGCCTAGAGCGTGTTTACATCTGGATGACAGATAGCGCGAATGAGTGTGTTTAGATCTGGATAACGAATAGTATAGGTGAAAGCCTAGAGTGTGTTTACATCTGGATGACAGATAGCGATAGTGAAAGCCTAGAGTGTGTTTACATCTGGATGACAGATAGCGTGAGTTAAAGCCTAGAGCGTGTTTACACCTGGATGACAGATAGCCCATGTGAAAGCCTAAAGTGTGTTTACATCTGGATGACAGATAGCGCGAGTGAAAGTCTAGAGCGTGTTTACACCTGGATGACAGATAGCCCATGTGAAAGCCTAAAGTGTGTTTACATCTGGATGACAGATAGCGCGAGTGAAAGCCTAGAGCGTGTTTACACCTGGATAACAGACAGCGCGAGTGAAAGCCTAGAGTGTGTTTACATCTGGATGATGGATAGCGCGAGTGAAAGCCTACAGCATGTTTACATCTGGATGACCGATAGTGCAAGTGAAAGCCTAGAGCATGTTTACATCTGGATGACAGATAGCGCGAATGAAAGCCTAGAGTGTGTTTACATCTGGATGACAGATAGCGATAGTGAAAGCCTAGAGCGTGTTTACATCTGGATGACAGATAGCGCGAGTGAAAGTCTAGAGCGTGTTTACACCTGGATGACAGACAGCGCGGGTGAAAGCCTAAAGCGTCTTTACATCTGGATGACAGATAGCCCAAGTGAAAGCCTAGAGCGTGTTTACATCTTGATAACAGATAGTGAGAGTGAAAGCCTAGAGCGTGTTTACATCTGGACAACAGATAACGTGAGTGAAAGTCTAGAGTGTGTTCATATCTGGATGACAGATAGCATGAGTGAGAACCTACAGAATCAATGAGCTCAGCACCCAAACAGACTTATCTCCAATTTTAGAAATGATGAGTGGTAAGGGGTTACTGCATACCCCAAGTCCATCAAAGTATCCAAATAGACCACAGCACCAAGGATGTCTTCACAAAATTATACCTTTAATTTCATGACACAATGCAATGTTTCGGCCCCTCTGGCCTTAATCATGCATATGTGGTCTATTTGGATACTATGAGTGAAAACCTAGAGCGTGTTTACATCTGGATGACAGATAGCCCGAGTGAAAGCCTAGAGCGTGTTTACATCTAGATGACAGATAGCGTGAGTGAAAGCCTAGAGCGTGTTTACATCTGAATGACAGATAGTGAGAGTGAAAACCTAGAGCGTGTTTACATCTGAATGACAGATAGTGAGAGTGAAAACCTAGAGCGTGTTTACATCTGGATGACAGATAGCCGAGTGAAAGCCTAGAGCGTATTTACATCTGAACGACAGATAGTGCTAGTGAAAGCCTACAGCGTGTTTACACCTGGATGACAAATAGTCCGAGTGAAAGCCTAGAGAGTGTTTACATATGGATGACAGCGCAAGTGAAAGCCTAGAGCGTGTTTACATCTGGATGACAGATAGCGCAAGTGAAAGCCTAGAGTGTGTTTACATCTGGATGACAGATAGTGAGAGTGAAAGCCTAGAGTGTGTTTACATCGGGAATACAGATAGTGTGAGTGAAAGCCTAGGGGCCTATTTATCAAAGGTCTTGCGGACCTGATCCGACATTGCGGATCAGGTCCGCAAGACCTCGCTGAATGCGAAGAGCAATACGCTCTCCGTATTCAGCATTGCACCAGCAGCTCACAAGAGCTGCTGGTGCAACGCCGACTCCTGAAGACTCGCAGCCAATCAGCCGCCAGCAGGGGGGTGTCAATCAACCCGATCGTACTCGATCGGGTTGATTTCCGGCGATTCCAGTCCGCCTCATCAGAGCAGGCAAACAGGGTTATGGAGCAGCGGTCTTTGTGACCGCTGCTTCATAACTGCTGTTTCTGGCGAGTCTGTAGACTCGCCAGAAATACGGGCCCACAAGCTCCGTTCGGAGCTTGATAAATGGGCCCCCTAGAGTGTGTTTACATCTGGATGACAGATAGCACAAGTGAAAGCCTAGAGTGTGTTTATATCTAGTTAACAGAAAGTGAGAGTGAAAGCCTAGAGTGTGTTTACATCGGAAATACAGATAGTGTGAGTTAAAACCTAGAGTGTGTTTACATCTGGATGACAGATAGTGTGAGTGAAAGCCTAGAGTGTGCTTACATCTGGGTAACGAATAGCATGAGTGAAACGCTAGAGTGTGTTTACATCTGGATGATAGATAGCATGAGTGAAACGCTAGAGTGTGTTTACATCTGGATGATAGATAGCATGAGTGAAACGCTAGAGTGTGTTTACATCTGGATGATAGATAGCATGAGTGAAAGCCTAGAGTGTGTTTACATCTGGATGACAGATAGCGTGAGTTAAAACCTAGAGCGTGTTAACATCTGGATGATGGATAGCGTGAGTGAAAGCCTACAGCGTGTTTACATCTGGATGACAGATAGCGTGAGTGAAAGCCTAGAGTGTGTTTACATCTGGATGACAGATAGCGATAGGGAAAGTCTAGAGTGTGTTTACATCTGGATGATAGATAGCGATAGTGAAAGTCTAGAGTGTGTTTAAATCTGGATGACGGATAGCGATAGTGAAAGCCTAGAGTGTGTTTACATCTGGATGACGGATAGCGTGAGTGAAAGCCTAGAGTGTGTTTACATCTGGATGACAGATAGCTATAGTGAAAGCCTAGAGTGTGTTTACATCTGGATGACGGATAGCGTGAGTGAAAGCCTAGAGTGTGTTTACATCTGGATGACAGATAGCGATAGGGAAAGTCTAGAGTGTGTTTACATCTGGATGACGGATAGCGATAGTGAAAGCCTAGAGTGTGTTTACATCTAGATGACAGATAGCGATAGTGAAAGTCTAGAGTGTGTTTACATCTGGATGACAGATAGCGATAGTGAAAGCCTAGAGTGTGTTTACATCTGGATGACAGATAGCTATAGTGAAAGCCTAGAGTGTGTTTACATCTGGATGACAGATAGCTATAGTGAAAGCCTAGAGTGTGTTTACATCTGGATGACAGATAGCTATAGTGAAAGCCTAGAGTGTGTTTACATCTGGATGACAGATAGCAATAGTGAAAGTCTAGAGTGTGTTTACATCTGGATGACGGATAGCGATAGTGAAAGCCTAGAGTGTGTTTACATCTGGATGATGGATAGCTCGAGTGAAAGTCTAGAGTGTGTTTACATCTGGATGACAGATAGCGTGAGTGAAAGCCTAGAGTGTGTTTACATCTGGATGACAGATAGCTATAGTGAAAGCCTAGAGTGTGTTTACATCTGGATGACAGATAGCAATAGTGAAAGTCTAGAGTGTGTTTACATCTGGATGACAGATAGCTATAGTGAAAGCCTAGAGTGTGTTTACATCTGGATGACGGATAGCGATAGTGAAAGCCTAGAGTGTGTTTACATCTGGATGACGGATAGCGTGAGTGAAAGCCTAGAGTGTGTTTACATCTGGATGACAGATAGCGATAGTGAAAGTCTAGAGTGTGTTTACATCTGGATGACAGATAGCGTGAGTGAAAGCCTAGAGTGTGTTTACATCTGGATGACGGATAGCGTGAGTGAAAGCCTAGAGTGTGTTTCATCTGGATGACAGATAGCATGAGTGAAAGTCTAGAGTGTGTTTATATCTGGATGATAGATAGCAATAGTGAAAGTCTAGAGTGTGTTTACATCTGGATGACGGATAGCGATAGTGAAAGCCTAGAGTGTGTTTACATCTGGATGATGGATAGCTCGAGTGAAAGTCTAGAGTGTGTTTACATCTGGATGACAGATAGCGTGAGTGAAAGCCTAGAGTGTGTTTACATCTGGATGACAGATAGCTATAGTGAAAGCCTAGAGTGTGTTTACATCTGGATGACAGATAGCAATAGTGAAAGTCTAGAGTGTGTTTACATCTGGATGACGGATAGCATGAGTGAAAGCCTAGAGTGTGTTTACATCTGGATGACAGATAGCGTGAGTGAAAGCCTAGAGTGTGTTTACATCTGGATGACGGATAGCGATAGGGAAAGTCTAGAGTGTGTTTACATCTGGATGACAGATAGCGTGAGTGAAAGCCTAGAGTGTGTTTACATCTGGATGACGGATAGCGTGAGTGAAAGCCTAGAGTGTGTTTACATCTGGATGACGGATAGCGTGAGTGAAAGCCTAGAGTGTGTTTACATCTGGATGACAGATAGCATGAGTGAAACGCTAGAGTGTGTTTACATCTGGATGATAGATAGCATGAGTGAAAGCCTAGAGTGTGTTTCATCTGGATGACAGATAGCGATAGTGAAAGCATAGAGTGTGATTACATCTAGATGACAGATAGCGATAGTGATAGATAGCCCTAGTGAAAGCTTAGAGTGTGTTTATATATGGATGAGATATAGTGCAAGTGAAAGCCTATTTTGCTGGAATTCTCAACATGGCGTTGGATCCCTTTTGAATATATCACCGCATTTCCACTCTTTCAATCGGGGCCCAGGTCAGTGACCAGCTGACTATAGAACCAGTAATAAAACAAATGAATCATTTTGTGTGCATAAAAATGTAAATGATTCCATTAGACCAAAAGCTGCCGGTTGGTGGCTATAGGAAGTGCCCTGTGTTAGGACTGGCAAAACTGCTATACAAAGGTGTAAACACTTAAAGAAATGTCACCCCAACTAATTAGTACAGAGTAAGGGGGTAAGAGATTAAATATTCCAAATTCAAACCCCTTGTATAATTGCTATATCACTCAAGAATTGTAAGAAATGGTGTGTGCATGCGCTTGTGCACAGAACTTTTTACCGCCTAGCTCACAAGAATAAATAGTGCACACAAACCTTTTGAAAAGTGTATATTGCCAAGAAGTGTGTATTTAACTCTTAGCAACTGTAGTGCTTTTTGCTAAACTACTAAACCAAGGAAGACAGATCTGTGTGCTACATGTGTAAGATTACTAGACATCCATCATGCACAATACTATTTAGAATGCACAACCACATTCCTTTATAGTTATGGTAGGATATGTGGGTGCTTGCAGTCATGCCCAGTCTATTGCTGATAAAACCACTATCTGATCTTGGTTTATTGGAAGAAGGGAATTCAGTTTCCTTCTAACAATTGTATAGCTTTTCCCACCCAGTCTGCGTTTTCCCTACTAATACAAATCTCTGGTGCCATTTTATCCAGGACTCACTGAAAGAGACAGTCTAATAAAAATTAAACTTTCATGATTCAGATAGGGCATGCAATTTTAAACAACTTTCCAATTTATTTTTATCAAACTTGCTTTATTCTCTTGGTATTCTTTGTTGAAAGCTAAACCTAGGTAGGCTCATATGCTAATTTCTAAGTCCTTGAAGGCCGACTCTTATCTCAGTGCATTTTTACAGCTTTTCACAGCTAGAGGGTGTTAGTTCATGTATGCCATATAGATAACATTGTGCTCACTCCCATTGAGTTATTTATGAGTCAGCACTGCTTGGCTGAAATGCAAGTTTGTCAAAAGCACTGAGATAAGGGGGCAGTCTGCAGATGCTTAGATACAAGGTAATCACAGAGGTAAAAATTGTATTAATATAAAAGTGTTGGTTATGCAAAACTGGGGATGGGTAATAAAGGGATTATCTATCTTTATAAACAATACAAATTCTGGAGTAGACTCTCCCTGCATCTAGTTTATTCTGTACCACTCACACTTAGAATCTGCTTCATGAATCTACTACTTTTTTATGCCAAGTAGATTTCACCTTTACTCATAACCAGGCACCAGTTTGTGCTTCTTGTTTTATTGCGTATCTAAGAACATCTCTCCGTCTGACTCCCACAATCTATCTCTCTCCCCTCTCTCCTCCTCACCCCTCTCTGTCTGCATGCATTAAAGTCAGCAGAGAATAGAGCCCAGGGGCCTCCCTGACCTTGTGACTTGCTGTTAGACAGAAAATAAAGAGACAGACAAGGCCAGATTGGCCTACCAGGATACCAGGAGATTTCCCTGTGGGCTGCAGTAGCTGGGGATGGAAAGCTACAATTTAAAGGGGTGATTAATGGATACAATTGGGTTGTAGGGTCCATATAACAATAATTTGTTACTTTTTAATACAAACTAATGTAATAGAATTCTGAAAAAAATATTGGGGAAAGGAGTATCCCAGTAATTCCTATTGAGTCAATTAAAATAGGGCTGGTCTCTAAATTTTCCAGTGCTTTTATTTATTCCCAATCCGGCCCTCGAGACAGAACAGTGAGTTGTGCGCTTGGTCAACTAGAAACTAAAAGGTTTCGTAACCTGATCACATTTAGCTGCAATATTTATTGTAGTACCCAGAACCACTTTAAAAAATATGTTACAAAAATGTTTGTCAGTCACTTTTAAAAATATAGATACAAAATCAGCATGTTCTTTATTTTTTAATTCATTTAGAGCTAGAGACAAGTGGAGCAGTTGCTCCCACTCGCGTGATAACTCTGCTAGAAAGAAGCTTTTTATGCACGTTGTGTAGCGCTTATAATACAAGTTGAAAGTAAAACATTTTCACACGTGCGCTAACCCGTTGCGTGCAAAAAGCAGAACTTTGAATATCGTGCACACGTTTAATTATTCCCCCATAAAAGTCAATGGAGCAAAAAAAGTGGGAAAAAAACTACTTGCGCATAAAAATTGAGCGCATATTCTCAAGTGCCCTAAACTGACATGAACTATTTCACATGCCAATGTTTTTCACATAGCAGAAAATGTTATATTTATTCATAAATACACACATATATATATATATATATGTCTGATGGTATTTAGGTAAAATATATATGTATACCTCTCTCTCTCTCTTTATATATATATATATATATATATATATATATATAGTTATAGATATATAAAGATATATATAGGAATATCTATTAGTAAATACATAGAACACATTCTGCTATGTGCAAAACATTGGAATATGAAAATTTTACAATAAATAAACAGTATAACACTTTATTAAACATGAAAATTGCATAAATATGTTTTTACATCTACTTAACTGCAAAGGGTTCCAATGCACACACACATATATATATACACACATATATATATATATATATATATATATATATATATATATATATACATATGTACATATGTATTTTTGTGTTTATGTGTGTATGTATGTCTGTAAAAACATATATACACATATAAATACATAAATGCATCTGTATACACACTCATACATATACAGTATCCTAGAAAAGAGAGTACACCCCTCACATTTTTGTAAATATTTTATTATTTCTTTTCATGTGACAACACTGATGAAATTACAATTTGTTACAATGTAAAGTAGTGAGTTTACAACCTGTATAACATTTAAATTTGCTGTTCCCTCAAAATAACTCAACACACAGCCAATAATATCTAAACCGTCGGCAACAAAAATGAGTACATCCCTAAGTGGAAATGTCCAAACTGGGCCCAAAGTGTTAATATTTTGTATGGCCACCATTATTTTCCAGCACTGCCTTAACCCTCTTGGGCATGGAGTTCAACAGAGCTTCACAGGTTGCCACTGGTGTCCTCTTCCACTACTCCATGATGACATCTTCGAGCTGGTGGATGTTAGAGACCTTATGTCCCCCACCTTCCATTTGAGGATGCCCCATAGATGCTCAAAAGGGTTTAGGTCTGGAGACATGCTTGGCCAGTCCATCACCTTCACTCTCAGCTTCTTTAGCAAGGCAATGGTCGTCTAGGAGGTGTGTTTGGGGTCTTTATCATGTTGGAATACTGCCCTGTGGCCCAGTCTCCGAAGGTAGGGGATCATGCTCTGCTTCAATATGTCACAGTACATTTTGGCATTCATGTTTCCCTCAATGAACTGTAGCTCCTCAGTGCCGGCAGCACTCATGCAGGCTCAGACCATGACACACCCACCACTATGCTTGACTGTAGGCAAGACACACTTGTCTTTGTACTCCTCACCTCTCATCGGACCACAGGACATGGTTCCACTAATCCATGTTGTCACGGATACTGGGCTGCAGGGGTTGAACCCCTACCCCCCTATGGCCTCACCCCTGCTGTTTCTCGGCGGTTTTGGGCTCCTCAGAGCAACCACGATTCCCCAGACCTTCTGTTCTCCTTGTTTTGTGTATTGAATATCATTTTGGAAGAGCTGGTCACTGACTGCCACTTTACCCTTCGGCCGGCCGGGCCCCTGGAACTACCGGTCGGTCGCATCATCCAGGATTACAGGTGCCCTTTGACCCAGGTCGCTCCAGTGGCCCTTTGTCCCAGAGCTTCGCTCTTCTGGGGTTTGGTGCCTCTTAGGGTGGGCCAGAGGTGGGATGATGGGAGCTCCCTTAGGAACCGGGGGTTCCGGTTCCCCCTATAAAGCCTATTCTTCCTGGACTTCCCGGTGGACATTCACTAGCATAACTCCGGTCCCCAGCCACGGATCACGTTGCTTTTTGGACTGTAGCTTTTGGGGACTGGGAGCTTTAAAATGACACCCTGTTAGTGCCACCGCTCCACCGGGATCACTCCGAAACCGCCATCCCTGGGTACTGGGAATCTGTCAGACCGTGGCTGCTATGGCCGGTGCTAGCCATTTTGGAGGGGCAGGAATATGGTAGGATTATCCAGTGGATTGTCCAGTGTCTTATCAAGATGAGTTGTGTGTATAAAAGATGGTGTGTTTCCCAATAAAATATGTTCCTGTTTCACCTGAATTCTAGTATGTCTAGTTATTTGGGTGGGCTCCAGCTAAAATCACTTTCCTGGGCTACATAGCAGCCTGTTCCAGGCAGAGGAAGGACCCGTTTGGCGGAGTTACCCAGTCGGGCTAGCCGGGGTATCCGTCACACATGTCCTTAGTCTACTTGTCTTCAGCACACTGTTTGCGGGCTTTCTTGTGCATCATCTTTAGAAGAGGCTTCCTTCTGGGACAAATGCCATGCAGACTAATTTGATGCAGCGTGCGACGTATGGTCTGAGCACTGACAGGCTGACCCCCCACCCCTTCAACCTCTGCAGCAATGCTGGCAGTACTCATACATCTATTTCCCAAAGTAAACCTCTTGATATGACGCTGAGCACATGCACTCAACTTCTTTGGTCGACCATGGCGAAGCCTGTTCTGAGTGGAACCTGTGAAACCACTGTATGGTCTTGCCGACCATGCTGCAGCTAAATTTCAGGGTCTTGGCAATCTTCTTATAGCCTAGGCCATCTTTATGTAGAGCAACAATTCTTTTTTTTCAGATACTCAGAGAGTTCTTTGCCATGAGGTGCCATGTTGAACTTCCAGTGACCAGTATGAGTGTGAGAGCGATAACACCAAATTTAACACACCTGCTCCCCATTCACACCTTAGACCTTGTAACACTAATGAGTCACATGACACCGGGGAGGGAAAATGGCTAATTGGGACCAATTTTGACATTTCCACTTAGGGGTGTACTCACTTTTGTTGGCAACGGTTTAGATATTAATGGCTGTGTGTTGAGTTATTTTGAGGGGACAGCAAATGTACACTGTTATACAGGATGTATACTCACTACTTTACATTGTAGCAAAGTGTAATTTCTTCAGTGTTGTCACATGAAAATATATAATAAAATATTTACAAAAATGTGAGGGGTGTACTCACTTTTGTGGGATACTGTATATATATATGTATATATATATATATACAGTGTATATATATATATATATATATATATATATATATATATATATATACTGTATATATATACACACTGTATATATATATATATATATATATATATATATACACACTGTATATATAGTATTGATATACAGATCAATTCATACAGTTATATTGTGTAGGTATGAGTAATAATAAGTCCCCCCCCGGGGTTAAAGTGTTTAATCTGGCGTCTTATCACAGAGACTTGCGGTTTCATCAGGTATAGAGAACAAATACGGTACTCACATTCTGTGTTTCTCCCTGTATTTCTCTTGAAAAACCCTATACATACCGTCTTCCATCTGTATGCTCTGATATCCACTTGCAGATAGACGCTGTCATTAAACGCTGAAAACAGCATGCTGTTCTCAATCCAAGTCCAGGAAACAGCTGATGACGTCACTCACCCGGCAAACAACTGTGATCTCCTTAACTAAAGTGGTAACGGCTCAAAGCAAGACTGTACAAGAAGCGATCTCCACCGCCCAATCACATGAAAATTCAAAAAACGAAGTAGACAGGCTCAAAATCCGTGAAGCTTAATGTGTAAAAAAACAAAATGTCATTTTAAAAACAATACAAAAAATGGCACTTAAGCACTTGAAAAAGGAGTAAGACTGCAGGCGGGTGTTCAGTCTAATCACCCGCCTGCAGTCTTACTCCTTTTTCAAGTTCTTAAGTGACATTTTTTGTATTGTTTTTAAGCTGACATTTAGTTTTTTTACACATTAAACTTCACGGATTTTTAAGCCTGTCTACTTCGTTTTTTAAAGTTATATATATATATATATATATATATATATATATATATATATATATACACACACACATATTTAGACATGTATATGTATGTATCTCTATGTTAAAGCCCTTTGCCTTCCATTTTTTTCTTTCACCTGAGACTTCATATCTTTGAGCCCTTATAACTTTTTTTGTGCAAAGTTTCTTAATCATTTTTATTAGATGGTGCTATTAGTGTTTTGTGATGTTTTATATAAGGGATGTTATAGACGTCTGGATTGCACCCCCTGCAATTCCATGATCCAGGGAACGCATTTTAAACATCCTCACACCAATGAGCGCTTTGATATTAAGTTCTATCTTACGTGCACAACTACCCATCTAGTTTACCTGTTGAATTGCACGTGTGGACAGTTCTACATAGGCAAGACTAGCAACACCATGCGCACTAGGATGGCAAATCATTAACACTCCATCTGTGAGGCTATTAAAAAACAGATGAGTGAACTGCCGGTAGCCAAACATTTCATGAAGCATCAACATACAGTTAGCGATCTGAGATTTATTTTGATCGATCACGTACCACCCTTAAAAAGGGGAGGGGATAGGAATTTACGCTTACTACAGATTGAAGCAAAATGGATTTTCAAAATCAGAACTTTGCATCCTAATGGCCTTAACCATCAGTTGGATTGGCAATGCTATTTATAACATCTGTTTGTATTTGCTGTATCGTTTCAATAGCTGGGCCAATGGTGGAGTTCTATTTTCTTCCCCCACCATATACTATTTTTTTTTGTTTGGGATTGGTTAATATATTAGCATATACAGTATATGGGGCTCCATACCTTGTGCATCATACAAGTTAATATGCTATTAGGCTTTTACTCTTAACTTATCCAGGTTTGTGAGGATCCACCGGAGGACTGTTTTAAGATGGGGGCTTATGGTGAATATTCACTACCCCACTCTATCAGTGAGAGGTGGTGAACAAACATGGTATGTCACTTTGTATTGTATATGCCCTTTACAGGGAGTGCAGAATTATTAGGCAAATGAGTATTTTGACCACATCATCCTCTTTATGCATGTTGTCTTACTCCAAGCTGTATAGGCTTGAAAGCCTACTACCAATTAAGCATATTAGGTGATGTGCATCTCTGTAATGAGAAGGGGTGTGGTCTAATGACATCAACACCCTATATCAGGTGTGCATAATTATTAGGCAACTTCCTTTCCTTTGGCAAAATGGGTCAAAAGAAGGACTTGACAGGCTCAGAAAAGTCAAAAATAGTGAGATATCTTGCAGAGGGATGCAGCACTCTTAAAATTGCAAAGCTTCTGAAGCGTGATCATCGAACAATCAAGCGTTTCATTCAAAATAGTCAACAGGGTCGCAAGAAGCGTGTGGAAAAACCAAGGCGCAAAATAACTGCCCATGAACTGAGAAAAGTCAAGCGTGCAGCTGCCAAGATGCCACTTGCCACCAGTTTGGCCATATTTCAGAGCTGCAACATCACTGGAGTGCCCAAAAGCACAAGGTGTGCAATACTCAGAGACATGGCCAAGGTAAGAAAGGCTGAAAGACGACCACCACTGAACAAGACACACAAGCTGAAACGTCAAGACTGGGCCAAGAAATATCTCAAGACTGATTTTTCTAAGGTTTTATGGACTGATGAAATGAGAGTGAGTCTTGATGGGCCAGATGGATGGGCCCGTGGCTGGATTGGTAAAGGGCAGAGAGCTCAAGTCCGACTCAGACGCCAGCAAGGTGGAGGTGGAGTACTGGTTTGGGCTGGTATCATCAAAGATGAGCTTGTGGGGCCTTTTCGGGTTGAGGATGGAGTCAAGCTCAACTCCCAGTCCTATTGCCAGTTTCTGGAAGACACCTTCTTCAAGCAGTGGTACAGGAAGAAGTCTGCATCCTTCAAGAAAAACATGAATTTCATGCAGGACAATGCTCCATCACACGCGTCCAAGTACTCCACAGCGTGGCTGGCAAGAAAGGGTATAAAAGAAGAAAATCTAATGACATGGCCTCCTTGTTCACCTGATCTGAACCCCATTGAGAACCTGTGGTCCATCATCAAATGTGAGATTTACAAGGAGGGAAAACAGTACACCTCTCTGAACAGTGTCTGGGAGGCTGTGGTTGCTGCTGCAAGCAAAGTTGATGGTGAACAGATCAAAACACTGACAGAATCCATGGATGGCAGGCTTTTGAGTGTCCTTGCAAAGAAAGGTGGCTATATTGGTCACTGATTTGTTTTTGTTTTGTTTTTGAATGTCAGAAATGTATATTTGTAAATGTTGAGATGTTATATTGGTTTCACTGGTAAAAATAAATAATTGAAATGGGTATATATTTGTTTTTTGTTAAGTTGCCTAATAATTATGCACAGTAATAGTCACCTGCACAAACAGATATCCCCCTAAAATAGCTATAACTAAAAACAAACTAAAAACTACTTCCAAAACTATTCAGCTTTGATATTAATGAGTTTTTTGGGTTCATTGAGAACATGGTTGTTGTTCAATAATAAAATTAATCCTCAAAAATACAACTTGCCTAATAATTCTGCACTCCCTGTATAATAACAATATGCATAAATTCCATATCTTCCTCCTGATAGATGGAGAAGTAATACATATAGATACCTCTAACATACAGTCTTCTATTTTTCCCAAGTAGGCAACAGTTATATTAATACAGGATTTGTACAATGTGTATACTAACATGCTTCTTTGTTTGTTTACTTTTCAGAAATCGGTTGATGAGAGTCCTCTATCCTACCACAAGGGGAGATCTGTTATAACGCCCACACCTGACACTTGTTGATTGGCCAATTGTCCTCTTTGATGTACATGGCAACGCCCATATCAGGCACTGTCTGGTTGGTCCTGCCCACAATCCATTCTAATAGTGGTTTGAGCATATTTTGCCACTATGGTAGTGTGTTTTAATATTATAATGTCCCACATGTCTATTTAATAAGGTACTATAATGTAGGTTTAGACTAGCATATGTGATAGTTTGTGGTCATTTGGGCACTGTGACTGATACTGTACTTCTTTATACCCTGTTTACATCACATGCTGTTGTAAAGTTGTTTTTGAATGCATTGAATAGCTTTGATGCTGTGCAGCAACATCATAGTGGCCCTGCTCCAGCTTCTTAAAACACTGTGCATAATATGTTCTTACACTTAGTACTAATAGTTTTTTATGATCTACACTCGCCTGTATCACTATAGTGTATTTGATTGGCCATATGGATAGTAAGATACAGATCTGATATGTAATGCCACCAGCCTAGGAGGTTACTATGTGTGTCATTCTTGATAATTTGTAGGTTATGTTATGTAGTATGAGCTGACATTTGACCCCACGTTCACACAAGGCTCCATTTGGTGATATTCTTTCCTTAATGTGTATATACACGATGGATATGGTACTTGACACTATTGGGTGTTTAGATAGATGACGTTGCTAGTCCAGCCCACGCCTCACTCGTATAGCGCCCCAAACATTTCCTTTATGTTGTAGCAGCTAGAGTGACCTGTATGTAATTATATACTTCATACTTTGACTATGTGCCTGTTTCGTATTACAGTATAAATTGACATTTGATTCTAGACTTATACATGGTGATATTTGGTGACTGAGTTACTGTTTCTAAGGATGGATACTTTATTTGTTACTATTGGGTGTTTAGATATATGATGTTGCTAGCCACGCCCATGCCGGCTCAATCGCGTGGTGTCTTGAGCGTCCTGTACTTTTATGCTGCAGCAGCAAGTGTGACCTGCATGTATCTTTATTATCCAAGTAAGGATTTAGTGTTTATAATTCTAGTATAGTTTTTGGCTCTAGCCCTCTGAAAGGTTGTTATTCACCCCCCCTCCCCCCCCTTGCACTTAAGTGAGGACTCACTTATAGGATCCATACATCAGGATTCTATTTTTTGTATATTTTTATTATTTAATTGGTTAACACTCGGCTAGATTTAGAGTTTGGCGTTAGCCGTCAAAAGCAGCGTTAAGGGATCCTAACGCTGCTTTTTACCGCCCGCTAGTATTTAGAGTCAGGCAGGAAAGGGTCTAACGTTCACTTCCCTACCGCGATTCCATATACATAATACCAATGTCCTTTTAGTGACCTTATCAGGTTCTGTGACTGAGGCCCTGTTTTCTATCATTTTATTTTTGCTATGGAGTCATACGAGCAGCAGACTAAAGAAGTGTTGGCACTCTTATGCCAGGAGCTTGATATTCCAACACATGGAAAGAACAAAGATGGACTAATACAAGCTCTTGTTGAATATGATAACAGCCAAATCACACCAGTTGAGGTCTCAGGAGAGATGTCTGCAGCTGAGGGCAGCGATTCATCAGGATCTGGGGATCCATTGGACTGTTATTTGCAAACTGTTCTTAAACATATGGGCTCAGTGGATGCAAGTTTTTTGCATGGAATTGATTACAAAGTTTTATGAGAAACAGGCTGCTGTGGCAGCTGCTGAGAGACAGGCTACTGTGGAAGCTGAGAGAGAGTCTGTGGCAGCTGAAAGACAGGCTGCTGAACAACAGGCTGAGAGAGAGTAACAGCTACAGCTTGCATGGTTGGAGAGAGGGATGGTCTCCCCTGTTGTTAGTGAACCTAGAGACCCACCTGCTCCCCGAGTGCGTGCAGAGAATTTTCCCACTCTGGAGATAGATGGAGATGTGGATGTATTCCTGCGTAGCTTTGAGAAAGTTTGCAGACAGTTCCAGTTGCCAAGGGAACAGAGGGCCAAGTACCTTACCCCTGGCCTGAAAGGTCCTGCACTGGAGGCGTTTGCTGAACTACCCCCAGAGTTTGATCAGGACTATGATTCCATTAAAGCTGCACTGCAGAGGAGGTATAATCTTACTTTTGAAGTGTACAGGAAGAAATTCCGTTCTCGGCAGAAAGGTTTGTCAGAGAGCTATACTGCAGCTGTTGGGAACTTGATGACAGCCTTTAAACAGTGGGTCAGAGGATTAAAAGTTGCCACTATGGAGGAGCTGGAAGATTTGATCGTGAAGGAGCAATTTATGCGGCTGTGCCCAGCAGAAGTTCAAGCATGGGTTTTGGATCGGAAGCCCATAACAGCATTGGAAGCTGGTGAGCTGGCTGATTTTTACACAGCCAACAGGTCACCAAAGAATGGGAGAAAATCCTTTGCTAAGGGGGGATCCACCTGGAAAGGAGCCACCGCACGACCCCCCCTTCACAAAACCTGCTGTGCTGTTGTTTCATGTGTCTGTTCCCTCTTGGAAAGGAGGGGCGAGTGCTGCATCTGGGCAGGGGGATACCCACAGATGTTTTGCTTGCAACAAAGTGGGCCACATCAGCTCCACTTGCCCAGAGAGGATCCCTCAGAAGTACCAGCATCTGTCTTGTTTGATACCGGTCCAGAGGAAAACAACCATGAGAACTTGCAACCTGTGACTGTTGGAGATAAGGTAACCTTGGGTCTCCGGGACACGGGTGCAGAAGTGACTATTGTGCGTCCAAAGCTAGTGAACTCTGAGAACATTATCCCTGGAAAGACTCTAGCAGTTAAAGGGATTGGGGGGATGAAACTTGCAGTGCCTATGGCACGTGTATATCTTGATTGGGGAGCGGTTTAAGAAATGTGGGGGTATCTGAAAATATTCCTAATGATGTTTTACTGGGTACTGATTTGGGTAGATTGTTATCTCTTTATGTGCCTGACAATGCTACATGTGACCTAGGGACATTAGTTGTAGACCCTTATGTGAAAAGGGCTGTGTGTGAAAATGCTCAGAGACATTATGACCAGGAGAGAGGACAGAGTGCATGTGTGCAAAGTGCTGTGCCTGAACTGAGGGGGTCTGTGCTGAGATGTGGACCTGTACGAGGAGAGACTGATGGGGGAGAAAGGCAGATAGACTGTGTGGGTCTGTCTGTGCCTGAACCAAGTTTAACTGTACAGGGAGGAACTGTTTGTGAGAGGAGGCAGATGAGTGTCTGTCTGTTGTAGACCCTTATGTGAAAAGGGATGTGTGTGAAAATGCTCAGAGACATTATGACCAGGAGAGAGGAAAGAGTGCATGTGTGCAAAGTGCTGTGCCTGAACTGGGAGTGTCTGTGCTGAGATGTGAAAATGTACAGTGTGAGACTGATGGTGGAGAAAGGCAGATAGACTGTGTGGGTCTGTCTGTGCCTGAACCGAGTTTAGCTGTACAGGGAGAAACTGTCTGTGAGAGGAGGCAGATGAGTGGTGAGTGTCTGTCTGTGATTGAATCAGTGGATTCTATAGAAGGAGGTGAGATTGATGGGGGAGAGAATGACTGGGCCGCTGGATGATGTGTGCCAGTCTGTGCCAGGGCCAATTCAGTTCCCTGTGAAAAGACACAATATATGGGATAAATGGCAGAAGGAAGATGTGTGCTTGTCTGCACCAGTGTCAGAAGGATCCCAGATTCTGTGTGAGGACGCAAAGTGGCAGACTGACTGTGAGAGAGAGCAGGGGGAAAAGCTAGCCCACTCTATGACAGAAGCAGCAGAGCCACAGATTTCAGAGTGTGTGGGGGAGGAGGGTACAGGATACTCTTTGAGGGACCCCCAGAGTGAGTGTGAAAGATTGTGGGTGACAGAGACCCCAGTAACCTCAGCTGTGACCTATAAACATACTGCACAGACTAGGGGAGAGAGACTGACACAGACTGCAGGCACGGGGGGGGGGGGGAGTACAGAGAAGTGTATTTACACAGCCCCACAGTGCCCTTCAGCAAATGCACTTAGAGGTGTACAGCATCAGAGTCCCGAGCAGGCTCAGCAGCTAGGACCCACAGTGGAGAGAAGGGGGGCAGTTAGTCAACCCCCTACCAACCATAACAGAGTGCAGGAGTACAGGAATTCTACTCCAGTGGGAGGGCAAGAGCCCATGGTAGTTAAGCAGCAACTGACAGCACACAATATGTTCAGAGAGCACACCATAGATAGCAAGACCCTAGGTTTCACAGGCACCTCGGTAACAGGGAATGATGTGTTATGCAGGGATAAGATGCAAGCCTTGTTGGGGGAGGTACCTGCAAAACCCAGAGATGCCATATTCCCACAAAAACAGTTGCAGGATTTTACTGCCAGAGAGGGAGTATATGAGATGGGGCAAAATGTTCTGGTACTAACACCTATGAGGCAGAACCAGCTACAGGCTGCATGGGAGGGGCCCTGCAATATATTAAATCAGTTGGGTAGAGCAACTAGTGTGTCATTTTAAAAGGAGGGCATCCTGCTGGCAAAACTGTTATGTGCAATTTGTCTGGCAATGGCGTTATCACCACAAGGGGAAGCTCCCTTTGATACACATCGGGAGTGGCTCATAGCCACCCCCTTTTGCGTCTCTTATTGGGGGAGGTGTCACAAATACCTCAGGATTCAGCTAAGAAAGGGTTAATCCTGTTCAGCTTGTGAACTAAGAACAGTTGTTTGTTTTTTAAAAATAGCTGTGTCCTGGGTGTGTGTTTCTTTGAAATGCCAGGAGCAGCATAAATGCTTGGCAGTTTAAACAGGATAGAGTTTTATGGCTTAGACTGTCAGGAGAATACATAATAGAAAACAGGGCCTCAGTCACAGAATCTGATAAGGTCACTAAAAGGACATTAGTATTATGTATATATGTGTTTAAAACTGTTATGACATTAAGTGAAGGGAAATCTGTCATATCTGATATCAAATTGATTCTCCCAATGAAACCAAGAGAGTACCGGTCAGTATATCTGACTATAGAGTGGCCTATCAGAAATTATAATGGGTTCTATAATTTCAGGCAAAAAACTTAGTTTACTGAAGGTCATAAAGACAGGGGGGTTTCTTAGCCCACCCAGGATGGTGTGGTCAGGCAACCTGATCTATGGAAAATAGGTGTAAGAGTCTTATTTTTCAGCTATGAGATGTCATTCTTACAAGGGAGGCTGTGACAACACAGCGTAAGGACCCATTGCTTCATGCCATCTCTCTGCTAACAGATTCCAAAGACTAGTACAGTGTAAGGTTTCTATTTTTCTTCTTTTTATTTTGAAAAACTGTTTGCTAATGTGTCATTTTATTTGTATCAACTTTTTATTAATAATGCATTGTGCATATTATTTTTGGCATAATAAATAATTATTTTATTAAGTTTGGCCTTTGTCTAATAATTGAACCACATTACTGAAAGAGACTGGAATATTAGAACTGTATAATTTAGGTTATTTTTCTGCTAAATTGTACTCAGAGAGTTAATGTGTAAGTCTGGGTTTTTCCTTAGGATTTTCCCTTTAATAAATTTTAAGTGGTGGCAGCTGAGATATTGTAGTTAGTTTAGTGTGGGTGGCATTAAAGGGGAGTTTTGGGGCATTTCTTTTACGTCTAGTACAGACTGGAGAGTGTTGTTAACCCTTGCACCTACTGAACTAAATCACAAGCTGGCCTGGTGTGGCTAGATTGTGACCTATCAGTGAGAGTAGAAGGGGTCTGATAACCCTTTCTGTGCCAAATAAGTGACTGGCGCAGGGTTGGATAACCTTGGTTCATCACAGATAGCCTTTCACTGTCCTCAAAGACTACAACCCTCTGGTGTGACTGAACCAAGTATTGGGAGATAATGGACGCTTGCTAAGGTAGAGTTTAGCTCTGCAGCCCTTCAACTTCAACATTCAATACAGGCCGGGAAAAAGCAATGGGAATGCTGATGGAGTTTCCCGGCAGACTGAACTAGAGTGCTCATCGGACAGCCCCAAGTAGACCCGTGTGGATCTAGCCGGGTCTGCCGAATTGGAAGGGGGGAGTTGTCATGGGCACCAGGCTGCAAGGGTTAAACCCCTACCCCCTACTACCTTACCCCTGTTGTTTCTCAATGGACTTGGGCTCATCAGAGCCACTGTAATCTCTAGGAATCTTTGTGCTTGTTTTTGGGTTCCTACTTTGTCAGAGAAGAGCTGGTCTCTTACCGGAAAAACCCTCCTAGGCTGGCCAGGCTCCTGGAACTCCCAGTCAGCCTCCTCACAACGGGAACCCGCCCAACCCCTCCCCAGCTGGCCGGGCTCCTAGAACTCCCGGTCGGCCACAGAACAGCAGGACACCCGCTAACTTTGCCCTGGGTCGCACCAGCGGCCCTTTGTCCCAGAGCTCTGCTCTTTTGGGAATAAGTAACCCATAGGGAGGAGAAGGGGTGGTAGAATTGCTGGAGGGGAGCTACTTAGGGAACTGGGGGTTTGGACACCCCTACCCCCCAATCTGTAACTCCAGTAACGAATCATGCCACTTTTTGGACTGTGGCATCTGGGGACCGAGAGCTTTAAAATGACACCCTGGAAGTGCCGCCACTCCACCGGGATGACCCCGAAATGACCGCCCCTTGGGTACTGGGACTCTGTGGTACTGTGGCTGCTATGGAGGCGCCAGTCTGTCTGGAGGGGCGGGAATGGCGGGAAAATTGTGGGATTGTCCTTTGTCTTATCAAGATGAGTTACTGTATAAATATTGTGTGTTTGTCCCAATAAAGAGGTCTTCTTTGTTCCACCTAAATGCTAGTTGTTTAGTTATTTGGGTGGGGATTGCTGAAATCCCTTTCTCTCCTCTACATAGCAGCTGGTTCCAGGTTTTGGAAGATCGTTTCGGCGGCGGAACCCAGTCGGGTATCAGGGGATCCGCACACAAATGTTATCATATTCAGTACAATAAAGCACAATCATGTGACACATCACATTACTTCTTGCTGAGCTTTTATATACCAGCCCATTCCAAAATGTTTGAAAACATCCCAATAACCCACACCTTCCAAACACATTGCTGCAGCAATCCTTTATTGAAGGAGGAGCAATGTACATCTGGGAGCTAATTGAACTCATCATTAAGCCAATGACAAGAGGTATATATGAACAGCCATCAATCCACAGCTAACCCATGTCTTTAACCTACCTAGGTATGTTTTTCAGCAAAGGATACCAAGAGAACTAAGCAAATTAGATAATACAATTAAAGTGGAAAGTTGTAGAAAATTGCATGTTCTATCTGAACCATACAAAATAACTTTTGGATTTCATTTTCCTTTAATTAAATTTCCCACATCTAATCTACACAACTCGTACACAATTGAAATACGATCATGTAAATGTTTGTGATTGTAATAGCGTGCTTGCAGGTTTATTTTATATATATATATATATATATATATATATGTGTGTTTGTGTGTGTGTGTGTATATATATATATATATATATATATATATGTGCGTGTGTATATATATATATATATATATATATATATAGTCACGTTGATTGAACCTCATCACACTGTCCCAATCATTCAGAGAAAAAGGTTACAAAACAAGGATTATAAATAAAAAAATTAACTCTGCCCTCAATACTCCACGTAAACACTTACTACAATACAGGGAGAAGAAAAACATATCACGTATCCCACTAGTAGTCAAATACAACCCTGCTGTGGAAGGGATACGAAAAATCATAAAAGACTTACAGCCACTACTCTTAGAGGATCCCACACTCAAAAAAATCTTTCCAAAACCCCCAATCCTGGCATACAGACAGCCACCTAACCTAAAGCAGAGACTGGTACATAGGAAGCTACCCCTTGAGAAAAAGAACACTCAGAATGGAACCAAGTGCTGCTATAAAGCACTCTGCAAACTGTGTCAACACGTTTGTGAAAGCAGCACAGCAAATCACAATAATAAATCTTATAACATTAAAGGGGCATATTCATGTATATCTGCAAATGTGGTATACATGATACATTGCACTGCATGTGAAATGGGATGCTATATTGGAGAAACAAGCCAAAAACTGCACCTTCAAACGAACTTACACAGACACTCAATCAAAAACCACTGTGAAACAAAATACTGCACCCCTGTTGGTCACCATTTCACCCAACCTGACCACTCCATCCAAAACCTCAAAATCAAAATTCTCAGAGGCAACTTCAAAAACATCATGGAAAGAAAAACCTTTGAAATGAAAATGATAATGCACTTCAACCTGTTTAATTCTGGACTAAATGTGGACTCTGGATTCTTAACACATTATCAAAATTTGTTGTAATGTACTTTCATTTAGTCAATTACATTGTATATTACACATTCTTTATACATAGGTACACAGGTAAGCAAATGTCCACACTTTTGTCTTTTTTAACTGTTGTATTCACCCTGTATATACAATTTCACATCTTTATAGATATTGATTCAATGTTGATATATAACTTTATGTCAGTATATGCTCTATGTATAGCTATATATTTCCCCTGTCTGTTCTCCTACACTGGACACTGTCTGCCTGTTACCTAAGCCCCCCTCATGATTTTTACGACACCTCCTCCTCTCCCTGCACTGTCTTCTTAGCTATTCTGTGTTTTAAGATACAATCTGTAAATTCCATTGAATTGGTCAGTATTGCTTCAGACTTGATAAAGGAAGGAACTCTTCCGAAAGCTTGTCATCTTATAAATGTATAGTTAGTCCAATAAAAAAAGTATCATTGCTCAATGCAATACTCTTGTTATTTATATATATATATATATATATATGTGTGTATGTGTGTATATATATATAGATATATACGCACACACACACACATATATATATATATATATGTGTGTGTGTGTGTGTGCGTATATATATATATATATATATATATACACACACACACACACAATTAGGGCACAGAAAGCATCCCTTGTGTGTGATTTTACGATCTTCATCTGTGTAGCATTTAATGGGGTCTGAAATGACCAACAGATCTCTGAGATTAGTATTGGGTCTATATCCAACTATAGGGTGAGTGTCCTACACAGTTGAAGATCGTAAAATCACACGCAAGGGATGCTTTCGGTGCCCTAATTGTACCACATGTAATGGAATGATAGCTACTAAAAAGTTTAACCATCCGCATGGCAACCAGAAATATATCTTTAACCATCCCATTATGTGTACTACTACGCATGTTGTGTACATGATAATTTGCCCATGTGGCTTACATTACGTGGGGAAGACCCAAGGGACTATCCATGAAAGAATGACCAACCATCGAGCCACAATTACATAGGCCATAAAAAAAGGAGAATCCGAACAAACAGTAGCATGTTTCTGGTTGACAGCAAAGCATCCAGTATCAGCCATTAAGGTGATTCTCATTGACCACATCCCCAAATTGCCTCATAGGGGTGATAGGAACAAGCTGCTTCTTAGGAGAGAAGCAGAGTGGATGTTTCGATTGGGGACCATACACCCTAAAGGACTCAATTCTTTACCAGACTTTGGAGCATTGTCATAAGGTTATATAATTATGTGACACAGTAGGAGGGGACACTGGTTGGTTGTGGATGAGGACTGGGTGGGGGTGATCTTCCGCCTATGGATGGGATACTTACCCCACACCAGAGTTGATGGTGTTTTTGTGTGATGGTGTGGATTACTTCTAGTTCACGTGATCACCATAAGTACCCCCTAGACCTGGATAAGTGTTTCCCTTTCTTTACTAGTCGCACTAACACACACTGCAGACAATGTGATACAGCATCATTAGGGTTTATTGCATGAGTAATGTGGTAACAATGTTGCTAATATCCGATGTTGATTTATAATTGTATGATATTTATTCTTGCATCCAATTAGAAGCCGTATCTGATATGACTATGTACTGGAGCCATAACAACTTATACTGATGCCCATCCATTATGTTTTAATTGAGTTGTACTATCACTGCATTGTTTTTGAGAACTGTTATATGTTTAACACGTATTAATATTCACGAGTGGCTTTATATTTTAGCTGCCTATATTGCTAGATTCGCATTGTTTAGGTATAGACATAATGTTCATATTATCTCAAACACCAGTAAGTATATGTGTTTGTATACAAATAGTACGGAAGTGACGTCAGATAGGACGCTATTCCGGCAGGACCGGAACCGGAAGAGATGCAACTTCCGGTCCCTTGATATGGGAGATTGATGGTTTGAGACTGCACATATTATTGGAAGCACATGATTATTTTAGGCACAATACAAGGATGTATCCAACACTGATGAGTTTGTAAATATGATGATAACCCATAAATGGTAGTAAGAATGTTTGATTTTCTGCACATTTGTTTGAGTATCACGTTATATGATAGTACCGGAAGTGAAAGTTGTTAACTTCCGAGTTCACTTTAAACTATGCCGGAAATTATGTCATTTTTGGTGCTTTTTTTGACAGGAAGAAGGAGGGTTGTTTGTTGTATCACTGTATTTAAGCACGGTTTTGTGTGTTCTGAAGAAGGGGAGTTTTATTCCCCGAAATGTCAAATTTGACTCTCTTATTTTGAAAAATCCTGGTTTGTATCTGTTTCCGTGGGAACTATATACAGGTATACCTCACTTTACAGCGCTTCGCTAATACAGCGCTATCTGGAGCTGAAGTTCAACCTCCAAGGATTTTGAAAGAGTGATGTAATCATCTTGAGATTGCAAGAAAAGTGACTGGCACCATTTTGTTTTGCGCAGTTCACTCTGTTTACAGAATTACAGTGCAATCTGTGTCTCAGTGTTGTAGTCAAATCTTACTACAGTAATTGTACTAATTGAAAACCGTGCTGTGCTAGTGTTAAACTAAACTTAGTACTATTGCACCCCTAATATATGTTAGTTCAAACATGTTTTCAAGATTTTATAGACACTGGCAAGTGAAAAGAAAGCTAAAACTGCCTTGTTTCACTTTAAGGCGGTTTTCACTTTACAGCGGGGCTCCGGTCCTTAACCCGCTGTTTGAGCGGGGTATACCTGTATACAGTATATATATATATATATATATATATATATATATATACACATATATACATACATATATATATATACACGTATATATATATATATATATATATATATATATGTCTCAGGCACTCCTCTTTCTTACTTGATTTTTTTCATTCCATTCCATTGGTCCTTATCTCTTCTAAGTATTATATATATATATATATATATATATATATATATGTGTGTATATATATATATATATATATATATATATATATATATATACACAGTATCTCACAAAAGTGAGTACACCCCTCACATTTTTGTAAATATTTTATTATATCTTTTCATATGACAACACTGAAGAAATAGTAGTGAGTGTACAGCCTGTATAACAGTGTAAATTTGCTGTCCCCTCAAAATAACTCAACACACAGCCATTAATGTCTAAACCATTGGCAACAAAAGTGAGTTCACCCCTAAGTGGAAATGTCAAAATTGGGCCCAAAGTGTCAATATTTTGTGTGGCCATCATTATTTTACAGCACTGCTTTAACCCTCTTGGGCATGGAGTTCACCAGAGCTTCACAGGTTGCCACTGAAATCCTTTACTACTCCTCCATGACTATATAATGGAGCTGGTGGAAGTTACAGACCTTGCGCTCCCCCATCTTCCATTTGAAGATGCTCAATAGGGTTTAGGTCTGGAGACATGCTTGGCCAGTCCATCACCTTTACCCCCAGCTTCTTTAGCAAGGCAGTTGTCATCTTGGAGGTGTGTTTGGGGTCATTATCATGTTGGAATACTGCCCTGCGGCCCAGTCTCCGAAGGGAGGGGATCATGCTCTGCTTCAGTATGTCACAGTACATGTTGGCATTCATGGTTCCCTTAATGAACTGTAGCTCCCCAGTGCCGACAGCGCTCATGCAGGCCCAGACCATGACACTCCCACCAGCATGCTTGACTGTAGGCAAGACACACTTGTCTTTGCACTCCTCACCTGGTTGCTGCCACATACACTTGACACCATCTAAACCAAATAAGTTTATCTTGGTCTCATCGGACCACAGGATATGGTTACAGTAATCCATATCCTTAGTCTGCTTGTCTTCAGCAAAATGTTTGCAGGCTTTATTGTGCATCATCTTTAGTAGAGGCTTCCTTCTGGGACAACAGCCATGCAGACCAATTTGATGCAATGTGTGGCGTATGGGCTGAGCACTGACAAGCTAACCCCCCCCCACCCCTTCAACCTCTGCAGCAATGCTGGCAGCACTCTTATGTCTATTTCCCAAAGACAACTTCTGGATATGACCCTGAGCACGTGCACTTAACTTCTTTGGTCGACCATGGCGAGGCATGGTCTGAGTGGAACCTGTCCTGTGAAACCTCCGTATGGTCTTGCCCATTGTGCTGCAGCTCAGTTTCAGGGTCTTGGCGATCTTCTTATAGCCTAGGCCATCTTTATGTGGAGCAACAATTCTTTTTTTCAGATCATCAGAGAGTTCTTTGCCATGAGGTGCCATGTTGAACTTTCAGTGACCAGTATGAGAGAATGTGAGAGCGATAACACCAAATTTAACACACCTGCTCCCCATTCTCACCTGAGACCTTGTAACACTAACGAGTCATATAACAACGGGTAGGGAAAATGACTTATTGGGCCCAATTTGGACATTTACACTTAGGGGTGTACTCACTTTTGTTGCCAACGGTTTAGACATTAATGGCTGTGTGTTGAGTTATTTTGAGGGGACAGCAAACTTACACTGTTATACAGGCTGCACACTCACTACTTTACATTGTAGCAAAGTGTCATTTATTCAGTGTTGTCACATGAAAAGACATAATAAAATATTTACAAAAATGTGAGGGGTGTACTCACTTTTGTGAAATACTGTGTGTATATATATATATATATATATATATACACACTGTGTGCAGAATTATTAGGCAAATGAGTATTTTGACCACATCATCCTCTTTATGCATGTTGTCTTACTCCAAGCTGTAAAGGCTCGAAAGCCTACTACCAATTAAGCATATTAGGTGATGTGCATCGCTGTAATGAGAAGGGGTGTGGTCTAATGACATCAACACCCTATATCAGGTGTGCATAATTATTAGGCAACTTCCTTTCCTTTGGCAAAATGGGTCAAAAGAAGGACTTGACAGGCTCAGAAAAGTCAAAAATAGTGAGATATCTTGCAGAGGGATGCAGCACTCTTAAAATTGCAAAGCTTCTGAAGCGTGATCATCGAACAATCAAACGTTTCATTCAAAATAGTCAACAGGGTCGCAAGAAGCGTGTGGAAAAACCAAGGCGCAAAATAACTGCCCATGAACTGAGAAAAGTCAAGCGTGCAGCTGCCAAGATGCCACTTGCCACCAGTTTGGCCATATTTCAGAGCTGCAACATCACTGGAGTGCCCAAAAGCACAAGGTGTGCAATACTCAGAGACATGGCCAAGGTAAGAAAGGCTGAAAGACGACCACCACTGAACAAGACACACAAGCTGAAATGTCAAGACTGGGCCAAGAAATATCTCAAGACTGATTTTTCTAAGGTTTTATGGACTGATGAAATGAGAGTGAGTCTTGATGGGCCAGATGGATGGGCCCGTGGCTGGATTGGTAAAGGGCAGAGAGCTCCAGTCCGACTCAGACGCCAGCAAGGTGGAGGTGGAGTACTGGTTTGGGCTGGTATCATCAAAGATGAGCTTGTGGGGCCTTTTCGGGTTGAGGATGGAGTCAAGCTCAACTCCCAGTCCTACTGCCAGTTTCTGGAAGACACCTTCTTCAAGCAGTGGTACAGGAAAAAGTCTGCATCCTTCAAGAAAAACATGATTTTCATGCAGGACAATGCTCCATCACACGCGTCCAAGTACTCCACAGCGTGGCTGGCAAGAAAGGGTATAAAAGAAGAAAATCTAATGACATGGCCTCCTTGTTCACCTGATCTGAACCCCATTGAGAACCTGTAGTCCATCATCAAATGTGAGATTTACAAGGAGGGAAAACAGTACACCTCTCTGAACAGTGTCTGGGAGGCTGTGGTTGCTGCTGCACGCAATGTTGATGGTGAACAGATCAAAACACTGACAGAATCCATGGATGGCAGGCTTTTGAGTGTCCTTGCAAAGAAAGGTGGCTATATTGGTCACTGATTTGTTTTTGTTTTGTTTTTGAATGTCAGAAATGTATATTTGTGAATGTTGAGATGTTATATTGGTTTCACTGGTAAAAATAAATAATTGAAATGGGTATATATTTGTTTTTTGTTAAGTTGCCTAATAATTATGCACAGTAATAGTCACCTGCACACACAGATATCCCCCTAAAATAGCTATAACTAAAAATAAACTAAAAACTACTTCCAAAACTATTCAGCTTTGATATTAATGAGTTTTTTGGGTTCATTGAGAACATGGTTGTTGTTCAATAATAAAATTAATCCTCAAAAATACAACTTGCCTAATAATTCTGCACTCCCTGTATATATATATATATATATATATATATATATATATATATATATATGCGCGTGTGTGTGTGTGTATGTGTATATATATATACAGTATATGTGTGTATATATATATATATATATATATATATATATATATATATATATATATATATGTGCATATGTGTGTGTATGTGTATATATATATATATATATATATATATATATATATATATATATATATAGTATGTGTGTGTGTGACACTGTGTGTGTGTGTATTATTCTAAATCAACTAATTGGATAAAAAAAATAAAAAAATTCATATAGTTAAAGTAAAATCAACAACATACTGAGTGTTGCAAATATAAACTTTAGACAAAGGTACTGATTGTTGAAATAAAGAGTGAGGGGGAAAATCCTAAAAAAATATTACTAGGAACATGCTACAAGCCCCCTAACATTAGTGACCCGGAGGAAACTCAACTACTAATGCAAATAGTTAAGGCTGCTAATAACAGTGCTGTAATTATGGGAGATTTTAACTACCATGATATAAACTGGGCCAATGAAACTAGTAATTCAGCTAAGGGGATAGATTTATAAATGTTCTCAGGGATAACTTCTTATCACAATTAATAGAGGAGACAACTAGAAGTAAAGCTATTTTGGATTTAGTGCTATCAAACAATACAGTTCTAGGGGCCAATTTATCAAGCTCCGTAAGGAGTTTGATGCCCCGTGTTTCCGGGGAGCCTTCAGGCTTGCCGGAAACAGAAGTTATAAAGCAGCGGTCTAAAGACCGCTGCTCCATAACCTGTCCGCCTGCACTGAGGTGGCGGACAGAAATCGCCAGAAATCAACCTGATCGAATACGATCAGGTTGATTGACACCCCCTGCTAGCGGCCAATTGGCCGCGAACCTTCAAGGGGCGGCATTGCACCAGCAGTTCACAATGAACTGCTGGTGCAATGATAAATCCAGATAGCGTATGCTGTCAGCATTTTTCGATGTGCAGCGTACATGATCCGCTATATCAGATCATGTCTGCTCGCACAATCATAAACATGCCCATAATATCAAACATAGAAGTCAAAGAACATTTGGGTAACAGTGATCATAACATGGTCACATTTGAAATCACTTTCCATAAGCAGTGTCTTTTTTAAGAAAGCAAAATTCAACTATGTAAGGAAATCATTAAATAACATAAATTGGGACAAAGTATTCTCTAATAAAAATACAGAGGATAAATAGTTAACATTTAAAACTTTGTTAAATAAATATACATATCAACAAATACCATATGGTTATAAAAATAAAAAATCTAAGCCAATGTGGCTAAATAAAAATGTGTTAAGATAAATTAGGAAAAAACATAAGGCATTTAAATTATTCAAAGAAAATAGTACAGACTCAACATACCATATTTATAAGGAATATAACAAAGCATGCAAAAAAGCAATCAAATTAGCCAAAATTGAAAATGAAAAATTATTTGCAAAGGATTCCAAGTCTAACCCTAAAAGGTTCTTTAAGTACATAAATAGCAAAAAATCTAAGAAGGTCAATATAGGTACATTAAAATGTGTGGAGGGTAGCATGATTAACAGTGACAGGGAGAAGGCTGAGGTACTAAACCAGTTTTTTTCTTCAGTATACACAAGAGAGGAACCATTGGATGATATTTTGGAACAAACTAGAACATGCCAGCCCATACCACAAACTGGGTTATGTATAGAGGATATCAGGAAAAAAACTGGATAATATTAAGGTAAATAAAACTCCAGGCCCAGATGGAATACACCCAAGTGTGTTACGGGAATTTAGCACTGTTATAGACAAACCTCTACTCTTCATTTTTCAAGACTCATTATTCTCAGGCACGGTACCCCAGGATTGGCGTAAAGCTGATGTGGAGCCACTCTTCAAAAAGGGAAGCAGGAATGATCCAGTAAGCTATAGACCAGTTAATCTGACATCAATAGTGGGGAAGATATTTGAAGGGATTATAAGGGATTATATTGATGATCATATTCGTGTAAACAAGATTATGAGTTCTAATCAGCATGGTTTTATGAGAAATAGATCATGTCAAACTAATCTAATTAGATTATATGAGGAAGTAAGTAAAAATATAGATAAAGGGGATTCAGTTGATGTGATATACTTTGATTTTGCAAAGGCATTTGATACAGTGCCACATGAGAGATTAATGCACAACATTAAGGGACTGGGATTAGCCAAATGTTAGCTCATGGATAAATAACTAGATAAAAGATAGGGAGCAACGAGTAGTAGTGAATGGATCATACTCAGATCGAACAAAGGTAATCAGTGGAGTCCCCCATGGATCAGTACTGGGCTCTGTTCTTTTTAATATTTTTATAAATGACTTGGAGCAAGGATTAAATAACGACATCTCTATTTTTGTAGATGATACTAAATTGAGTAAGGTCAGAGCAGGATAACCTTTTGTTACAAAGGGATCTGCAAAAATTAGAAGTATGGGCAAGTAAATGGAAAATGAGATTTAATATGGGAAAATGCAAGGTTCTACATTTTGGAAGTAAAAATAAGCATAAACGTATTATTTAAATGGGACAAGACTTAGCCAAACAGAGGAGGAAAGGGATTTGTGAGTAGTAATAGATAACAAGATAAAGATGGGTTTACAATGCAGGGCAGCGGCTACAAAGGCTAATAAGATACTAGCATGTATTAAAAGAGGCTTTGATTCAAGGGAGGAAAGCATAGTTCTGTCACTATATAAAGACCGCTGCTCCATAATTTGTCCGCCTGCTCTGAGACTGCGGACAGAAATCAACCCGATCGAAGACGATCAGGCTGATTGACACCCCCTGGTAGCGTATGCTGTCGGCATTTATCAATGTGCAGCGGACATAATACGCTGCATCGTATCATGTCTGCTCACACATTAATAAATAAACCCCTAAAACTTCACATTAAATAATGGTTTGTGCAATTTTTTAAGCAGACAAACACATTTTTCTAATTAAGCAAAACAAAACCACAGACTGTTTGAAAAGAGGTAGAACTAGTAAGAGATAAACTACCACTGTTTATAACATTCTGTTATTCACTCTTTCAGAAACTTTGCATTGAAAAGCAAAATTGTAAACATATCCACATTCTCATGGCTGAGGCTGGCTCTCTTTTTGAAAGCTATTTTGCCTGCAGCATAAGAAGAGGCGTTCAGATGGTTTTGAGGTGCCTGAGATGCATAAGTAGGATTTTGCCGATTTTACCAAGGTGGGATATTTATCTTTAACTCTTAACCAATGCAAGGGGCCTCTTAATAAAGTAAGCCTGGACTTTATTCTAACATAAAAATATCTTGAATATCTATATGCAATGGTAAATAACCAGCTATAAGGTTAGGGGAAAAACATCTAGTCTGCTCTTACAATAAGATATATACTTATAGAGGTTGAATTTGGTACATATTATAATAAATTAAAAATATAAAAAAAAAAAAAAAAAAAAAGGCAAAAGGACTAAGGACTGTATATCAGTAACAGGACAAAGCCTTACACATTTATCTATACAGTACATCTAATCAGCAATAGCAAGCAATCTGCTAATAATTGTGCAAACAGATAATAGTGACATCAATTTAATTAACACATCCCATCAATTTAGGGCTAGGCGTAAATAGCAAGCTCTGCACTAAATCATGCAAAGCATAGTCCCAAATCACCTGATTTAATATAAACAATCCAAATGATGACTCCTATTTTATTTATGGGTTGTACATAAGCCAGGAGTAGTTGTAAACTTAAACGGTTCTGAAAAAGTGAAAAGTAAATGTCTGCAGACGTCCTTTAGGCTAAAGACATACACCTAGATTACGAGTTTTGCGTTAACAGGGGTGCGGTGCTAATGAGCAGTTTTCCCTCACCATTCACCTACAGACAACGCTGGTATTACGAGTTTTTCGAAACCCGGCGTTAGCCGCAGAAAAGTGAGTGGAAAGCAAAATTTAGCTCCACATCTCACCTCAATACCAGCGCTGCTTACGGTAGCGGTGAGCTGGCAAAACGTGCTTGTACACGATTTCCCCATAGGAATCAATGGGGGAGAGCCGGCTGAAAAAAAACTAACGCCTGCAAAAAAGCAGCGTTCAGCTCTTAACGCAGCCCCATTGATTCCTAATAAAATTTATGTCTACATCTAACACCCTAACATGAACCCCGAGTCTAAACACCCCTAATCTTACACTTATTAACCCCTAATCTGCCGCTCCCAATATCGCTGACACCTGCATTATATTATTAACCCCTAATCTGCCGCTCTGGACACCGCCACAACCTACATTATATTTATGAACCCCTAATCTGCTGCCCCCAACATCGCCGCAACCTACATTTTATTTATTAACCCCTAATCTGCCGCCCCCACCTACCTACACTTATTAACCCCTAATCTGCCACCCCCAACGTCGCCACCACTATAATAAAGTTATTAACCCCTAAACCTAAGTCTATCCCTAACTCTAAGACCCACCTAACTTAAATATAATTTAAATAAATCGAAATAAAATAACTAACATTAACTAAATTATTCCTATTTAAAACTAAATTCTTACCTATAAAATAAACCCTAAGCTAGCTACAATATAACTAATAGTTACATTGTAGCTAGCTTAGCGTTTATTTTTATTTTACAGGCAACTTTGTATTTATTTTAACTAGGTAGAATAGTTATTAAATAGTTATTAACTATTTAATAGCTACCTAGTTAAAATAAAGACAAATTTACCTGTAAAATAAATCCTAACCGAAGTTACAATTACACCTAACACTACACAATAATTAAATTAATTACCTAAACTAAATACAATTAAATACAATTTTAAAAAATTATCTAAAGTACGAAAAAAAACCCCACTAAATTGCAGAAAATAATAAAATATTTACAATTTTTTAAAACTAATTACACCTAATATAATCCCCCTAATAAAATAAAAAAAGCCCCCCAAAATAATAAAAAGCCCTACCCTATACTAAATTACAAATAGCCCTTGAAAGGGCCTTTTGCGGGGCATTGCCACAAAGTAATCAGCTCTTTTACCTGTAAAAAAAAAGTACAATACCCCCCAAAATTAAAACCCACCACCCACACACCCAACCCTACTCTAAAACCCACACAATACCCCCTTAATAAAACCTAACACTAACCCCTTGAAGATCACCCTACCTTGAGAAGTCTTCACCCAGCCGGGCCGAAGTCCTCCACAAAGCCGGGCGAAGTGGTCCTCCAGACGGGCAGAAGTCTTCATCCAAGCCGGCCAGAAGAGGTCCGCCAGATGGGCAGAAGTCTTCATCCAGGCGGCATCTTCTATCTTCATCCATCCGGCGCAGAGCGGCTCCATCTTCAAGACATCCGACGCGGAGCATACTCTTCCAACGAAGTCCAACTGAAGAATGAAAGTTCCTTTAAATGACATCATCCAAGATGGCGTCCCTTGAATTCCGATTGGCTGATAGAATTCTATCAGCCAATCGGAATTAAGGTAGAAAAAATCCTATTGGCTGATGCAATCAGCCAATAGCATTGAGCTCGCAATGTCAATCCTGATTGGATCAGCCAATAGGATTTTTTCTACCTTAATTCCGATTGGCTGACAGAATTCTATCAGCCAATCAGAATTCAAGGGACGCCATCTTGGATGACGTCATTTAAAGGAACCTTCATTCTTCAGTTGGACTTCGTTGGAAGAGGATGCTCCGTTTCGTATGTCTTAAAGATGGAGCCGCTCCGCGCCGGATGGATGAAGATAGCTAGCTTAGGGTTTATTTTATAGGTAAGTATTTAGTTTGAAATAGGAATAATTTTGTGAATTGTAGTAATTTTATTTAGATTTATTTAAATGATATTTAAGTTAGGGGGAGTTAGGGTGAGACTTAGGTTTAGGGGTTAATAACTTTAATATAGTTGTGGCGATGTTGGGGGCGTCAGATTAGGGGTTAATAAATGTAGGTAGGTGTCAGCGATGTTAGGGACGGCAGATTAGGGGTTAATAAAATGAAACCAGTGTTTGCAATGCGGGAGGGCGGCGGTTTAGGTGTTAATATATTTTTTTTAGTGGCGGCGATGTCCGGTTCGCCAGATTAGGGGTTAAACATTTTTCTTTAGTGTTTGCGATGTTGGGGGGGGGGCCTCGGTTTAGGGGTTAGTTGGTAGTTTATGGGTGTTAGTGTACTTTTTAGCACTTTAGTTAAGAGTTTTATGCTACGGCGCTAGCCCATAAAACTCTTAACTACTGACTTTTAAATATGGTACCAGTCTTGACACGAGAGGTTGTACCGCTCACTTTTGGTTAGACTCTTAATACCGGCGTTATGCAAGTCCCATAGAAAATATAGGATAGGCAATTGACGTAAGTGGATTTGCGGTATTTTCAAGTCTGACCAAAAAAGTGAGCGGTACACCTGTCATTTCAAGACTCGTAATACCAGCGGGCGTTAAAAAGCAGCGTTAGGATCGCTTAACGCTGCTTTTTAACCCTAATGCACAACTCGTAATCTAGCCGATAACCATAAAACACAATAACATGTGCAGGAGTTCATTGGAGTGAAGCAGCTGGTGCTGTGCACAGACCAACTAATTGCAAACCAACTAATTGATTATGAGATTCGTTGACAACTATTTTCATAATTGATTATTTATTGATTATATTGATTAGTTGTTGCAGCTCTAATATATAGATCTAGATTGTAGATTCCCACGGGAACAGGGCTCCCAATTCCCCCTGTATTTGTTTGTTAAATTTTGTCTGGTGTCTCATATTTTACTGTCCTTTTATCTTTGTTACCCTTGGACTGTGCTGCAGAATCTGTTGGCGGTTTATAAATAAAGAATAATAATAATAATAATAATAATATATATATATATATATATATATATACATATATAACATATACAAAAACCAGAACATGAATGAATATTTATTTATTATTGAGCAAACATAATTATGCAGTTATCATCTGTTGTCTAATTGTCTGTTATATTTTACTTTGACATTTTCTGATTTATTTTATAAACTAATGTTAAGGTTTCCTTGTTTTCTAATTCAAATAGATTTTCAAGTTTAACCAACACTTCTTAATGATAGGAATAGAGCTGATACTGAATAGTAGCCACACCTGAGTTATATGATCATTGTTTGCATGATGTTTTAGTTATTTTTTACATATTAAATAGCAGAATGTAACTTATATTGTTTATATCACATGACATCATAAAATTGTAACAACGTGTGACATTAATAAAACATTTTAGAGGAAGGCGTTGTGCATTATGAGAAATACGTGATTTTACCATGTATCAGTTAAACACATGTAGCATACCTGATTTTACCATGCATTAGTTAAACACATGTAGCATACGTGATTTTACCATGCATCAATTAAACACATGTAGCATACGTGATTTTACCATGTATCAGTTAAACGCATGTAGCATACGTGATTTTACCATGTATCAGTTAAACACATGTAGCATACGTGATTTTACCATGCATCAGTTAAACACATGTAGCATACGTGATTTTACCATGCATCAGTTAAACACATGTAGCATACCTGATTTTACCATGTATCAGTTAATAACATGTAGCATACCTGATTTTACCATGTATCAGTTAATAACATGTAGCATACGTGATTTTACCATGTATCAGTTAAACACATGTAGCATACGTGATTTTACCATGTATCAGTTAAACACATGTAGCATACCTGATTTTACCATGTATCAGTTAATAACATGTAGCATACCTGATTTTACCATGTATCAGTTAAACACATGTAGCATACCTGATTTTACCATGTATCAGTTAATAACATGTAGCATACCTGATTTTACCATGTATCAGTTAATAACATGTAGCATACCTGATTTTACCATGTATCAGTTAAACACATGTAGCATACCTGATTTTACCAAGTATCAGTTAATAACATGTAGCATACCTGATTGCATTGAAAAGGTACTCAAACCACCAAGGGGGGGGGGGGGGGACAGAGATCTTTTACTAGCCAAAAGAGAGATCTTTTGGATCTTTACGTTGAAAACAAGACACCCCCAGGGTTTGAATTCAATGCACGATCTGATTAACTATTGGGAGTAATCGGTGGTCTAACTGACTAGTGATGCGATATATCATTATGATATTCATCATCCACCAGTACTTGGTATTTTACTAAAGTACTAATAGCAGTTAACAGGCTTTTATTTTCATCACGGTGATGCCAGTGATACAAACAAATTTTGATAAAATAAGTGTCTACAACATCCATTACAGTCTGGATTAATTGATATGCTAATGGTTCAGAAATTTGGTCCTGAGAGATTAGCCTTGATACCCCATATTTGTGTTGCTTTCTTTTGCTATGTCTGGCATCAGCTATATTATTTGAGCAATTACTATGGCCTAATTCTACATGATTTGATATAAGCGAACCTGGTGGCCAGATATAGCAGAGATATGCCTATATAATTAGAGTTAGCTTTTCCCCCCTCTTCTTTGAGTTTAGAATAATATACATTTAGTACTGGCCTCTTAAAAAACAAGCTGGAGGATGAATGCCCCACATGCATTAGGGGAGGTAACCATCCATCAAATCTGTTCTAAGGATTAGAATTATCTGACACACTGATATTAAGGGGTCTAAGCTAGTTATTTCTTGCACATGGCAAATCCAGTAACACTAACTCAATTAAACCACACTAATGAGTGTCTATCTATGTCATTATACCATGACTATTATTATTAAAAAACTTAAGTTCTACACAGAAAGATTTTTTGTAGACAGGAATTTATTTATGTAGATAGTCATAGGGTTTATAGGGTAAGCTTAGTAAATAGTAAATATGAGTGTTTTTGTGTTCTGATCATGGAAATAGATCCACATTTCATTTCAATTGTTTGTTAACATGTAACGCAAAATGGTTAATGTGCACTGAATGAGTTAAATAGTGCAATTTATTTTTGTCCAATGAGAGACATGTGTTGTGTTTTTAAAGGTGGGAAGATTCCCTCACAGGTTAGCAGCTTTGAGAACGGCATCCAGCCAAAACATGTCAGCTGTGTGAGCTGACTCTTTTTGGGACAATATATCCTGTTATCCTTTTTATCCTTTTTGTTTTAAGGATTTTTCGAATAAAGATTAATTTTTCAACCACCGGTGCTCCATTCAATTCTTTCCTCTCCTGCATACCTGATTTTACCATGTATCAGTTAATAACATGTAGCATACCTGATTTTACCATGCATCAGTTAAACACATGTAGCATACGTGATTTTACCATGTATCAGTTAATAACATGTAGCATACCTGATTTTACCATGTATCAGTTAAACACATGTAGCATACCTGAATTTACCATGTATCAGTTAATAACATGTAGCATATGTGATTTTACCATGTATCAGTTAAACACATGTAGCATACCTGATTTTACCATGTATCAGTTAATAACATGTAGCATACGTGATTTTACCATGTATCAGTTAAACACATGTAGCATACCTGAATTTACCATGTATCAGTTAATAACATGTAGCATACCTGATTTTACCATGTATCAGTTAATAACATGTAGCATACCTGATTTTACCATGTATCAGTTAATAACATGTAGCATACCTGATTTTACCATGTATCAGTTAAATACATGTAGCATACCTGATTTTACCATGTATCAGTTAATAACATGTAGCATATGTGATTTTACCATGTATCAGTTAATAACATGTAGCATACGTGATTTTACCATGTATCAGTTAATAACATGTAGCATACGTGATTTTACCATGCATCAGTTAAACACATGTAGCATATGTGATTTTACCATGTATCAGTTAATAACATGTAGCATATGTGATTTTACCATGTATCAGTTAAACACATATAGCATACCTGATTTTACCATGTATCAGTTAATAACATGTAGCATAAATGATTTTACCATGTATCAGTTAAACACATGTAGCATACCTGATTTTACCATGTATCAGTTAAACACATGTAGCATACGTGATTTTACCATGTATCAGTTAAACACATGTAGCATACGTGATTTTACCATGTATCAGTTAAACACATGTAGCATACGTGATTTTACCATGTATCAGTTAAACACATGTAGCATACGTGATTTTACCATGTATCAGTTAAACACATGTAGCATACGTGATTTTACCTTGTATCAGTTAAACACATGTAGCATACCTGATTTTACCATGTATCAGTTAAACGCGTGTAGCATACGTGATTTTACCATGTATCAATTAAACACTTGTAGCATACGTGATTTTACCATGTATCAGTTAAACACAGGTAGCATACGTGATTTTACCATGTATCAGTTAAACACATGTAGCATACCTGATTTTACCATGTATCAGTTAAACGCATGTAGCATACATGATTTTACCATGTATCAGTTAAATACATGTAGCATATGTGATTTTACCATGCATCAGTTAAATACATGTAGCATACCTGATTTTACCATGTATCAGTTAAACACATGTAGCATACGTGATTTTACCATGTATCAGTTAAATACATGTAGCATACGTGATTTTACCATGTATCAGTTAATAACATGTAGCATACGTGATTTTACCATGTATCAGTTAAACACATGTAGCATACGTGATTTTACCATGTATCAGTTAAACACATGTAGCATACGTGATTTTACCATGTATCAGTTAAACACATGTAGCATACGTGATTTTACCATGTATCAGTTAATAACATGTAGCATACGTGATTTTACCATGCATCAGTTAAACACATGTAGCATACGTGATTTTACCATGTATCAGTTAAATACATCTTGTCCTTTGTGACCATAAATGTATTGCTATGCTGTATAAAGTCCTGATTCTCACAATGGTGAAATGCACACGTCACATGTTGTCTCTTTGTGGCTTTAACAGATGACACAATAACAATTTATTTTAATATGAACATTTATTAATATGTACATCATCAGTACAACACAAAGTATAGAATATTCACAATGTCATGTATAAAGATTTTCCAGTTTTATCCAGAAGTTACTGAAACGGATTGAAAGCATCAAAGCAGCTTTTTGAAATGAGTCTGGTAGCAGAAATCACACGAGGGGTCAGAGAGGAGGGAAGCAGTTTATAACCATCATGTAAATGTCTAACACTCTAATACCTCACCACTAACACAGAGAAAAGGAGTTGTCTGCTGTTACTAATCTAGACAGTCTTTATTTTATTAGAAATTCATTTATTAATACTTCGGTTTAGCAACATCATGATGTCCAGCAAGCACAATCTGTCTATTACTTCTATATAAAGTCTGTGGTGTGCATTACTGGCTTGTATCTAGTGAGATATCTGAAAGGGTATGAAGAGACAAAACAATTATTGTAATCCCCCTTAATAGACACACAGAGGCCCTCTCAAGGTAGCTCTTGACAAGGTATTGATTATAGTACTATTAATCAAGTTGTGATGTCTACACAAGGTAGTAATATTACTCAGGTGACAAGATCTTTACAAGATAGTAATATTACTCAGGTGACAAGATCTTTACAAGATAGTAATATTACTCAGGTGACAAGATCTACACAGGATAGTAATATTACTCAAGTTGCCAGATCTACACAAGACAGTAATATTACTCAGGTTATCAGGTCCCTAAAAGGCAGTAATTTTACTCAGGTTATGAGATCTGTACAAGACAGTAATATTACTCAGGTTATGAGATCTGTACAAGACAGTAATATTACTCAGGTTATGAGACCTGTACAAGACAGTAATATTACTCAGGTTATGAGACCTGTACAAGACAGTAATAGTACTCAGGTTATCAGATATGTACAAGACAGTAATATTACTCAGGTTATGAGATCTATAAAATATAGTAATATTAATCAGGTAATCAGATCTGTACAAGACAGTAATATTACTCAGGTTATCAGATCTGTACAAGACAGTAATATTACTCAGGTTATCAGATCTGTACAAGACAGTAATATTACTCAGGTTATCAGATCTGTACAAGACAGTAATATTACTCAGGTTATCAGATCTGTACAAGACCGTAATATTACTCAGGTTATGATATCTATAAAATATAGTAATATTACTCAGGTTATCAGATCTGTACAAGACAGTAATATTACTCAGGTTATGAGATCTGTACAAGAGCGTAATATTACTCAGGTTATGAGATCTGTACAAGACAGTAATAATACTCAGGTTATCAGATCTGTACAAGACAGTAATATTACTCAGGTTATCAGATCTGTACAAGACAGTAATATTACTCAGGTTATCAGATCTGTACAAGACAGTAATATTACTCAGGTTATCAGATCTCAACAAGACAATAATACTACTCAAGCTGCGATCACCAAAATGGAGTTGGTGGTCAAGTTAAACAATAAATCTGCACCTGGAAATTAACCTCTTCGTTACCTAACCAAATGGCATTTTGCCATGGGGGTTGTGCTATATTTGTGCTTTATTTTTATTCATTTTAACCCATTATTTTCAATGGAATACAACTAAAGATGTTAATGAAAACAATTAGCTAAAACATCTTTGTGCTTTTCTCCTTCAAATGTGCTGTATCATGCCCTTGTGTGTCCAACCAACCCACATTACACAGTCAGTTGTATTTGTCATCTTACAGACATCTGTGAAGATTGAGGTGTGTATTTTTATTCCATTTAATAGAGTTTCTCTAATGTGTTCAACAAATCTGTTAAATGAAGGTGTCCGCTGCGTGAAATGGTTGGACACCCCTTTTTAGCCTTCTATTCTGCTGGCCACCTATAGCAGTAATTGGCTATTAGATTGCTGTTGCTTCTCTAACCACAACACTTACAAAAATACACTTACAGGAAGCAAGCCGCACTCTACCCCTATGTGAGTGTGTGCTGCCGGCCCAGACTAACAGGCTTTGGGATAAATACATATTTGACTATAACTGATTTAAGAGTTTAGGTTAGTGAGATATGTAGATATGTACTAAAATCAATAAATGTTAGTGAAGCTTATCTCCTCTTTGTTAAAAAAAATAAAAAATATTTGTTATATCATTTCTTTTTTACCATTTCTACTGCATAATAATAAATCACAGCTAATATACATTTCACTGAAATTACACAGATACCTACAATCTCTGCAAAGTGCAGAAGGCAGTTTTATTACATGCTGGCACGTCATTTTCTAGGGACCTTAAAGTCTACACCTAAACTACACAACAGAACAAGCTACAGCCACATTCTAAATACAAAAATAGCCAACTGTTTAATAGCAAAGCTTTATTATCTCTGGCTGGATATGTGAAGAGTCTGCAAGACACCTAACAGGAGATCCTTACCATGGCACACCTGACTCTGTAGGGGCAATGCCAGGCATCAGTAGACTGGCCATTTGCAGGCAGTGGGAGCTACATATAAGGCATTGACAAAACACAGTATTTGATCTATTTGTCTTCTAATATGAGGGAGATATGTAATACACAAAAGAACAAAGATGGCCAAATGTCTACAATATACTGATGTTGCCTTTCTGTAATCTAACTCAGGGCTTGTCCACCCCCAAATCATGGTTAAATGCTAGCAAAATGCTTTGTGAGTCTTGGAAGACTATGATACCCACTAATTAAAGTTTAATAGAGGAATACCTCCATCCAGCAGAGGTAGAGAGTAGCTGAAACCAAAAATGTTAGGCAGCATGTGGGTATCAATAGATTTATTTCTTAGTGAAAGCACTTTGCAAAGCTCTTCTAGAGTCAAAGAACATGAGCGTAAGGGTTAAGTTCTCATGTAGGGTGACTCTTGGGTTATCCACTCCCCGAGACTCATAAAGGTTCTCACTGGAGTGAAAATAATAGTGAAAATTAAATGAGACAAACTCCAAGTGACAACTTATTTGCACCTAGGTCTAAGTGCGAAGTTCCAGGTGGGTGCTATGTATGGTGTAAGATCTGTCCATCATATTTAGTGCCCTTCTAGTGTCACCCAGAGAATCTCCCATTACTGCAGTGTTACCCAGATAATCTCTCCATTACTGCAGAGTTACCCAGACAATCTCTCCATCACTGCATTGTTACCCAAACAATCTCCCCATCACTGCATTGTTACCCAGACAATCTGTCCATCACTGCAGTGTTACCCAGATAATCTCCCCATCACTGCATTGTTACCCAGACAATCTCTCCATCACTGCAGTGTTACCCAGACAATCTCTCCATCAATGCAACATTAACCAGACAATCTCTCCATCAGTATGTCTGGTGCCCCCAGCAGTGTTACCCAAATAATCTATCCATCCGTATGTCTGGTGCCCCCAGCAGTGTTACCCAGAGAATCTCTCCATCAGTATGTCTGGTGCCCCCAGCAGTGTTACCCAGAGAATCTCTCCATCAGTATGTCTGGTGCCCCCAGCAGTGTTACCCAGATAATCTCTCCATCAGTATGTCTGGTGCCCCCAGCAGTGTTACCCAGAGAATATCTCCATCAGTATGTCTGGTGCCCCCAGCAGTGTTACCCAGAGAATATCTCCATCAGTATGTCTGGTGCCACTGGCAATATTACCCATGATATCTGTAACATTGCCATTAAACTAAGTAAACTCTACAATATCAATCATAGAAGAAACATAAAGGAGGTAGCTGTAATTCTGCACAAATACATGGAAGGATTGTATTTATCATCTGGTCATTTCTAGCTAGGAGAGCCTCATCATTTATCACTTTTATCTCTCCTAGGCTGGTTTTGCTCTTGGTCCACGGAATAAAAGGCATATTTGTGGGTAAACCTTGCAGTTTAATATTTTGCCACATATGTGTTTGTGTAATAATATAAGTCGCACCCTGTGGCACAGCGAACAGTATTACAATTTCACATGTGCGTGCAACGCAAACTAACACAAACATTCACACTCACAGTAACAGCTAATACCACTCACACCTAATATATAATCTATACATATGCAACAGTCAATGAAAAAGTACTACATTATTATTTTACTCAAAAACCTAACAAGAGACTTGAAACAGTTTGTCCATTTTGACCTGAATGTTTTTGGGCTCAGTCAGTCGGTTGTGTGCAGTTATTACAGGTCTGTAAATGGACCAACACCATAGTTGTGTGCTTTATCATGTGCTTTTGGGGCAGGGTGGCAGACAGGATATGACCTCCCCTGAGGAACCTGGAACTGGTCAAAAAAGTGCTTCATGGGATCTGTTTAGGCTTCTTACTAAAATGATGAAAGCCCACCAATAAGGAGGTCTTTCTTGCTGCTCATGGATAGGCTCTTATATACTGCACCCTATGTGAAGATTTAGTTAGTCCGTGAATAAACAAAGGAACCATGGGGTGTAATTGGCACATATAATAGCCAAATCTGATCTCATAAATATAGTTCTGCTAAAAACAATATAAATATTATTGAAGTAGATTCCCCCTGTAAGATACGGACACAGCAAGAAGGTAGACCCTAGACCTTCTTCAGCTGATAACCTGCCTACCGTGGCAAACAGAGGTAAGTGGGGATCCCTGTAAAACAACTGTGCATCATTACATTAACAGGAACCTATTTGTGCTCATTGACTTTGTGCTTTATATCATCTACTGTCCAAGCAGCGAATTCCTGTGTCCTGGAGAGGCCAAATAACAGTATAATTTGTCAATAAGTAAAGCAGCAGGAATCACATACCGGCATAAGTTGCCTTCTTTGCAAATATTATACTGTGGCCACAAGAACCCCAAGTAAAACCGTCACATTGTGCAACAACAAAATATCATAATCAGATCTGCAGGGAGCACCTATCTGAAGCTCTGCCAGTGGGAATCCCATCAGCTTATAAAGGAAGGGATGACAGGCGACTGGATGAAGTTATTTTTATAGCTTAAGATGTGCATCAGCCTTCTACCTAAGTGCAGACTTACCCGGGGACTAAGGTTGCCATGGCAACTGTATCCAAGGTATCACAGTCCTGAAGATTTCCAGCCTTAAGAGAAGACGTGTGTGTGTTTTATACATTGTGTACATATGTACTTTTTGCTGTGAATAGCCTGAGACATTAATCAATCTACAAGTTGCACAAGCAGTAAAGTCAGGGGCAAAATGCACGAAGAATGGGGGGCAGTACTATCATAGTTTATTTACTTATCAGTGCAAGTAATGAATCATCTAATTCGTACGCAGCCTAAACTACCGGCATAATCTAGACTATCTGCACAGCCTAAACTACCTGCTGACTCTAAGCTATCAGCATACACTTAACTACCTACACCCCCCGAAAACAACCGGCACAGTCTAGACTACCTACCCACCATAGATTACTGGCACAGTCTAGACTCCCTACCCACCATAGGCTACCAGCACAATTTAGACTACTGGCACAGTCAGACTATCTACCCACCATAGGCTACCGGCACAATCTAGATTACTGGTAAAGTCAGACTACCTACCCACCATAGGCTACCGGCACAGTCTACACTACCTACACACCATAGACTGCCTGCCCAGTCTAGACACATGCATACTCTAAACTATCAGCATAAACTTGACTACCTACACACCATAGACTACTGGCACAGTCTAGACTACCTACAAAGTATAACCTACCTACATAGCATAACCTACCTACACAACATGACCTACCTACAAAACACAACCTACCTACAAAACATAACCTATCTACACAATCTAGCCTAACTACACACACACACTATAAGTAACCTGTACAGTCTAAACTACTTAAGCAGCATAGGAAATACAGTCTAGTCTACCTACACTGCATAGACAATAAGGACCCAGTCTAGTCTACTTACCCTGGATAGAGGACCAGGACACAGTCTAGTCTACCTACCCTGCATAGACAATCAGGACACAGTCTAGTCTACTTACCCTGGATAGAGGACCAGGGCACAGTCTTTTCTACACTGCATAGATGAACAGGACACAGTCTAGATTAGCTACACTGCATAGATGACTAGGACACAGTATAGTCTACCTACACTGCATAGATGACCAGGACACAGTCTAAATTACCTACACTGCATAGGCAACTGGCACAGTCTAGTCTACCTACACTACATAAATGACCAGGACACAGTCTAGGATTACCTGCACTGCATAAACTACATAATCTACATTACATGCACTGATTAGGCCACATAAATTTCTCAGCTACAATGTATTTTGTAGCAGACCTCCACCTGCATTACTGTCCCCACTTTATTGTGCACAATACAGTTAACGGCAACTCTAAGAATACATTATTCCGATGGAATCCTGACTGCTTCCTTGCTACAAGGACAGGGCGGTACCGGAGCAGCAAACAGTACCCCCTCCTTGTGCTTTTGTACTGTTATTGCAGGAACATTGCAGCAGGAAGACCTTGTGTAAATACTTTGTGTTGTGAAAGCAGAAGTCAGGCGGTTATATGCTAGAACTGTCCGCCTGACACCATCCAGAACCAGCAGCAAATAACAGATCAGTACCAAGATCCTAACATCACCTGAAGAGAAAGTTCTGAACACTTATCAATTTAATCTTCTGAAAAGCTTCCCAAATGGTGCATTAGTTTTACCTGAGTCCCCACAAAGAGGTGTGAGCGCCGTCGTACATTCTCATTGCCCTGCAGACTACCTATCATAGTCTAACATTTTGTCCCAGTTGCATATTGCGGAATGTGGATTATAACAAATGTGTGGGGTAAGTGGGAGGTTAATACAGTCTTATCACACTGTGCGTAAATGATCTTCACGGGACGGGCTGCAGCAGTGGGATGCGGCACTCTCACGCCTCCACAGGTTCCTCCACCACAGCGTTGAAGTCTGCCGTTTTGCCATTGTTTGTCAGCAGTACCTGAAAATTATCATGATTACCGTCCAGCTCAAGAGAAGAGGAAACAAACTGCCTGTCAGCGGCCCTGCTTACTGGCTATTGGCTCTGGCTGGGAGTGTTAGGGGAACATACAGTAACAATCACATTATGTGTTTCTGACATATTCACTTCTGTCTGTGTAAAGATTTGTGCAGTGACAAGATGATGTGTTAACCTCTGTTTGCCAAGAACACTACACTTGTTGTTATGCAAGGAGTTAAAGGGACACTCTATAGCATGTCATAGTTGCATTACTGACCCTAGCTTACTATAGGGTCAATCCCAATTCCGTAGAAAAGATTATCTAGTGATTTTTCTACAAAATGCACCATTAAAGTCTATGTGGGTTTTTATAGCTAAATGATTTGATAAAGTTTTCTACAGGATTGTGATCAATCTCTGTGTTTGAAGAAGTTAAACACACAGGTAAAGTTCTATTTGAGAGTCAAACATTTAAGCTCACAAGCAGAACAAAAGCTGATTAGTCAATGAAGTTAAGCATACACACGTAGCCACTAATCAATGGCTGTGTCCTGCTCAGGACCTGCAACGCCTGCCAATACAAAGCAGAACTTTGTATTTTACCTTTTGCAGGGGTTAAACATACAGTAATCTCTGGTCAGTGACATAACATGCTCTTGTGAATTAAAGGACATCATGTAGAATGTTTCTTTAAGAGCTATATAATGGTGCATCATTTTCTATAAGGTCACGATGGGTGGGGCTAATGGTGTAATACAGGGAGACGGAATGGAATGTCTGGGTCTGATCTGTGTTGTACTCTCTAGTTGGTGTGTGTTTATTCCTATAGAAAAATAAAAGTCAGATATCTGAACAGCTGAAAATAATTCTCTATACAAATATTTTTGGAATAAGGAGGGCATTTTGCTTCTGGCCGGCAGCATCACATAGTTAAAGCACTGGCACATCCCTGAGAGACAGCATGCAGATATGTAGCAAGCAGAACACACAGCAAGCACATGCAAGGCAGAGCGAGGATCTCACCACACCCACAGGGGCCCCTCTAGTGATGTATATGGCAGCTGTGTGCGGCATGCATGGATCAGAAATACGCTTTATTTCAATACAAATAATACTAGTTGATAAAATTCCCAGGAAGGTGTCTCTTTGGGCCAAATTCAAAGAAATCTCATGAGTACAATGATGTCCCTCAAATCATTTTAGAAAGGAAAATTTTAGCTTTTGGGTGGTTTCTCTTGCTTTACAGGTTTCAGATGTGAAGGAGACGCATATGTTACAATATAATGCTAAAAAAAACAAAGATTGTGCAGAATTTCTCTCCATGCCAGCGAGCTTTTAATTATCAGGCCCTCGTATTATTTTACATTGGGGCCCCAGAAAGACTTGGGGGCCGATTTATTAAAGTGCAGACGGACATGATACGATGTAGCCAGTTATGGAGCAGCGGTCTTTAGACCGCTGCTTCATAACTGCTGTTTCTGGCGAGTCTGAAGGTTCGCGCGGAAACAGGGGCATCAAGCTCCATTCGGAGCTTGATAATTCAGCCCCTTTGCCTTTAATCATATCACTGCCAGAAGTTTGTCTAAAAGCATTTTCCCTCTGCTTCTGTCTCTTCCGGTGAAAGGCTTTTCCATAGTTTTACTGACATTTTGATCAAATGGGAATTCCATGAACTGTCCTTGAATGCCCCTAAAATGCAAATCATGACATTTTATTCTAATATAGTCTGAAAAACAAAACTCCAATGTGTAATGAAAAGTTTCCATCACATCCCCCCTCATCCTTTTTTACTATCAGTTGCAGATGAAAAAGGTTGTTGCCTGTGCACATAGCCCTGACCGTGATCTGATATGACACTGCTATATCACAAGCTAAGCTTGTGAAGGTCTCACTCTGTGCTCTTGCTGCAATGCAATTAATTGTGGTCTTAATGTTATGTGAGCTCTACAGCCTAACTTTATGTTGGTATAGAAGAAATGACTGGCTACTGTACAAGTTAGTATAGAATGTGCTGTTAGTTATATCCTTTGGTCCCTGCTCTGCTCACTTAGCTAGACCTGAGCTCAATGACATTCTTGATTAGTTGGGTTAAATAAAAACATAAAGATACCGCAAGCTTTGTGTCCCCTTTTCCTCTAAGAGAAACCAAGCCATGCTGGAGTTACTAGAAGCAGGAGGGGGATAAGTGTATTGGTTGCCAGAGGCTGGTCAGTCACCCTGGAAAAATTAGAGTTGGCCCCAGCAAAGCAGCTCTAGCGTAGCGCTACATCTGGCGGCTGCTTACCTTGTGTGCTCGGTCCACCGAGAGAGGACAATAGTTACAGACACGATTGGTATTCGACGTTATGGAAAGACTGCATGTATGAGAGCATTGAGACATGGAAACATGACAATATGCACCAACAAAACTATCCCTGCTATCTTTAAGAGAACTGGAAGGTAAGTGCATGCGTTACACAAAGAATAAAATATACAAAGTAACAGGTAACATGCTGGAAAAAACATTGTACAAAAGAATCAAAAAATACAAATGAGTTCATATCATGTAGTGTTAGTCATTCTACCCCAAATATAATACAGAGGGAACTGGTAATAGTGGTAAACAGCAATACACAGATGTGAGGGCCGTTCTCTTCTGCTGGCGCCCCCTGCAGGTTAGGGCCAATATGCCATAAGCTCCTCTACAAGTGCATTAATACAGCAATTATCACTCCAATTTAATGAGAGCTACTCTGTATCATGGAAATTGTGTTCTGATCCTGGACAGCAAGAAATTCAACAAACTCACAATTACAGTATCCAGCATATTCATATGTTTGACTGAATTACTCGTCTCCCCAAGTTATGTGGTTGGAGAGTTTCACTTCTCACTAATAAGAGAAAGGACATTTTTATAGGGTTTCTACATTATTTGAATCTATTTCCCTACTGAAAACAAGAGAATGATGTTTTGTTCCAGATTTTGTTGTGTATTTACCTAATTTAACAAAACCAAATGTTCTGGATTCATTGTACTTAATGTATTGTGTATTTAATTTGTGCCACTGAAAACAAACGATCACACAAGCAAATTTGTGGTAATAGAACATCAGTAAAACAAGTAAATTTAGCACGCTGTATAATTTATCACTGAGGGGACAGCAGACCTCACACGAAGGGACAGCAGATTTCACACGAGGGGACAGCAGATCTGACAATGAACAAAGGGGACAGCAGATCTCACACAAGGAGACAGCAGATCTGACAATGAACAAAGGGGACAGCAGATCTGACAATGAACAAAGGGGACAGCAGATCTGACAATGAACAAAGGGGACAGCAGATCTGACAATGAACAAAGGGGACAGCAGATCTGACAATGAACAAAGGGGACAGCAGATCTCACACAAGGAGACAGCAGATCTCACGATGAACAAAGGGGACAGCAGATCTGACAATGAATAAAGGGGACAGCAGATCTCACACAAAGAGACAGCAGATCTGACAATGAACAAAGGGGACAGCATATCTCACACAAGGGGACAGCAGATCTCACAATGAATAGCTGGGACAGCAGATCTCACAATGAATAGCTGGGACAGCAGATCTCACAATGAATAGAGAGGACATCAGACCTCAAAATGAAAAGAGGTTACAGCAGATCTCACAATGAACAGAGGAGACAGCAGATCTCACAATGAACAGAGGGGACAGCAGATCTCACAATGAACAGAGAGGACAGCAGATCTCACAATGAACAGAGAGGACAGCAGATCTCACAATGAACAGAGGGGACAGCAGATCTCACAATGAACAGAGAGGACAGCAGATCTCACAATGAACAGAGAGGACAGCAGATCTCACAATGAACAGAGAGGACAGCAGATCTCACAATGAACAGAGGGGACCGCAGATCTCACAATGAACAGAGGGGACCGCAGATCTCACAATGAACAGAGGGGCCCGCAGATCTCACAATGAACAGAGGGGACCGCAGATCTCACAATGAACAGAGGGGACCGCAGATCTCACAATGAACAGAGGGGACCGCAGATCTCACAATGAACAGAGGAGACAGCAGATCTCGCAATGAACAGAGAGTACAGCAGATCTCGCAATGAACAGAGAGGACAGCAGATCTCACAATGAACAGAGGGGACAGCAGATCTCACAATGAACAGAGGGGACAGCAGATCTCACAATGAACAGAGGGGACAGCAGATCGTACAATGAACAGAGGAGACAGCAGATCTCACAATGAACAGAGGAGACAGCAGATCTCACAATGAACAGAGGAGACAGCAGATCTCACAATGAACAGAGAGGACAGCAGATCTCACAATGAACAGAGGACAGCAGATCTCACAATGAACAGAGGACAGCAGATCTCACAATGAACAGAGGACAGCAGATCTCACAATGAACAGAGAGGACAGCAGATCTCACAATGAACAGAGAGGACAGCAGATCTCACAATGAACAGAGAGGACAGCAGATCTCACAATGAACAGAGAGGACAGCAGATCTCACAATGAACAGAGGGGACAGCAGATCTCACAATGAACAGAGGAGACAGCAGATCTCACAATGAACAGAGGAGACAGCAGATCTCACAATGAACAGAGGAGACAGCAGATCTCACAATGAACAGAGGAGACAGCAGATCTCACAATGAACAGAGGAGACAGCAGATCTCACAATGAACAGAGGAGACAGCAGATCTCACAATGAACAGAGGAGACAGCAGATCTCACAATGAACAGAGGAGACAGCAGATCTCACAATGAACAGAGGGGACAGCAGATCTCACAATGAACAGAGGGGACAGCAGATCTCACAATGAACAAAGGGGACAGCAGGTCTCACAATGAATAGAGATGACAGCAGGTCTCACAATGAACAGAGGGGACAGCAGATCTCACAATGAACAGAGGGGACAGCAGATCTCACAATGAACAAAGGGGACAGCAGATCTCACACAAGGAGACAGCAGATCTCACAATGAACAAAGGGGACAGCAGATCTGACAATGAACAAAGGGGACAGCAGATCTCACACGAGGGGACAGCAGATCTCACAATGAATAGCTGGGACAGCATATCTCACAATGAATAGAGAGGACATCAGACCTCACAATGAAAAGAGGTGACAGCAGATCTCACAATGAACAGAGGAGACAGCAGATCTCACAATGAACAGAGGAGACAGCAGATCTCACAATGAATAGAGGGGACAGCAGATCTCACAATGAATAGAGGAGACAGCAGATCTCACAATGAATAGAGGGGACAGCAGATCTCACAATGAATAGAGGAGACAGCAGATCTCACAATGAACAGAGGGGACAGCAAATCTCACAATGAACAGAGGGGACAGCAAATCTCACAATGAACAGAGGGGACAGCAGAAATCACAATGAACAGAGGGGACAGCAGATCTCACAATGAACAGAGGGGACAGCAGATCTCACAATGAACAGAGGAGACAGCAGATCTCACAATGAACAGAGGGGACAGCAGATCTCACAATGAACAGAGGAGACAGCAGATCTCACAATGAACAGAGGAGACAGCAGATCTCACAATGAACAGAGAGGACAGCAGATCTCACAATGAACAGAGAGGACAGCAGATCTCACAATGAACAGAGGGGACAGCAGATCTCACAATGAACAGAGGGAACAGCACATCTCACAATGAACAGAGGGAACAGCACATCTCACAATGAACAGAGGGGACAGCAGATCTCACAATGAACAGAGGAGACAGCAGATCTCACAATGAACAGAGGAGACAGCAGATCTCACAATGAGCAGAGGAGACAGCAGATCTCACACTGAGCAGAGGGGACAGCAGATCTCACAATGAACAGAGAGGACAGCAGATCTCACAATGAACAGAGGGGACAGCAGATCTCACAATGAACAGAGGGGACAGCAGATCTCACAATGAGCAGAGGGGACAGTCGATCTCACTATGAACAGAGGGGACAGCAGATCTCACAATGAGCAGATACCATTTACTAAGTTCCAAATCTGTTTTGAGACTGTAGCTTACTCGCAAATGTAGGAGCAAGTCAAGCAGGCAGAGATCTCACATTGTCCACACTGCTCTCATTCTTCTGTTCTGTAAGTGCAAATATATCCAGCCCATTCCGCAGTTGGACCAGCAAAACATTACACCCAATATTTCATATGTGCAAGCTAGATCAATACAGGTTCTTTTCAACAGCACTCACCAAACAGATTGTCTACTTAGCTGTAAGAAGCAGAAAAAACTAAGGCAAAATCCCAATCATAAAAAAGGGGAATATTTATTAATAATAAAAAGTGATGCCTGAAGAAGCGGTCACTCAGACTGCGAAATGCGTCACATAATGTTTTATTATTAATAAATAAATATGATACAATGGTTTTGCCTGACTTTTTTTTCTGCTTGTTACACCTAAGTAGAAAATCTGTTTAGTGAGTCCTGTTGAAAAGAGTTGAATTTCTATAGGAACTGGTAAAGCTAGAGTGGCTACAGTGAGCTTTAGTAAATTAGTTGTGAAGAATAACACAGAAACTTATGAAAATGGAGGGCTGGTACAGGTGAAGCGTCTGGGGAGGGCTTCAGGGAATCAGCTGTTTAGAAAAACACAGGGACAGGTGAGGCTGCATGGAGCGTTAGTGAATAATTTGGATAGTATAACATAGGGACAGGTGAGGCTGGAGGGAGCTTTAGTGAATCAGTTACATAGTATAACATAGGGACAGGTGAGGCTGGAGGGAGCTTTAGTGAATCAGCTACATAGAATAAAACGGAGAATGGGGAGGCTGGAGGGAGCTTTAGTGAATCAGTTACATAGTATAACATAGGGACAGGTGAGGCTGGAGGGAGCTTTAGTGAATCAGTTACATAGTATAACATAGGGACAGGTGAGGCTACAGGGAGCTTTAGTAAATCAGTTACATAGTATAACATAGGGACAGGTGAGGCTGGAGGGAGATTTAGTGAATCAGTTGCATAGTATAACATAGGGACAGGTGAGGCTGGAGGGAGATTTAGTGAATCAGTAGCATAGTATAACATAGGGACAGGTGAGACTGGAGGGAGATTAAGTGAATCAGCTACATAAAATAACATTTGGACAGGTGAGGCTGGAGGGAGCTTTAGTGAATCAGTTATATTGTATAACATAGGGACAGGTGAGGCTGGAGGGAGCTTTAGTGAATCAGTTACATAGTATAACATAGGGACAGGTGAGGCTGGAGGGAGCTTTAGTGAATCAGCTACATAGAATAAAACGGAGAATGGGGAGGCTGGAGGGAGCTTTAGTGAATCAGTTACATAGTATAACATAGGGACAGGTGAGGCTGGAGGGAGCTTTAGTGAATCAGTTACATAGTATAACATAGGGACAGGTGAGGCTACAGGGAGCTTTAGTAAATCAGTTACATAGTATAACATAGGGACAGGTGAGGCTGGAGGGAGATTTAGTGAATCAGTTGCATAGTATAACATAGGGACAGGTGAGACTGGAGGGAGATTAAGTGAATCAGCTACATAAAATAACATGGACAGGTGAGGCTGGAGGGAGCTTTAGTGAATCAGTTACATTGTATAACATAGGGACAGGTGAGGCTGGAGGGAGATTTAGTGAATCAGTTGCATAGTATAACATAGGGACAGGTGAGACTGGAGGGAGATTAAGTGAATCAGCTACATAAAATAACATATTGTCAGTTGAGGCTGGAGGGAGCTTTAGTGAATTAGTTGCATAGAATAACATAGGGAACTGTGAGGCTGGAGGTTTAGTGGATCAGTTACATAGTATAACATAGGGACTGGTGAGGCTGGAGGAAGATTTAGTGAATCAGTTACATAGAATAACATAGAAACAGGTGAGGCTGGAGGGAGCTTTAGTGAATCAGTTGCATAGTATAACATAGGGACAGGTGAGGCTGGAGGGAGATTTAGTGAATCAGTTGCATAGTATAATATAGGAACAGGTCAGGCTGGAGGGAGATTAAGTGAATCAGCTACATAAAATAACATATGGACAGGTGAGGCTGGAGGGAGATTTAGTGAATCAGTTACATAGAATAACATAGAAACAGGTGAGGCTGGAGGGAGCTTTAGTGAATCAGTTGCATAGTATAACATAGGGACAGGTGAGGCTGGAGGGAGATTTAGTGAATCAGTTGCATAGTATAATATAGGAACAGGTCAGGCTGGAGGGAGATTAAGTGAATCAGCTACATAAAATAACATATGGACAGGTGAGGCTGGAGGGAGCTTTAGTGGATTAGTTGCATAGAATAGCATAGGGAACTGTGAGGCTGGAGGTTTAGTGGATCAGTTACATAGTATAACAAAGGGACTGGTGAGGCTGGAGGGAGATTAAGTGAATCAGTTACATAGCATAACATAGAAACAGGTGAGGCTGGAGGGAGCTTTAGTGAATCAGTTACATAGTATAACATAGGGACAGGTGAGGCTACAGGGAGCTTTAGTAAATCAGTTACATCGTATAACATAGGGACAGGTGAGGCTGGAGGGAGATTTAGTGAATCAGTTGCATAGTATAACATAGGGACAGGTGAGGCTGGAGGGAGATTTAATGAATCAGTTGCATAGTATAACATAGGGACAGGTGAGGCTGGAGGGAGATTAAGTGAATCAGCTACATAAAATAACATATGGACAGGTGAGGCTGGAGGGAGATTTAGTGAATCAGTTACATAGAATAACATAGAAACAGGTGAGGCTGGAGGGAGCTTTAGTGAATCAGTTGCATAGTATAACATAGGGACAGGTGAGGCTGGAGGGAGATTTAGTGAATCAGTTACATAGAATAACAGAAACAGGTGAGGCTGGAGGGAGCTTTAGTGAATCAGTTGCATAGTATAACATAGGGACAGGTGAGGCTACAGGGAGCTTTAGTAAATCAGTTACATAGTATAACATAGGGACAGGTGAGGCTGGAGGGAGATTTAGTGAATCAGTTGCATAGTATAACATAGGGACAGGTGAGGCTGGAGGGAGATTAAGTGAATCAGCTACATAAAATAACATATGGACAGGTGAGGCTGGAGGGAGATTTAGTGAATCAGTTACATAGAATAACATAGAAACAGGTGAGGCTGGAGGGAGCTTTAGTGAATCAGTTGCATAGTATAACATAGGGACAGGTGAGGCTGTAGGGAGATTTAGTGAATCAGTTGCATAGTATAATATAGGAACAGGTCAGGCTGGCGGGAGATTAAGTGAATTAGCTACATAAAATAACATATGGACAGGTGAGGTTGGAGGGAGCTTTAGTGAATTAGTTGCATAGAATAACATAGGGAACTGTGAGGCTGGAGGTTTAGTGGAAAAGTTACATAGTATAACAAAGGGACTGGTGAGGCTGGAGGGAGATTAAGTGAATCAGTTACATAGAATAACATAGAAACAGGTGAGGCTGGAGGGAGCTTTAGTGAATCAGTTACATAGAATAACATAGGAACAGGTGAGGCTGGAGGGAGCTTTAGTGAATCAGTTACATAGAATAACATAGGAACAGGTGAGGCTAGAGGGAGCATTAGAGAATCAGTTACATAGAATAACATAGGGACTGGTGAAGCTGGAGGGAGCTTTATTGAATCAGTTACATAGAATAACATAGGGACTGGTGAGGCTGGAGGGAGCTTTAGTTTATCAGCTACATAGAATAACAGGAACTGGTGAAACTGAAGAGACTGGAGAGAGCTTTAGTGAATCAGTTACATAGAATAACATAGGAACTGGTGAGGCTGGAGGGAGCTTTAGTGAATCAGCTACATAGAATACAGGGGCTGGTGAAACTGAAGAGGCACTTAGTTGAAAGTGAATATTACCCAGAGACTTTTAAGCTGTTTTGTCCTCTATTGATTATAAAGGGAGCATCTCACTTAAAATGCATCTAAAATGCACATTTGAACTGTGTCGAATCTGGAATTGGAACAAATGAGTTTTTGACTTTTCTTTTTATAAAACTATTATTTTTCTAGGGCGTTATCTAACAATGTAATAGTAAATGTTGTTAATCGGGATTCATGTAGATATCTCATTTCCCTTTTTCATGTGACCTTCAAATTTAACAAAATGACTTCTGCGCAGAATGCGTGTGACTCCTGTTCCCAAACTGAGGTTTCATTGCATTGAAAGGTAGAAAATGCGCAAATGAAAAGGCTTACTGGGCCGTCAGGGAAAATCTCTCTGCACTTCTGCTGAATTAATGTCTCTGTTTTGGAACAATTAGGGGCATAACCAGAGTAAAAAATGGTGGTGTGTCCAGAATTCTGTGGAAGCCAGGCTGTAACTTCCATTACATTACAGGCAGGAAGGAAAAGTCACAGTTGGCATTAAAAGATACCCCATAAAGTAACAAAAAAATTGTAATTAGGAATTTGTCTCACACCAAAAGAAACTCTATATAAATTAACAATGAAACTGTTTTCAAAATATTTTCAAAAAGATAAAGAAAATCCTTTTTTGTGATATGTTCTGTTTTAGCAACATATTTTTATTCTGACTTAAATTGCCCTCTCTGTTTCAAATGAACAGTTGTTATATGTTATTCATTAAGATGAAAGAAAAATAAAATAATTTCTGTCTTTCAAAGAAGCCACAATATATAAAAATATTAAAGCAGCAACAAAAAACATTAAAGTATTTTTTCTTTATACTGACAAAATAAGGCATTTTATTTTGTATTATTTTTTTGTTATAAAAAATGAATAAAATGTTTCTGCACTGAAAAAAATCTTTAACATTGTAGGGTATTAATGCCATCAATACAGCTCCAGGTTTCGTCATTATGAGCTCCTTATTAGATGTGCACAAACATGCACTTCCTCTTAACTCTTAAATGAATATAGGACCCCTCTGGGTAAAGTAATGACCAAGCCTTGTCAGTTCTTACACAATTCCATGATACATTGTAGCTGTGTAATTAGTAGACGTATTGGGGTAGTGGCCCCATGTCAGTCAGTTTATTGGGGTGAGCTGTTATGACCACACTACAAAATAAATGATAAAAAAAAGCTGAATATACAGTGCATGCAGATGCAAAGGGCGTGCAAGCGTTCTATATACAAGTCTCCATATCCATTAAGGTGAACGGTACCTTGCAGTCATCTGCAGCCACTGAATTGTGAGCTGCATAAATGCACTGGTTGGAGTTATTCTCTCTGTGATTCTTCATGTCTTCATAAATTGACTGAGTCTTGGTCATCTCAATGTCATGTTGTCCATGCAGCTTGTCTAGAGCGTCCAGCTCTGCTTTAGATAGATGGTAGACAATGCCAGCACCAAATGAATCACCCACAACGTTCACAGATGTTCTCATCCGATCCCTAGGGAAAGAAATAAAAGAGGGTTCATTGCTTTATGGAAGGTGGGAACTATCAGGAATGGCTGAGTGCCTGTATAGGGATTTACCCACTATCAGGAATGGCTGGATTGGCTGCATGCCCTGTATGGGGGATCTACTCACTATCAGGAATGGCTGCATGACCAGTATAGGGGATCTCCTCACTATCAGTAATGGCTGAATGCCCAGTATGGGGGATCAACTCACTATAAGGAATGGCTGAATGCCCTGTTTGGGGATCTATTCACTTTCAGGAATGACTACATTCCCTGTATGGGGATCTACTCACTATCAGGAATAGCTTAATACCCTGTTTGGGGATCTACTCACTATCAGGAATGGCTACATGCCCTGTATGGGGGGGGATCTACTCACTATCAAGAATGGCTGCATGCCCTGTATGGGGGATCTACTCACTATAAGGAATGGCTGCATGACCAGTATGGGGGATCTCCTCACTATCAGTAATGGCTGAATGCCCAGTATGGGGGATCAACTCACTATCAGGAATGGCTGAATGCCCTGTTTGGGGATCTATTCACTTTCAGGAATGACTACATTCCCTGTATGGGGATCTACTCACTATCAGGAATAGCTGAATACCCTATTTGGGGATCTACTCACTATCAGGAATGGCTACATGCCCTGTATGGGGGGGATCTACTCACTATCAGGAATGGCTGCATGACCAGTATGGGGGATCTCCTATCAGTAATGGCTGAATGCCCAGTATGGGGATCTACTCACTATCAGGAATGGCTGAATGCCCTGTTTGGGGGTCTATTCACTTTCAGGAACGGCTACATTCCCTGTATGGAGATCTACTCACTATCAGGAATAGCTGAATGGCCTGTTTGTGGATCTACTCACTAGCAGCAATGGCTACATGCATTGTATGGGGGGGATCTACTCACTAGCAGGAATGGCTACATTCCCTGTATGGGGATCTACTCACATTCAAGAATGGTTGAATGCCCTGTTTGGGGATCTACTCACTATCAGGTATAGCTACATGCCTTGTATGGGGATCTCCTCCCTATCAGGGATGGCTATACATGCCCTCTATGAGTGATCTACTCACTATCAAGAATAGTGGCATGCACTGCACGGGAGATCTCCTTACTATCAGGAATGGTTGCATGCCCTGTATGGGGGGGGGGGGGATCTACGCACTGTCATGAATGACTGGATAAGGAGACTGGGCACAAATACAAAACTTGGATAAAATAAACAAAGCAAAAATTATATAGTGTGACATAGGTAGGTTACTTACAAGAGCCAATCCACTGCAACAAGAAGGCTGATGTCTTGGGTTGGTAATCCTACAGCAGTCAGGATTAGAAGCATGGTGACCAGCCCTGCGCTGGGGATGCTGGCTGCTCCTACGCTAGCCAAGGTGGCTGTCAAGCTTAGAAGTAAAGCAGAAAAAGAGGATGAAGCTTACATGCCTTACACAGCCCAGAGGCTGGCAGTGCCAGGGAGCTATACACATTATAATTTACTATCTAGCAGAAACATTGAGCAGAAAGGTGACATGTGAGGGTAAAGTTACCAGAGGCAGTTCTAGAGGGGGAAGGGGGGTATATTATGCCCCCACTGGGTGAAGAGGAGGCTAAAAAAAGTAATAATAATGACTACTCTCTGCCTTTGTCCTTTTAGGCAGACCACCTCCCACAACTGTCTAACCACATCGAGACTTTCTGACTCTGCCCTTTACAACAGCTGCAACTGCATCTCCCCTGCAGCCTGCAGGCTCGCCAGAAACACCAGTTATGAAGCAGCGGTCAAAAGACTGCTGCTCCATAACCTGTCTGCCTGCTCTGATCAGGCGGACAGACATCGCCGCAATTCAACCCGATCTGCAAGGGGCGGCGTTGCACCAGCAGCTCTTGTGAGCTGCTGGTGCAATGCTGAATAAGGAGAGCGTATTGCTCTCCGTATTCAGCGAGGTCTGGCGGACCTGATCCGCACTGTCGGATCAGGTCCGACAGACTTTGCTAAATAGAGGCCTGTGTGTTCACAATTAGCCTCATAGCCCTTATTTTAAATTGTCTGTCTGTTTTTAATTTGTGTTGGGTGTACTAATGGAACTATGATATGTAGTGGAAGTGATATACCCACACATTTACAGTCTCCACTATAAGTTCATGTATTGTTTTGTCTTTTGAGCATAAATGTTAAATAAAGTGTTGTGGTTTTTAAATAAATATATTCACTTAATTTAATGTCTAATTCAATATTTGGGTCACCAAGCCCTTAAATTCCTCCTTTCCCTTAAATATATTGACTCCATACAATAACCATAAATGCACCTCCACCAAACCTGTGCCCACCCACGGAACACCTGCAACTCCAAACCCCTGCCCATAGAACATCCATATTGGAGGCCGGGTTAGAGTGTAGCCTTTTAAACTATAGGGTACCCTGCTAGGATGTTGCCATTTATGACTATAGGCTGCCTGGCTAAGGTGTAGCCTTTAAGACTATGGAGTGTCCAGCTAGGGGGTAGCCTTTTAGGAATATAAGCTGCCTGGCTAGGGTGTAGCCATTAAGATTATGGAGTGTCCGGCTAGGGTGTAGCCTTTTAGGGCTATAGGCTGCTTGGCTAGGGTGCAGCCTTTTAGACTATTAAGTGCACGGCTATAGTGTACCCTTTTAGTACTATTGGATGCTCGGCTAGGTTGTAGTCTTTAGATTATTGGGTGTTCGGCTAGGGTATATCCTTTTACAGAGTCATAGCTATAGCCAAGTAGATGAAGAAAAAAGAAAAGCAGTAAAGAAAGCTGGGAAAAGAAGTGCAAAGCAAGTACTGCTGCCACCTGAATAAAAAGAAAGGGCGGGGCACATGGACTCTCACCATCATGAAAGAAATTTATCAGGTAAGCATAAATATTCTGTTACAAACTGCTATTTGTAACTGGCCCTTTAAATGGAAAATTGCCCTGCTTCCCTGGATTTTGGAGAAGCCTATTTGCCAGCCTCCTTCCACATGACTATGGCCCCTGGAAGATTGTGCCCCTGAAAACCTATTAACTTTTATTGGGTGTGTATGGCCCTTTAAGAACCGTCTGGGGACATATTGTGACTTTGGTGAACAATGCCCCTTTAAGACTATGTCCCCAGACCTGTAAAATAGCTTGTCCCTGGCTTTCTCCCACTTGGTTCAGTGAATGGGACTTGCTGAGCCAGGTGCCACACAGGCAGAGTGTTCCACAGAGGGGGAGCACTGTTACAGAGGCATTGGTTTTCATTGTGTGCCATTAAGTGCTATGTGACAGACCCTTCGGTCAGAACTAAAGAGATAACTTTGTTCAGCTTCAAGAAGCATTCTAAATACAAGTTTGCTGGGATCAGCTCTAATTAAGTTTAGTGAAAAACATTCCCATTGTCTAATCAGACTGCTAGTAGTGATAAGGTGGACTGCATTGTTTTATTGTGTGTAATGTTATCTGCTGAAGTAATGTTGTGGCCTGTCAAAGGGAGTGTCTCTCTATCTAATATCAAATGTGTGATGGGGGATTTTATGCCTCCCCCTGAGAGTGTCCTGTTTGCATGTAACCTCAATAAAAAGCAGGCTGTGCGCTCCAGCACATCAGACCTATTTCTGACCCTCTAACTTGCAGCTTTGACTCATGTTTGTAGGGTACAGCTATCATCACTACAGGGATTGCTATGCTCTATATACTCCCTTAGCTACTGAGCTCCTGTAAGAGCTCTTGTTCCTGGGTTCACCTACTGGAGCCTGGTCGTAGGTCCAGGGCGCAGAGCAGACGGCGAGATACCAGCCCAGCAGCGGTGGTTCGTAGAGTCTGCGTTACTTATGGTGGCTACGCAGCAGTTATAGTGTCTACGGTGCTGCTGCTCCTTTGGTGAGCGCTAGGAGCATCCTTTTCTACGGTCCAACTTCCAGCCAGCCTGGAGGCAACCGTAACATTTGGCGGCAGCGGTGGGATAGCGTCCTAGCGCAAGGAGCAGCACCCCAACAGCACTGGTATCGTAGGAGAGTATTGAGGGCAACGCTAGCCACTGCGCAGCGTCCCTACCTACAGCAGCATGGAGCTGACAAGACACTGGTCAGAACCCTGTGAGGAGCACCTCAACCTGATCCGTCGCTATGAGGGCGCTGATTTCATTCCAGAGGTAAAGAGGCGGCTAGTCCGATATGGTCGAGACCCTGCGCAGGAGGTAGTCAGTCGAATCATCCGAAAATTGGCTACTGAGAACGAAGCGGCACGAGCCTTTGAGCGCCAACTGTGGAGTTTGAGGGTCTGGACACCTGGTCTCCAGCGAGAAAGTGAGTCACAGGGAGCGGAGAGCAACGACCTCCCTCCCCAGCGGCAGCCGGAGTTACAGGGAGAGGAGAGCAGCGACCTCCCTCCCGAGCGGCAGTATATCGTGCAGAGGGAAGAGACAACCAGTCTCCTTCCACAGCCAGAGATAGCAGAGGCAGCAGGCCTCATAGACTGGTCCTGGGAGGACCCCCAGCAGGCAGGTGGAGATGGGACCACAGTCTCTCTACCGGCCCTACAGGGATGCTGGGCAGGCGGCCCAGATCCCCAGCGACAGACCCAGCTACAGGGAGGGGAGAGCATCGACCCCCCTCCCCAGCCAGAGTGTGCCTTCCAGGGAGAGGAGACAACCGGTCTCTCTCCCCAGCCGCAGCATGTTCCACAGGAAGCGGAGAGCATCGACCTCCCTTCCCAACGGCCACCGGAGTATCAGGAGGAGGATTTAAGCCAATCTCCCCCTCCCCAGCTAACTCCTAACTTGGGCCCAGTGTTAACAGTGGAGATGTTAACCCCCACTGACCCCCACGTTCCCTTTTCCACCGGGCAGGACTATGCCCCAATTCCCCCAGCAGAAGAGCTGGCATCAGGACAGAGCGCTGCTGGCCTCTGCCCTACAGACCCCCTTGTTACAGGACTGGCCTGCAAACCCCTCACCCCAGCAGAAGCGCTGGCACCAGGGCAGAGTGCCGCTGGCCTCTGCCCCCCAAGTACCACCAGCTATTTGCCCAGCTGCGCCAGGAAGGCCGAGGATGCTACACTTTCATCCTACAACCTGGAACCTACAGGCCAGTACTACTTATTGTGGGGGGGCTACTTTGCTGCTAATGTTTATTTGTGGGTGGGTTGCGAGACTAACTTAGGCACTGACCGACAGAAGGTCAGGTGCCTGGTTAGTCTCCCTCCAAAAGGGGAGATATGTTACAAACTGCTATTTGTAACTGGCCCTTTAAATGGAAAATTGCCCTGCTTCCCTGGATTTTGGAGAAGCCTATTTGCCAGCCTACTTCCACATGACTATGGCCCCTGGAAGATTGTGCCCCTGAAAACCTATTAACTTTTATTGGGTGTGTATGGCCCTTTAAGAACCGTCTGGGGACATATTGTGACTTTGGTGAACAATGCCCCTTTAAGACTATGTCCCCAGACCTGTAAAATAGCTTGTCCCTGGCTTTCTCCCACTTGGTTCAGTGAATGAGACTTGCTGAACCAGGTGCCACACAGGCAGAGTGTTCCACAGAGGGGGAGCACTGTTACAGAGGCATTGGTTTTCATTGTGTGCCATTAAGTGCTATGTGACAGACCCTTCGGTCAGAACTAAAGAGATAACTTTGTTCAGCTTCAAGAAGCATTCTAAATACAAGTTTGCTGGGATCAGCTCTAATTAAGTTTAGTGATAAACTTTCCCATTGTCTAATCAGACTGCTAGTAGTGATAAGGTGGACTGCATTGTTTTATTGTGTGTAAAATGTTATCTGCTGAAGTAATGTTGTGGCCTGTCAAAGGGAGTGTCTCTCTATCTAATATCAAATGTGTGATGGGGGATTTTATGCCTCCCCCTGAGAGTGTCCTGTTTGCATGTAACCTCAATAAAAAGCAGGCTGTGTGCTCCAGCACATGAGACCTATGTTGACCCTCTAACTTGCAGCTTTGACTCATGTTTGTAGGGTACAGCTATCATCACTACAGGGATTATGGAATGACCTCCCTCACACTTTAAAAACTTCCCCAAGCCTAAAATCCTTTAAGAGATCCCTCTATACATATCTCAAAATAGAATGCTCCTGTCATGGTTGATTAAATATTTCATACCTGCTCTATGTTAAATGTTTGCATATAATGTGTATTTTTATTATTGTTTTTGTATTTTATTGTACCCTATTGTATCAATGCAATGTTTTGTGATCCCAGGACATACTTGAAAACGAGAGAAATCTCAATGTATCCTTCCTGGTAAAATATTTTATAAATAAATAAATAAATAGCTATGCTCTATATACTCCCTTAGCTACTGAGCTCCTGTAAGAGCTCTTGTTCCTGGGTTCACCTACTGGAGCCTGGTCGTAGGTCCAGGGCGCAGAGCAGACGGCGAGATACCAGCCCAGCAGCGGTGGTTCGTAGAGTCTGCGTTACTTATGGTGGCTAGCAGTTATAGTGTCTACGGTGCTGCTGCTCCTTTGGTGAGCGCTAGGAGCATCCTTTTCTACGGTCCAACTTCCAGCCAGCCTGGAGGCAACCGTAACATTTGCAGTTTGTAACATATTCTTTTTTTCGATCACATGGTGAGGGTCAATGAGATATTGAGTGTGAGAAACAACGCCCAAGTCATGGAGTCCAAGATACCACCTTGAATAGGAGGGACAAACAGTGAAGGAAGAACATAACTATTCCGCCACTATGGCTTGAAAATTGTTTCTGCCAAAGGCAGCCTCAGAAGAAGCATACACATCAAAAGTTATTAAAAAAATATGCAAATATGCAAAGTAGCTGCCTTAGAAATCTGATCATTAGAAGCCTCATTACAAAAGGCCCAAGAAGAAGCAAAGTAACAGCTGTAGCTTTCTGACCTTTGTAAGGCTCAGAAAAATTAACAAAAAAAGAGAAGAAGAAAGCCTGAAATATTTTGTGGCTTCCACATAATATTTAAGAGCTCTTTAACATCCAAGTTGTGAAGAAGACACTCCTTGAAATTTGTAGGAGCTGGACAAAAAATTAACCACAATTTCCAAATAAATACCACTTCAGGAAGAAAAGAATTGCTAGTGTGAAGAACAGTCTTATCATGCTGAAAATCAAATTAGAAAGGAAGGTTTGCACGACAAAGCTGAAAGCTCTGAGACCCTTCTAGCTAAAGAAATAGCTAGAAGAAAGAAAAAGTATCTTCGAAAATAAAAGCTGATGCTCCAAACCATGCATTGGCTCAAAAGGAGAAGTTTAAATTACCCTCAAAACCAGATTCAGATTCCAAGGAGTTAAAACTGAACTAATTGTATCCTCATTAGAGCCCGAATAAAGGCCTGAAAGCTGAAATCGTACCCTTCAGAGAACTGGCTGATAAACCTTTATCTAAACCTTCCTGCAAGAACTCAAGAACTCCAGGCATTGTAAAAGAATTCCAAAAATAACCTTTACAAGAACAACAAACAAAATATGTTTCCAGACCTTATGATAAATACGTCTGGTAATTGGTTTTCTACTTCTGAGGTGGAGGACAGCAATCAGCCCAATTGGATACGATTGGGTTGATTGACACCCCCTGCTAGCGAATGTGCAGGGGCGGCATTGCACAAGCATTGGCCACGAATGTGCAGGGGCAGCATTGCACAAGCATTTCACTAGAAATGCTTGTGCAATTATGTTACGGTTACCCTTAGTCTCGCTGAGAGATGGACCGCTTAGTAGCCTGGATCCCTATTGCTAAAGAGGGGAGAAGCTGCTTTCCATAGTATTCTATATGAGTCTCGCAAATATAGAATAATCTCCCTTAGCTGTAGTACAGCTAGGATACCCTTCTGCCCACAAAAACGAGTCAACGCTGCGATTGAGGGTCAAACAAGAACTCAGCACTGGGATGCCCAGCCTGCTTTTTATTAAGGTTACATGCACACAGGGCACTCCCAGGGGGAGAGGGGGGGGAAGCACAAAATCCCCCATCACACATTTAGATAGAGAGCACTGTCCTTTGACAGGCCACAATAGGATTACAGTACTTAAGATAACAAGTTTACAAGTTCATCTTATCAATTAGCAGTCTGGCTCCAGAGGTGATTAGACAATGGGATTGGTTATCCCTAAACTTAGAGCTGAGGCCAGCAAAAATGTGTATTTAGGCAATAGTTTCTAAAAGCTGAAAAAAAAGAGTTAACTCTTTATGAAATGATACTTGTTACGGTTTTCTTGGAGCCCTTCTTAGGCGCTGGCTTGCTGGTTCAGGCATTGCTGCTGGGAAATAAGCTCTTCACAACAAAATAACTAATGCTTCTGTAACAGTGCTCCCTTTCTGTGGAACACTCTGGCAGACACGGTCTGACCCCTTTTCGGGGCAGACTAAGGCTGTCCAGACCGCTGGTTATGCGGGGCTGAGGTCTGTTTGTCTGGACAACCCGTCGGCGTTGCCATTCTGTTTCCCAGGTCTGTAAGTAATGGTGAAATTGAAGGGTTGCAACGATAAGCTCCAACGTAATAGCCTGCCGTTATCTCCAGAGACCCGGTTCAGCCACACCAACGGGTTATGGTCGGTGACCAGAGTGAACTCCTGACCATATAAATAGGGAGTCAATTTCTTTAATGCCCACACCAAAGCCAAACACTCCTTTTCGACCGCTGCATAGCTGACTTCGCGGGGCAGGAGCTTCCGGCTGATGTAGGCAACTGGATGCTCCCCTCCATCTTCGCCTACTTGGCTAAGGACAGCTCCCAGCCCGAACATGGAAGCGTCTGTATGGACGATAAAACGTTTGTTAAGGGCTGGGGCCGCCAAGACAGGAGCGTTAATTAGAGCATTTTTGAGAGCCAGGAAAGCCGTTTCACAGTGGGGAGACCACAGGACCTGTCGAGGTAAGTTCTTCTTGGTCAAGTCAGTCAGGGGTTTGGCAAGTGTGCTGTAGTCTGGTACGAACCGTCTATAGTACCCTGCCGTGCCCAGGAAGGCTAGGACCTGAGTCTTAGTGATGGGGGTGGGCCAATTGGCGACAGCTTCTATTTTGGCCGGCTCTGGTCGCTGCTTTCCACACCCCACCCGGTGACCCAGGTACTGTACCTCGGCCATCCCAAAGTGGCATTTTTCTGGCTTCAGAGTCAGGCCAGCAGCCCGGATCTGATCCAGAACCATTCCCACATGAGCTAAGTGGTCCTCCCAGGACTCACTGTGGATCGCTATGTCGTCCAGGTAGGCGCAAGCAAAACTCTGGAAGCCATCCAGGAGCCTATCCACCAAGCGCTGGAATGTAGCTGGGGCATTCTTCATCCCAAACGGCATTACCCTAAACTGATATAAGCCGAATGGGGTGACGAATGCCGACTTGGGGATAGCCTCCGGGGCCAGGGTAATCTGCCAGTAACCTTTGCAGAGGTCAATAGTGGTCAGGTAATTTCCCCTGGCTATACGATCGAGTAGCTCGTCTACCCTGGGCATAGGGTAAGCGTCCGTCACAGTATTTTCATTGAGCCTCCGATAGTCTACACAGAACCGGGTGGTCCCATCTTTCTTGGGCACCAAGACAACTGGGGAGGCCCATGGACTATCGGAGGGCTCAATTACCCTGAGCTGGAGCATCTCATCGATCTCCTTCTTCATTCCTGTCCTAACTGCTTCGGGGATTCGGTACGGAGCCTGGCGCAAGGGAGCTTGTCCCGGAGTATCTACCTGGTGGGTGGTTAAAGTAGTGTACCCTGGCTTCGGGGAGAAGGTGAGGTGTTTGGACTGGAGGAGTTGGTTGAGCTGCTCCCTTTCAGTGGGGCTAAGTCGGTCCCCTATCTGAACCTGCGCCACTATACCTGTGGGGAGACTCTTTTCTAATAGGTCTGGAATGGGTAAACTGTCGGGGTCTTCCTGAGGGGAACAACATACGGCCGTCACGTTCTCTGGTCGCTCAAAATATTCCTTGAGCATGTTTACATGGAATGTCTTTCTAAGATTGTTGTCATGGCAGCTAGCTATCACATAAGTGGTGTCTCCCCTTTTCTCTACGATCTGGTAGGGACCCTGCCAGGACGCCTGCAATTTGTCTGTCTTCACCGGCTTAAGTACTAACACCTTTTGTCCTATGGTGAAGATTCTCTTTCGGGCCCCCCGATCGTACCATACTTTGTCTTCTCTGGGCCAACTGGAGATTAGCCCGCACGGATTTGGCTAATTGCTCCATTCGGTCCCTGAGTTCCAGCACGTATGGCACAATGGGGACACCGTCAGCCTCCATCTCTCCCTCCCAGTGCTCCCGGATCAGGTTTAGGGGTCCCCGTACCTTTCTTCCGTAGAGCAACTCGAAGGGAGAGAACCCTGTCGTTTCCTGGGGCACCTCCCGATAAGCAAATAGGAGGTGCGGCAGGAAGCGTTCCCAGTCTCGGTATTCCTGAGTGAACGTCTTGAGCATTTGCTTGAGGGTCCCATTGAACCTCTCACACAGCCCGTTCGTCTGGGGGTGGTATGGGGAGCTCAGGAGGGACTTAATTTTGCAAACCTGCCAGAGTTGTTGGGTTAATTCAGCCGTAAATTGGGTGCCTCGGTCGGATAGGATTTCTTTTGGAAATCCTACCCGGCAGAACACCTGTACTAGTGCATTCGCTACCGTATCCGCTTGTATGTTGGATAGGGCGACAGCCTCTGGGTACCTGGTAGCGTAGTCCACTACGGTAAGAATGTAGCGCTTACCGGAGGGACTAGGGGTAGCCAGTGGTCCCACTAGGTCAATAGCAACCCGGCTGAAGGGTTCCTCTACAATGGGCATATTTACTAGCTGGGCTTTAGGGTGATCGCCTCGCCTTCCTACTCGTTGACACACATCGCAGGTGTTACAGTAAGTTCTAACGTCAGCGTGCACCCCTGGCCAAAAGAACGTGTGAGTAATGCGGTGTAGGGTACGGGTAACGGCTAGGTGGCCTGCTAAGGGGATGTCGTGGCCTATTTTGAGGATTTCTTGACGGTATTTGTGGGGCACTACCAGCTGTCGCCTACGCTGTCCCCTTTTCTCTGTCCAGCGGTATAGTTTCCCTTTTTCCCATAAGAATGTTTCGTTATCTGCCCCGCCCCCTCCGGTCTCTGCTCGTTCCCGGTACTTTTGTAAGGTCGGGTCAGTCTTAGACTCTGCCTCGAAAGCATCTGGGGTGTCCCAGGGTATGGGGCCTAACCTGTCAGGCAAGGTCGGGGTAGGTCTTACCTGTGTCTCCCGCACTGGTGAGAGCTCTCGCTCCGTCCGGGCTTGGGCCCGTGTAGTCACTGGGTCCGCCTCGTTGTTTCATACTGGAGCATAGGCAGAAGTCATGGGGCCCAAATCGTTGCCCAGTAGTACTTCGGCAGGTAAATTATCCATTAGGCCCACGTTCACAGCCCCCTTTCCCGCTCCCCAATCAAGATGCACTTTAGCTGTTGGAATTTTGTACACATCCCCCCCCGCCACTCTAACGGCCACAGTCTGTCCGGATCGCTTGTGCTCTGGCACCAAATGACTCTGTACCAGCGTGATAGTAGCCCCTGTGTCTCGCAATCCCTCGGTAGATCGCCCCTCGAGCCATACCCTCTGCCGATGGTGCTGGCGGTTATCTGAGGCAGCATATACAGGGTCTGCCTCGTGAAGCGGCCCCACATATCCCTCCATAGGGGCCTCTTGGTTAACACAGAGGGCCCGGGCCGGACGATAGGACCCAGAGGGGTAATTGTAATTCCTGGGTGTCTGGTGCGTATTAAGGGGGCAGCTAGCCATGAAATGCCCTGGTTGCTTGCATCGGTGGCAAGTCGGTCTGTGACGCTCAGAGCTGTTATTGGGTGGTCCTGAGTGTCGGACGGGCCCTGTGGGCACCGGGGCTCGGAATTCAGCACGAGGGGGTGCACGGTAAACCTCTCTGGGTTCGACCCGTGCTGGAGCTCGGTAGTTCATGGGTTCGTGAAGACGGGAGTCATAATGTTCATCGGCCAATTTGGCTGCTTCTTCTAAGGTAGAAGGCCGCCTGTCTCGCAGCCATTCCTTCCCTTGCTGTTCCATGCCATTATAAAAATGTTCTAAGAGAAACAATTGTAAAATTTCCTCCCCAGTCACCGCTTTACTTCCGCTCAGCCAGTGATTTGCCGCTCTCCGCATTCGGTGCGCCCATTCCATATGGGTATCGTTAGGCTTCTTTTCCGTGCCCCGAAACTGTCGGCGATACGTGTCCGGAGTTACAGCGTACCGTCGCAACAGTGTCTCCTTAACTAGCTCATACTGTGTCACTTCCTTAGCACCCAGAGTACGAAAGGCTTCCAGGGCTCGCCCGGATAGTTTCCCAGACAATATCGTGGGCCACTCTCTGTTGGGAATCTGGTGCAGGGCACATTGCCTTTCGAAGTCCGCCAAATATTCATCAATCCCTGTCTCGCTCTCTAGAAAGGGTCGAAATGCCGTATAGGGTATCTTGGGCCTCCCAGCATTTTCGACAGGGATGATTACCTGCGGGGCTACAGCATTGCGGTGTGCGTTCGCTAGGTTGAGTTTGTGGGCTCGAGTCTCTCGTATATCCTCGTCCGCCTCCGCCATCAACTGCTGTACCAATTCCATTGAGGGGTTCGGCCCGTATAATGAGAGCCTTTCCCGAACAATCCTGGTTTTTTCGTCACTAATCGTGGTCGGTGTTTCCGCCATTGTGAAGCTCTGATCCAGTTCGTTCAATTCTGCGATCAGCTCTCTCCTCGGCCGGTTGCTGGCGTACCCCCCTCTGCTTTCAAGTAAATCCTTTAGGGTTGTACGCTTCAATTTTTCGTAAGCGCTCTCCATCCGTTCTGTACCTCTCCTAGGAAATCCAGGAAAATCCCGCCGCTGCCGCCAAATGTTACGGTTACCCTTAGTCTCGCTGAGAGATGGACCGCTTAGTAGCCTGGATCCCTATTGCTAAAGAGGGGAGAAGCTGCTTTCCATAGTATTCTATATGAGTCTCGCAAATATAGAATAATCTCCCTTAGCTGTAGTACAGCTAGGATACCCTTCTGCCCACAAAAACGAGTCAACGCTGCGATTGAGGGTCAAACAAGAACTCAGCACTGGGATGCCCAGCCTGCTTTTTATTAAGGTTACATGCACACAGGGCACTCCCAGGGGGAGAGGGGGGGGAAGCACAAAATCCCCCATCACACATTTAGATAGAGAGCACTGTCCTTTGACAGGCCACAATAGGATTACAGTACTTAAGATAACAAGTTTACAAGTTCATCTTATCAATTAGCAGTCTGGCTCCAGAGGTGATTAGACAATGGGATTGGTTATCCCTAAACTTAGAGCTGAGGCCAGCAAAAATGTGTATTTAGGCAATAGTTTCTAAAAGCTGAAAAAAAAGAGTTAACTCTTTATGAAATGATACTTGTTACGGTTTTCTTGGAGCCCTTCTTAGGCGCTGGCTTGCTGGTTCAGGCATTGCTGCTGGGAAATAAGCTCTTCACAACAAAATAACTAATGCTTCTGTAACAAATTATAAATGACGACAGCATATGCTACAGCGGATCATGTCCGCCCGCACATTGATAAATCTACTCCTAAGAATTAAATTGCCATGCGGTCAAATTCAGAGTTTTGAGATCTTGATAAAAGAAAGGGCCTTGAAAGAGAAGATCTCTACTTAGAGGAAGTCTCCAAGGCGAGCATGAGGACATCTGCACCAGATCTGCAAGCCAAATCCTGCAATGCCATGTAGGAGCAATCAGAATTGCTGAGGTTTGTTCCTGCTTAATTCTGGCTATCACCCTGGTCCTGGATAGCATCACAAATGGAGGAAACATGTAAATCAGGTTGAATGAGAAAGGGACGCACTAGGGCATCTATCAGACTTGCCAGAGGGTCACAAGACCTGGAAAAATACTGAGACAGTTTGTGATTCAAGTGGAAGACCATGATATCTACTGTCCCCAATGCCTTACAATGTGGTCTAAAACTTCCTGATTCAGAGACCATTCCTTTGGATGAAGAGACTGGCAACTTAGAAAATCTGCTTCCCAATAGTCCACACCTGGAATGAGGATAGCAGAAATCCAGCAATGTGTTCTGCACAACTGATGAAGGACACAACCCTCATTGCTAAGAACTGCGAGCTGCTCCCTGATGATTGACATAAGAAACTGCCGTGACACTGTTTGACTAGAATCTCAGAAAAGATTTGTGACTGAGGTGAGGCAAACTCTGGAGAGCCTAGAAGACTGCAGAACATGTATTGGTAACTATGCCTCCCGAGGAGACCACACAACCTGCACTCTGAGACCCCCCTATTGCACCCCAACCTAGCAGGCTGGCATCTGTGAAATTTACAACCCACACTGGACGAAAAAAAAAGCAGCTCCCTGAACCAAGGACTGGTGAGTCTGCCATAAATTCAAGGTTTGACTTGTCTTGTGATCTATCAATCCTCTGAGGCAGATCATTGAGGTCCCCATCCCATTAATGCATCACCTGCAACTGAAAGACCCAAAGATGAAACCTAGCAAATGGAACTTGATCTCAAGCAGCCATCTGTGCTAAATTTCTGTTGGTTACCTTTGGGGTTTTAGTTTTTAGAGCTCACTGATCGCGCAATGATCAGCACTGGTGTAGGAACTCTGATCATCAAAGTTTGGCTTCAAAGTTATGGTACAAATTTTATTTAACCCTTTAAGTGCTGTGTCATATGCTATGTAAGCCTTTTTACTGTTTTTACAGTTTTTTCAGCGCTTAAACACTTTATTATGTAGATGTTTACTGTTTACCTTTTATGGGTAAATTAGTGATACATTGTGCCTTTCTTCTCTCCTTCAGGGTTATCTATTTGTGTGCTTCATACTGCTTTTTTGCTTCTGTTAATCTCTGATAATTAACCCCTTAATGGCCGACGACCTGCACGTCCTGATCACTTCCAGCCGCTTTGGGGTTATTGCAGTAATGTCTTGAAATCGAGGCATCCTGCAATTACCACACTTGGTCATCCAATGCAGAGAGAATCACTCTGTGGCTCTCTCTGCATCGGACATCGATGGCCGCCATCGATGGCTTCTATGTGGAAGAGGGGGCAGGATCGTGGGCGGGGTAGCCAGGGGCGCACACGGAGGGCGGGGGCAGGAGTGGGTGGGAACCACTACACTAAAGAAAAATGTTTTGAGAAAAGTGGGAGAGAGGGGGGAGGGAATGGATATAAAAAGGATCTAAGGGATCTGGGGGGGGATCTTTAAGATGTGTGGGACGCTACACTACAGAAAAAAAATAATCATTTTTTTTTGTAAACTGGGTACTGTCAGACAGCTGTCAGTATGCAAGATGGCTCCCAATAAGGTAGAGGGGGAGGGTTAGAGAGCTGTTTGGGGGGGGGGATCAGGGAGGTTGGGGGCTAAGGGGTGATCCTACACAGCAGCATATGTAAATATGCTAAAAAATAATTAAGACACCTTTTATTTTAGTACTGGCAGACTTTCTGCCAGTACTTAAGATGCAGGGACAATTGTGGGGTGGGGGAGGGAAGAGAGCTGTTTGGGAGGGATCAGGGGGTGTGATGTGTCAGGTGGGAGGCTGATCTCTACACTAAAGATAAAATTAACCCTTTATCCCTGCAAGATCCCTACAAGCTACCTAATTAACCCCTTCACTGCTAGACATAATGCATGTGTGATGCGCAGCGGCATTTAGCGGCCTTCTAATTACCAAAATTACCAACACCAAAGCCATATATGTCTGCTATTTCTGAACAAAGGGGATCCCAGAGAAGCATTTACAACCATTTGTGCCATAATTGCACAAGCTGTTTGTAAATAATTTCAGTGAGAAACCTAAAATTGTGAAAAATTTAACGTTTTTTTTAATTTGATTTCATTTGGCTGTGAAATGGTGGCATGAAATATACCAAAATGGGCCTAGATCAATACTTGGGGTTGTCTACTACACGAAAGCTAAAATTAACCCTAGAAGCTCCCTACATGCTCCCTAATTAACCCCTTCACTGCTGGGCATAATACACGTGTGGTGCGCAGTGGCATTTAGCAGCCTTCTAATTACCAAAAAGCAACGCCAAAGCCATATATGTCTGCTATTTTTTAACAAAGGGGATCACAGAGAAGAATTTACAACCATTTATGCCATAATTGCACAAGTTGTTTGTAAATAATTTCAGTGAGAAACCTAAAGTTTGTGAAAAAAATTGTGAAAAAGTGAACAATTTTTTTTATTTGATTGCATTTGGCGGTGAAATGGTGGCATGAAATATAACAAAATGGGCCTAGATCAATACTTTGGGTTGTCTTCTAAAAAAATATATACATGTCAAGGGATATTCAGGGATTCCTGACAGATATCAGTGTTCCAATGTAACTAGCGCTCATTTTGAAAAGAAGTTGTATGGAAATAGCAAAGTGCTACTTGTACTTATTGCCCTATAACTTGCAAAAAAAGCAAAGAACATGTAAACATTGGATATTTCTAAACTTTAGAAACTATTTAGCATGGGTGTTTTTTGGTGGTTGTAGATGTGTAACAGATTTTGGGGGTCAAAATTATAAAAAGTGTTTTTTTTCCCCTCATATTTAAATTTGGTTTTATGGTAAATTATAAGATATGATGAAAATAATGGTATCTTTAGAAAGTCCATTTAATGGCGAGATGGTATATAATATGTGTGGGTACAGTAAATGAGTAAGAGGAAAATTACACAAACACCACAAAAATGTAAAAATAGCCTTGGTCCCAAACGGACAGAAAATTGAAAAGTGTTGTGGTCATTAAGGGGTTAAAGGGACACTAAACCCAATTTTTGTTCTTTTATGATTCAGATAGAGCAGTAATTTTAAGCAGCTTTTGAATTTACTCCAATTATCAATTTTTCTTCGTTGTCTTGTTGTTTTTATTTGAAAAAGCAGGAATGAAAGCTTTGGAGCAGGCACATTTTTGGTTCAGACCCTAGATAGCACTTGCTGATTGGTGGCTAGATTTAGCCATCCAATCAGCAAGTGCAACCCAAGTGTTAAACTTAAAAATGGGCCGATTTCAAAGCTTTCATTCCTGCTTACTCAAATAAAGATACCAAGACAACGAAGAAAAAATGATAATAGGAGTAAATTAGACAGTTGCTTAAAATTGCTGCTCTATCTGAATCATGAAAGAAGAAAAAAATTGGTTTCAGTGTCCCTTTAATGTCCATATAGACCAAAGTGTTTCACATTAAAAAAAAATCCTAAACAGCAGCGAACAAAAGCAGCTAAAACCAGGGCAAAACATAGAGGTTTAATCTGGGTAATTGTGACTTGAATAGGGTCAGTACAGCCTCTATTTCCCTTTAGAGCATAGTTCTTCAAACCACAGGTCGGGACCCATTGCTGAGTTGTAACACCATGTTTACTAGGTTGCGACTAGTGTGTGTGTGTTGTATGAGAGTGTGTGTGTGTGTTGTGTGTGTGTGTTGTATGAGAGTGTGTGTGTGTGTGTGTTGTATGAGAGTGTGTGTGTGTGTGTGTGTGTTGTATGAGAGTGTGTGTGTGTGTGTGTTGTATGAGAGTGTGTGTGTGTGTGTTGTATGAGAGTGTGTGTGTTGTATGAGAGTGTGTGTGTGTTGTTTTATATGAGAGTGTATATGGTGGTGTGTGTTTTATATGAGAGTGTATGTGGTAATGTGTGTTGTATGAGAGTGTGTGTGTGTGTGTGTGTTGCATGAGCGTGTGGTGTTTTATATGAGAGTGTATATGGTGGTGTGTGTTGTGTGTGTTTTATATGAGAGTGTATGTGGTAATGTGTGTTGTATGAGAGTGTGTGTGTTGTATGAGCGTGTGGTGTTTTTATATGAGTGTATGTGGTGGTGTGTATTGTGTGTGTTTTATATGAGTGTGTGTTGTATCAGAGTGTGTGTGTGTGTTGTATGAGTGTGTGTTGTATGAGTGTGTGTGTGTTATGAGAGTGTTTGTATTGTATGAGTGTGTGGTGTTTTATATGAGAGTGTATGTGGTGGTGTGTATTGTGTGTGTTTTATATAAAAGTGTATGTGGTAGTGTGTGTTGTATGAGAGTGTGTGTGTTGTATGAGAGTGTGTGTGTGTGTTGTATGAGAGTGTATGTGTGTTGTATGAGCGTGTGTGTGTATTGTATGAGCGTGTGTGTGTATTGTATGAGTGTAAGTGGTGGTGTGTGTTGTGTGTGTTTTATATAAGAGGGTATGTGGTATGGTGTGTTGTATGAGAGTGTGTGTGTTTTGTATGAGAGTGTGTGTGTGTTGTATGAGCGTGTGGTGTTTTATATGAGAGAGTGTGTTTGTGTGCTATTACCTTTTACAACACTTTCAAATTTGACTACAATCAGGTATAAAGTACACACACATTTTAGTCACTTTGCCAAAAATTGCAACAATCTTGTATATTACTTCAGAAATTTTCAGACCAAGCATAAAAAAAGGGTTGCAAAGGTATGTGGTATCAGGGCCCTGGGCCTTGGGGGAAAAAAAGTTTGAAGAACCCTGCTTTAGAGTAACCATCACATTAGTGTGTTTTATGCATATAGCAAAGCCTTGTGAGCTCTGCTCATTTGTTTAAAGTCACTTATAACCTGGTTCCTAACACCAACATTACAGTTCTCTCTTTTTGCGCATCACTGGTTATTAACCCTAATGTCCTGACCTCTAACATGTCTACTACACAGGCACCATCAGCATTTGTGTGTCTCTAGCACATGTAGCATTTATAGGACAATATTTGACCACAGCTTTAGAATTTCAGGTCAGTATTCACATCTGGAAATTTATAGATGTCTTGATCCCTTGACTACTCCAGAGGCTAATATACACCTTATGGCAGCCACATCAGACTGGTGCTTTGACTTAATAACATTTGGTGCAAGTGTACTGAGCAAATTCCTCAGTGATACTTCCCCTTACAACTCACCTCACAGTGACTATTTGCCCAGGGTCCAGTACAATTCCGTTCATCTGTGCAATAAAGATGGCGGCTACGGCCTCATACAGCGCTGTCCCATCCATGTTGATTGTAGCTCCAACAGGAAGAACAAACCGTGTTACCCTTTTATCAATACCTAGATTCTCCTCCAAGCATCTGAAGGTTACAGGAAGGGTGCCAGCACTGAAACAGACAAGAGCCCTCTTAGTGGGTACATATAGCACAGGCACAAATAAAACCAAATTGACTAACTGTGGGACAATCCCAGTGCAATATCATGCTGCATGACATGACAGTAAATGTTACTACATTTAAACTTTGCACTTTCTATTTTGTATTTTATTTTGAGTACAGCAGTAAATTTAGGACTGTAATTTTCCAAATTCCGATTTTGCTTTCATAGTTTGCGTTACTTTAACAAATTAGTATCATGCTGTGTATATTTATGTGTATCTTAGAAATTACATTGAACTTTGTATTTCTTCTATTTAAATTGAAACTGAAAAACTGTCAGTTTCCCAGAGAGTTTCATTATTTTCTATGGGCCAAATAAATCAAACATTCTCTAGTTTGGAGAGAGAATATAGTGCAGACTTCACAGGGGGTTGAACTCATTGGGGCATATCAATCAAGCTCCATATGGAGCTTGAAGCTCTGTGTTTCCAGCGAGCCTTCAGGCTCGCTAGAAACACCAATTATGAAGCAGCGGTCTAAAGACCGCTGCTCCATAACCTGTCCGCCTGCTCTGAGGAGGCGGACAGACATTGCCGCAATTCAACCCGATTGAATACGATCTGGTTGATTGACACCCCCTGCTATCGGACGATTGGCCGCGAATCTGCAGGGGGTGGCGTTGCACCAGCAGTTCACAAGAGCTGCTGGTGCAATGCTGAATGCGGAGAGCGTATTGCTCTCCACATTCAGCGAGGTCTGTCAGACATGATCCGCAATGTCGGATCATGTCCTACAGGCCTTTCATAAATATGTCCCATTGGATTTTCTAAGAAAAGGGGAGTAACCTGGAAATCCCAGAGAGATGAGAGATACCTTCTATAGAAAGTAATAAAACTTCCTGGAATACAAAATTTCATATGGGAGAGAGAAGGTAACTGGAGGCAACCTGGGCCTAATATAAAGACTCAGTTTGCATCAGCTGCAAATTAAACTGAAATGTTTTCACTGCAATTCAGCTTGCTTTTGTCTATATTTTAATATATATTACTTTACTGTTGTGAATTTTGAGCAAACTTCACCTGCATAAAGCGGGCAAGACAAATCAATGAGACCAGCTTGTGTAACTGCTTATAAAAGCAGTGCTTCAGACATACCCTGGGAACTCCCCTGTTTAGCGCAGGGAACTTCCCTGTCCCTCCGACTTTCTGAAACTGTCAGTTTACAATGGAGAAAATACAAGGTGCAATGTAATATGTATATATAAACAGAAATATACAATGTATGATCCTAATTTGTTAAAGTAACAGAGAAACTTTCAAAATCTAATCAGCATTTGTAAAATCCCTGCTAGAGCTAAATATAAATGCATTAAAATATAAATGAGAAAGCACAAACCTTAAATGCAATAAAACTGAAAGGACCCAATCTGAAATGTATAATAATATAAAATGCAATGCACAAAGTGTAACAAAACTCTCATATCATGCAGTGCTATATTGCACTGTTCTTGTCTCCGCTTCACATAAATAAATGAGAGAGATCTCGCAGTGCTGGAGAGTTCTGTCATTTTTCTTTTGAATATTCAGTGAGTTCAGCCCCTGTGAAATCCGAACTGTAATGTCTCTCCAATCTGGAGAATCCTTTGAATATCAGGGCTCAGAGAATACCACAACAACTGCAAGAAACCTTCATATACACCAAAGGAATCCCCTATTCAACCTTCTCCCCAAGGCTGCAAGACTCATTTTACAATATCAATCTAAGGAGCCCTTTCAATTTAGACCACTTTTAACTTTGATTTCAGAAATGATATAATAAATACAAGTTTTTCTTTTAAAAAATAAATTTTATGGCTTAATATATATTTCCATTTTGCTTTGGGCTTTTATTACAAAAGTAGAAATAATTCTTATTTTATTATTTAGCACTATACTGTATGTGTCTCTCACACAGCTGCCAAGGTAACATTTGCCTTTAGAGAATCCTCATAGCACTGATGAATCTTTTTAAGAATCTGAGTGGTGATTTATAGATAACGGGGGAATAGGAGAGAGACACTGTGTGTTACACTGGGTGATGAACTGCATGGTGCCTGCTGGGAGAGCTTATATATATATATATATATATGAATATAGAACAGTACAAAGTGATTTGATTTAATAACAATGTAAAGAACAATTAAGGTAGCAAATTCCAATGCAGCACTCTCATACATTGTATAAATTAGTCCGTAGAGGAGGTTTATTTGCCAACTCACAGCTAATAACACACAATCTTTATTATTATTATTATTATTATTAGGATTGTTATAAGGCTTAAATTGGTACAAAATGCTTCACGAGCTAAAGTGCCTTTTACCTGGGTGTGGGAGGGACTAGGACAAGTGTAAATTTTGAGAGGAGCTCTGGGAACAGGTGTATGTTTAAAAATAAAACCAGCAACATAAAGGGGTTGTGTTAGGGTTTGTACCTTTATGATGTTTTATAGAGGATGCCAGTTAAAGGGATAGTCTAGTAAAAAATAAACTTTCATGATTCAAATAGAGAGCATGCAATTTTAAGCAACTTTCTGATTTACGCTTGGGGGCGATTTATCAAGCTCCGTATGGAGCTTAATGCCCCTTGTTTCGGCTGAGCCTTCAGGCTCGCCGGAAGCAGAAGTTATGAAGCAGTGGTCTAAAGACCGCTGCTCCATAACTTGTCCGCCTGCTCTGAGGCCCTGGACAGAAATCAACCCGATCGAATACGATCAGGTTGATTGACACCCCCTGCTCGAATCTGCAGGGGGGCGGCATTGCACCATCAGTTCAAAATTAAGATACCAAGAGAACGAAGAAAATTTGATAATAGGAGTAAATTAGAAAGTTGCTTAAAATTGCAGATCCTATCTGAATCATGGCAGTTTAATTTGGACTTTACAATCCCTTTAAGAGACTGCAGAGAGAAGCAGTTGATAAAGAACAGTAGCGGTAATTAACATTTAATGAATGGGTGATAACCAGGGGTATGTAGTGCCAGTAAGTGTGTGCAATATCTGATAAACCAGTGTGTGTCTTGGTGGTCCTTGCATTAGGCGGGGCAGATTTTGTGTAGTTGATCACAACTGTATTTAGCTGTAGCTGTACTAGGCACAATAAAACAATTTATCTGGTGCAAATGTGCAAAAAGAAAATTTATGCTTACCTGATAAATTTGTTTTTTTGGACACGATGAGTCCACAGACTTCATCCTTACTTGTGGGATTATGCCTCCTGGTCAGTAGGAGGAGGCAAAGAGCACAACAGCAGAACTGTATATATATAGCTCCTCCCTTCCCTCCCACTCCAGTCATTTGACCGAAGTTAGGAAGAGAAAGGAAAAGCCAAGGTGCAGAGGTGTCTGAAGTTTAACTAAAACAATAGCCTGTCTCAAAGAACAGGGCGGGCCGTGGACTCATCGTGTCTAAAAAGAAACAAATTTATCAGGTAAGCTTAAATTTTCTTTTCTTTTTAAAGACACGATGAGTCCACAGACTTCATCCTTACTTGTGGGATACAATACCAATGCTATAGTACACGGATGAAAAGGGAGGGACAAGACAGGGAACCTAAACGGAAGGCACCACTGCTTGAAGAACCTTTCTCCCTAAAACAGCCTCAGCCGAGGCAAAGTTATCAAATTTGTAAAATTTTTAAAAAGTGTGAAGAGAGGACCAAGTTGCAGCCTTGCAAATCTATTCAACAGAAGCATCATTTTTGAATGCCCATGAGGAAGCAACAGCCCTGGTGGAATGAGCCATAACGCTTTCAGGAGGCTGCTGTCCAGCAGTCTCATATGCAAAACGGATGATACTCTTTAGCCAAAAAGAAAGAGAAGTAGCCGTAGCTTTCTGACCCTTACGCTTTCCAGAAAAAATGACAAAAAGTGAAGACGATTGACGAAAGTCCTTAGCCGCCTGTAAGTAAAATTTCAAAGCACGGACTACGTCCAAATTATGCAGCAGACATTCCTTCTGAGAAGAAGGATTAGGACACAAAGAAGGAACAACAATCTCCTGATTAATGTTCTTGTCCGAAACAACCTTAGGAAGAAAACCAAGTTTAGTGCGTAAAACCACCTTATCAGAATGAAAAATAAGTTAAGGGGAATTATATTGTAATGCTGAAAGCTCAGACACTCTTTGAGCCGAAGCAATGGCAACAAGAAATAAAATTTTCCAGGATAACAACTTAATATCTATGGAATGCATAGGTTCAAACGGAACCCCTTAAATAACTTTAAGAACTAAATTCAAACTCCATGGAGGAGCAATCGGCTTAAACACAGGCCTGATCCTAGTCAAGGCCTGGCAAAAAGATTGAAAATCTGGGACATCTGCCAGACGCTTGTGTAACAAAATAGATAAAGCAGAGATCTGTCCCTTTAGGGAACTCGCTGCTAATCCCTTCTCCAATCCTTCTTGGAGAAAAGACAAAATCCTAGGAATCCTAACTCTACTCCATGAGTATCCCGTAGATTCACACCAATAAAGATATTTACGCCATATCTTATGGTAAATCTTCCTAGTTACAGGTTTACATGCCGGAATCAAGGTATCTATAACCGAATCAGAGAAACCTCGCTTGGATAGAATTGAGCGTTCAATCTCCAAGCAGTTAGCTTCAGAGAAACTAGATTTGGGTGAAGGAAAGGTCCCTGAAGGAGAAGGTCTTTCCTCAACGGCAGCATCCAGGGTGGCAGAGATGACATGGCCACCAGGTCGGCATACCAAATCCTGCGAGGCCACGCAGGAGCGATAAGGATCACTGATGCCTTCTCCTGTTTGATCCGAGCAATAACCCGAGGAAGAAGAGCAAACGGGGGGGAATAGATATGCTAGGTTGAAGGACCAAGGAACTGCCAAAGCATCTATCAGTTCCGCTAGGGGATCCCTGGACCTGGACCCGTATCTCAGAAATTTGGCATTCTGACGAGATGCCATGAGATCCAACTCCGGCCGACCCCACCTGAGAATCAAGCTGGAGAATATTTCTGGATAGAGTTCCCACTCTCCCGGATGAAAAGTCTGCCTGCTCAGAAAATCTGCCTCCCTGTTGTCCACCCCTGGGATGTGGATCGCTGACAGATGGCAAGAATGGGCCTCCGCCCACTGAATTATCTTGGCTACTTGACCGTAACAATGCAAGCAGCCAATTGCAATAGCAAACCCTGGTGAACATAGATCTTTTTAAGTAGACCCTCCAACTTCTTATCCATAGGATCTTTAAAAGCACAACTATCCTCAATAGGAATAGTAGTTTGTTTAGCCAAGGTGGAAATAGCTCCCTCCACCTTAGGAACCGTCTGCCAAGATTCCCTCACAGCGTCAGCTATAGGGAACATCTTCTTGAAAATGGAAGAAGGACAGAAGGGAATACCTGGTCTCTCCCATTCCTTAGAAATAATCTCTGAAGTTCTCTTGGGAACTGGGAAAACATCAGAGTAAGAAGGAACTTCTAAATATCTGTCCAACTTACTCAACTTTTCTGGAGGGACCACTATGGAATCACAGTCATCCAAAGTCACAAAAACCTCCCTTAATAACAGGCGGAGGTGTTCTAATTTAAATTTGAAAGAAACCACTTCTGAATCAGTCAGAGGTAAGGAACTTCCTGAGTCAGAAATTTCACCATCCGATAGAACCTCCATACCCTCCAACTCAGAGCCCTGGGAGGGTACGTCCGAGATCGCCATCATAGTATCAGAAACTTAATTGACCACGTAATTGTCCTTTCTTTTACGCTTGCCTTGAAATATTGGAAAGGCAGATAACGCATCAGAAAGTGTAGAAGACATAACTGCAGCTATGTCCTTCAACGTGACTGCAGCAGAAACTTGAAAAGAAGTACATGGCACTGCTTGAGCGGGCATTAAGGGCTGTGATGCTTGGGGAGAAAGCTGCGGCATACTCTGCATCTCATCGTTAGACTCCTGAGAAGCATCCGCTTTGGACAACTTTTTATCAAAGAAAATCTTATCTCTATAGTTTAAAGCCTTCTCAATGCATGAGGGACAAAAAGGAACAGGAGGTTCCACATTGACATTCAAACAAATGACACATGTAACAGTCTGGACATCCATGATAATTAAGAAAAAAAGGGAAAGAGAAAAAAAAATTGTAGTGGCCCTTTAAAATTTTTACCAACCACTAGTGCAAACACTAATTCAAAAAACTTCCCTCTTGATACATCCTGATCTATAACAGGATACTGTGTCTTTAAGAGTAAAAATCCAACAATTTTAATTTGCTAGATAATCTTTCAAACTATATCTTTACTATGCCTGAAAGAAAAAAGAAATGACACCTCTTTGCCTCAACAGACTCTGCTGAGGCGCCTACCTGCCTCCCGGCTGTCCGACCACTCTCCTCAGCAAACTTCCGATCAGGTCTCAGAACGCTAAAAACCTCTTGCTTATTTTACATTACAACCATGCGGTTTTAGCGTAGCACTCGAGAGACCTCTGGGTGTCGGGACTCCGGAACAACAGGAAACTGCGCGGCGCGACGACTTCTCTGAGCCCTCAGAAGCATGCGAAAGTTATCCCCGCCCTTCGTGGGCGTTACGAAAATTGACACATTTTTGGCTAAGTTGTTAATAAAAAATGCAGGTGGTACTGTTTCACAAGTGTTACTGCCCTGTATAGGAACTTTGTATTCGAGAGGTTCCAGAAAATATAGCCCCAAGCGTCTTACTCAGTGTCAATAAAACGTAGTCTTGCAGGGGAGCCCTCACCTAAAGAGCCCATTTCCCTCATTAACAGAGCCCCATGCTTAGGCCTGAAAAAATGCTCCAGTATGAGAGCCATAAAAACTGTCATGTAGGGGAAGCCCTTCACCTAGAGAGCCCATGTTCCCAATGCAATATGAAGCATAAAGTGCAGAGTCCTCTCTGAGATAATATAAGGCCTAGAATAATAAAGACTGCACTTACCTCAATGCTGTCCGACAGCAGGACAGCTCCAACAGGATTAAGAGGTCCTATCCCTCCCATAGCCCTGTGGACACAGATAGGGCCTGAGTTAGTATCTGCTTAGGCCATCACAAGAAGGGCAGCATCACAGTATGGGAGGCGCAGTGAGAATTATGTCCCACAAGTTCCCATTGCTCTAAAGCCACCAATAGCTCTACTCTAGAGACTGACATGGCTATACCCTAGAATAAAGCAGCACTCACTGGCACTACTTTAAAAATAATAAACTCTTGATTGAAGAATCTAAGCTAACACCTCACTTTACCTCTTCCTATCACTAACACAGGCAAAGAGAATGACTGGAGTGGGAGGGAAGGGAGGAGCTATATATACAGCTCTGCTGTTGTGCTCTTTGCCTCCTCCTGCTGACCAGGCGGCGTAATCCCACAAGTAAGGATGAAGTCCGTGGACTCATTGTGTCTTTAAAAAGAGAAAACATAACCTCTATATATCAGCTTCAGTTTCCAATGTTTCTAAATCATTCCAGCATTGCTTAAAGCTAAATGAAGTGTGTAGTATACAGGGAGATATATTGTGACATTTGCATAAAGGGTTACATATGAAGTTATGAATTTAAACTGATGGTGAGTCATATGCAGGGGTTAAAAGTAACCTACATTGTATATTTGCTGAATTAACTCTAGATAAACTGATAGCTCCTACACTTCAGCTACAAAACAGATTTTTATTTGTATTTAGGGTAATTCTGGATAAGTGCAACGACTGGTAGCTGCATCATAACCACCAGGGAGTTAATATTTTACCAGAACATCCCACGCCAGTGTTTATCCTGAGGCCACAGACACAGGCTGTAGATTATATGAAACTGAGCCCTCAGACACCATGATAATGTCACAAGGTACAGTTACCTACACTGTGACATCTGGTCACAGCTTTTTAATACTTTAACCTTTGGCAGCTGAAGGGTTAAACAATGTGCACAATGTTATGTGTGATATTACTGGGTCCTGCAGATTCTATTAGTGCTAGCTACATAAAGAAAGTGGTAATTAAACAAGCGATACCAGCAAAACTTATCATTTTAGAGACCTTAGCAGAGCAGGAGCTGCGGTGCCATACTCCTACATGAAGAGGCCCTGATCGTGTGATACTCCAGTTCTCCATACGCATCATTCTAGCGTGGCTTCAAGAAAACTAATCTTGGGCGAATAACCATATGCTATAGCCTCATATAAGAGCTCTGGACCAGCTTCTTTCTATAGTCAACTTTACAGATCAGGGCCACGGAACCCCAACCCTCTAACAGGACACGTAGGAAGATATCTGGACAACCCAGATCTACTTACAACAAACTCTAGGAGTGGCCTACTGGGTCTTACTATACCCACAGCAATATGGGGTCGCTGGATGGTGAGAAAAGTATTATCCTGTCAAACATGGACATCTACTTTGCGGATCTCAGACAGAGTCTATTAGTAATCCTGGAGTTGGTAACACAATTACCACAGGTTACTCATTCCTCCTCTAACTACGGAACACAGCAAGAGAGGCCCCATCCTGTGAGCCAGCAGACCGGAGGAAGTTGGAGCGCATCTGACTATCATGGCTCCCCATCAGGCATAGATGATACCTTTTGCCCTATGTATTTGAGCCCTAACGCAGATACTGTCCTTACCGACCACTACTGGAACCCTTCGACTGATAAGTTTCTGCTTCATCTTCACGTGAAGCCCGACACAGCCACGTGGTCTCTGAATTGCTAACCTCCTACAAAGAACAAGAGAAGGCAGCGGCACGCTTACTTTCGAAGTCCGTAGATATACTTTACTCAGTTGTCTGCTGTTCTGGAACCATGGCTCACCCCTTCATGTTTATACTCTGGGTAACATGGTCATACATGGGACTAGAGGAGACAACTGCTTTCTATGCACGGATTCTCACAGGTTAGGTGTGGACTAAGTACTGCCTTACAATGTCGGCTCCTCTTATAATTTACCCCCATACTTATGTTGTACTAGTTGTTTTTTTCCTGCTGTTTGAGTACCTATGTAAAATTGTTTAGAGCTTAACGTAGTTACTGAAATGATGGAGATATCTAGAGGGTAGAGTGTTAACACTAAAGTGGTAATGGAACTTGCTCGGCACCCTAACTAGACATACCTCTGTTTTTTTTTGTTTTGTTTTTTTATTTATTCATTTATTTTTTTGTTGTCTGTTTTTCTCCTTCTTGTCTTTTGTGCTCTCGCCTTTCATAAAGCAATCCCACAAAACTATTCACACACTTGTTGCGCCCTAAAATTACCAAGGTCCTCTTCACCCCCCAGTCTTCTTGTCACACTAATATCTTGATTCCATATGGGGGACTATCACCATTTATTGCTAGATCTGTTGCAAATGCGTTATCCAACTTCTTATGGCATTAGTTTTACAGCTAGCTTATCGAACATGTAGCCCATTGCATAAACAAAACAGGTACGCAACATATAACTTTATTATACGATTTATAACCCCTGCCAGATAGGAGATCCATTTTATTTTTATCTTTACCTAACTATAAGCCTCATCTAGTTATACCCTTAGATGCCCTTACACCCGTCAAAGGCCTACCCTTTACTACAAACAAGCCTTATTCTTGTCCCTAATCTATATAATTATCCAAGTGCCTTCAATATTAGACTACCGGCGGCCAAGGCAGCTCAGTAAACAATAAGCGCAGGACAGGAAATGCTGACCCATAAGACTGAGAAAGATAATAGAGGGCACTCCTGGGACGAAGTCTAATTGTATGTAGGTCCGAATATAAGTTCATAATATTGTTAATAGTGTCCTCAAGTTTATAACAATATCATGTTGCGTTCACTATTACTCTCATTCACAACTAGTAAACACATCATCTCACCCTTTACTCCCTCCCTCCTTCACTCACAACTCAGAGCGGCTCTTGCCAGTTGATTCCCCCCCCCAAAAAAAATTTATATTTATCAATATACGCAGGGGTGCTACTTTGCTCATATAACCTTTCTTCCCTAGTCATTATATGTTACTGTCTGTTTTGCAGCCCGAGGGATGCTCCTCCTCACATAGACCGCAAACTCATGTTTAATTTATAGGTTATTCAATTACACACACCTGCCCTGCTTTTTATTAATAAATATAAAATGAGGTTTCATCTTTACATATTCAAATATATATCCAGATAATAATCCAGCTATGGTACTAATTGTTTTCTACTATGTATATTATATTTACATTTCTTTTATAGTCGCACATAGGGCGTCTAATGGTAGTTTTCCTTGTTTTTTGTTTCCTTTTCTTTTTGACAATAGTACCTTGGAAATGACTTGTAAATTCACAATTTTTGGATCTGCACTTTACTCAGATATATGCCTCAGGTTATCTGTAAATAACCTTCTGTCATGATCCTATGTAACTGGATACACATTATCTCCTTTCTTTTTGTATTATATTTGCATAATACCTCAATAAAAAAATTGAAGTTAAAAAAAAAAACAACAAAAAAAAACCAAGCGATACCAGCAACATGCGACACTGACAGCAGCACTACAGAAAGGTCTAACGACTTACCTGGATGCTGTACCCAAAGCTGTGATCCAAGCCTGGAATATCCCAGCTAGAAAAGGGAAAGGGCTCTTCCTGGTTACCGCAAAGTAAATTAATGGCAGGAAAATAGCTCCATGAATAATGAGACCAATGATGACGGTGATCATGTACATGCCCAGCTGCCTGGCGACAAGTTCCAGGTCCTTAATGGCGATGATCTTCCCACAGATAAGGCAGGCAATACCAAAAGGTGAGTACCTGCAGAGACATACATGGCTATGAGCATATTGCCAGCAAGGACGTAAGAAGGTACTTACACGGAGGAGATGTATAGGTAGTAGTTACATATACTGAGCAGGTACATATAGCAAGTAATGCCCACTTATATAGAGCAAGAATAAAACGGTTATACACAATAAAGAAAGCATATAGGTAACAGGTTTACTTATTCTGGGTAGGTACATAACCAGTTATCATACAGTTTGTAGCACAGCATGCTGTAGGAGGGCAGGTGTATCGCCACCAACAACACATATAGGAGGAAAGTATATAGAGAGAAATCCCACAGTTATACGGTTAGTAACACCTCTACCAGAATACTCCTATATAGCTATTAATCCCTCGTACAATTGGGAAGTAAATAACAACTACTATGGATCATGTCATTAATTACACATTCAGAAGAAACAATCGACCAGTCAATAATCCGGCTCATCTTTTGCCCACCTAGTGCCCTCTCGCAAATCTCTTTCCTTAATCACTGTATCTCACATTTTCACTAAACTCCTCATTCCCATTCTCACTGCTGTTTTAATGTAATGCATGTGATATGATCTATGGATAATCAGATGGTTAAAGGATAGGGAACAGAGAGTTGTAGTAAAAGAAGAACACTCTGAAGCGACACCAGAGGTTCGTTATGGATCAGTACTGGACACAGTGACCAGTTCCTTCCAATCTCTTCATCATCACCTAGATAGGAATTAGAGAGCTTATAACAACATGTATAAGGTCATTAAACCATGGCCATATGCACCTACCCTCTAAAAAAAATACCCAAACCGGAGAAAGGAACAAATAAATATAGAATGGTCAATTTGGGAAGCAAAAATAAGCAGATACGCTCCTAAAATACAAAGAATATTTTGGTATTCAAGTTAAAGTTGTGCTTGTGTGATACTCCAGATGTGAATCCAGCTGTTGAGCACATGAAAAGCAAACACACGCATAGCCTCATCTGGCGCAGAATGGCAGCATTCCAGGACAACAAACTGTCTAGATCTTCTCAAACAAGTTAACGCTGGAATTTGTTTAAAAATAAAATGCTGTAACAAAGAAAACGGCTAAAATTAAATCTATCTTAAAACGGCATATTCACAGCCTGTAGCACTGTAAGGCAAGGGAGAAGCTCAGTGCTTTTACAGATCCTATGGGAAATAGACGGTCACTAACTGACACTCCTTTGTGCAAATGCTCAGTGCCTGGCTGCCACATACAACTATAGCTGGCAAAGTGCTACTTGCATCAAGTTGTGCAGCACCCTCATATAGGATTTATGTCAGTGTTACAGTACAGCACCCTCATATAGGATTTATGTCAGTATTACAGTACAGCACCCTTATATATAATTTATGTTAGTATTACAGTACAGCACCCTCATATAGGATTTAAGTCAGTATTACAGTACAGCACCATCATATAGGATTTATGTCAGTATTACAGTACAGCACTGTCATACAGGATTTATGTCAGTATTACAGTACAGCACCCTCATATATAATTTATGTCAGTATTACAGTACAGCACCCTTATATAGGATTTATGTCAGTATTACAGTACAGCACCCTCATATAGGATTTATGTCAGTATTACAGTACAGCCCCATCATATAGGATTTCTATCAGTATTACTGTACAGCACCCTCATATATAATTTATGTTAGTATTACAGTACAGCACCTTCATATAGGATTTAAGTCAGTATTACAGTACAGCACCCTCATATAGGATTTATGTCAGTATTACAGTACAGCAGTCATATAGGATTTATGCCAGTAATACAGTACAGCACCCTCATATAGGATTTATGTCAGTATTACAGTACAGCACCCTCATATAGGATTTATGTCAGTATTACAGTACAGCACCCTCATATAGGATTTATGTCAGTATTACAGTACAGCACCCTCATATAGGATTTATGTCAGTATTACAGTACAGCATCGTCATATAGGATTTATGTCAGTATTACAGTACAGCACCCTCATATAGGATTTATGTCAGTATTACAGTACAGCACCCTCATATAGGATTTATGTCAGTATTACAGTACAGCACCCTCATATAGGATTTATGTCAGTATTACAGTACAGCACCCTCATATAGGATTTATGTCAGTATTACAGTACAGCATCGTCATATAGGATTTATGTCAGTATTACAGTACAGCACCCTCATATAGGATTTATGTCAGTATTACAGTACAGCACCCACATATAGGATTTATGTCAGTATTACAGTACAGCATTGTCATACAGGATTTATGTCAGTATTACAGTACAGCACCCTCATATATAATTTATGTCAGTATTACAGTACAGCACCCTCATATATAATTTATGTTAGTATTACAGTACAGCACCCTCATATAGGATTTAAGTCAGTATTACAGTACAGTACCCTCATATAGGATTTATGTCAGTATTACAGTACAGCACTGTCATATAGGATTTATGTCAGTATTACAGTACAGCACCCTCATATAGGATTTATGTCAGTATTATAGTACAGCACCCTCATATAGGATTTATGTCAGTATTACAGTACAGCACCCTCATATAGGATGTATGTCAGTATTACAGTACAGCACCCTCATATAGGATTTATGTCAGTATTAAAGTACAGCACCATCATATAGGATTTATGTCAGTATTACAGTACAGCACCCTCATATAGGATTTATGTCAGTATTACAGTACAGCACCATCATATAGGATTTATGTCAGTATTACAGTACAGCATCCTCATATATAATTTGTCAGTATTACAGTACACCACCCTCATATTGAATTTATGCCAGTATTACAGTACAGCACTGACATATAGGATTTATGTCAGTATTACAGTACAGCACCGTCATATATAATTTTTGTTAGTATTAGACTTGTGCATGATCGAAAAATTTGTTTTGGTTCGGATCGATTCGGAAAAATTAGAATGAATTTGTTTCTGATTCATTCGGATTCGAATAAATTCGGCTGGATTCGGTTCGGAAATTCGGAATTTCGGTATGTGTTAGGTGGGATATGCTGTGTATTAGACTAGTATTATGTACTGTATATTAGTTGTAACCCATAGCAGAGTGATATAACCTAATATACTGTACAATACTAGTGTAATCCATGGCCATCCGAATCTACTGAATAAATCCGAACTAATTCGGATTTATTTGTAGATTCGGCACTATTTTAATTCGGAAATTCAAATCGATCCGAATCTCCGAATTTACCGAATTCGGCCGAATTTCCGAATCAATCCGAAATGAATCGCACATATCTAGTTAGTATTACAGTACAGCAACGTCATATAGGATTTATGTCAGTATTACAGTACAGCACCGTCCTATAGGATTTATGTCAGTATTACAGTAGAGCACCGTCCTATAGGATTTATGTCAGTATTACAGTACAGCATCCTCATATATAATTTATGTTAGTATTGCAGTACAGCACCATCATATATAATTTATGTTAGTATTGCAGTACAGCACCGTCATATAGGATTTATGTCAGTATTAAAGTGCAGCACCGTATACAGATGAAAATCAGGGACACCAGTCTGGGTACATACATCAAACACACTTATCTGGTACATACATCACACACACTTATAAGGGTACATACATCACTCACACTTATCAGGGTACATACATCACACACACTTATCAGGGTACATACATCACACACACTTATCAGGGTACATACATCACACACACTTATCTGGTACATACATCAGACACACATATCTGGTACATACATCACACACACTTATCAGGGTACATACATCACACACACTTATCAGGGTACATACATCACACACACTTATCAGGGTACATACATCACACACACTTATCTGGGTACATACATCACACACACTTATCAGGGTACATACATCACACACACATATCTGGTACATACATCACACACACATCTGGTACATACATCACACACACATCTGGTACATACATCACACACACATCTGGTACATACATCACACACACATATCTGGTACATACATCACACACACATATCTGGTACATACATCACACACACATATCTGGTACATACATCACACACACATATCTGGTACATACATCACACACACTTATCTAGTACATACATCACACACACTTATCTAGTACATACATCACACACACATATCTGATACATACATCACACACACTTATCTAGTACATACATCACACACACTTATCTAGTACATACATCACACACACATATCTGGTACATACATCACACACACTTATCAGGGTACATACATCACACACACATATCTGGTACATACATCACACACGCATATCTAGTACATACATCACACACACATATCTGGTACATACATCACACACACATATCTGGTACATACATCACACACACTTATCTGGTACATACATCACACACACTTATCAGGGTACATACATCACACACACTTATCAGGGTACATACATCACACACACTTATCAGGGTACATACATCACACACACTTATCTAGTACAAACATTACACACACTTATCTAGTACATACATCACACACACTTATCTGGTACATATATCACACACACATATCTGGGCACATACATCTCACACACTTATCTGGGCACATACATCTTACACACTTATCTGGTACATACATCACACACACACACACACATATCTGGTACATACAGCACATACACTTATCTGGAACATACACCACACACACTTATCTGGTACATATATTATACACACTTATCTGGGTACATACATTATACACACTTATTGGGGTACATATGTTACACATGCTTATCTGGGTACATACATTACACACTTATTGGGGTACATATGTTACACATGCTTATCTGGGTACATACATTATACACACTTATTGGGGTACATATGTTACATACGCTTATCTGGGTACATATATTGTACACACTTATTGGGGTACATATGTTAGACATGCTTATCTGGGTACATACATTATACACACTTATTGGGGTACATATGTTACATACGCTTATCTGGGTACATATATTGTACACACTTATTGGGGTACATATGTTAGACATGCTTATCTGGGTACATACATTATACACACTTATTGGGGTACATATGTTACACATGCTTATCTGGGTACACATATATTGTACACACTTATTGGGGTACATATGTTACACATGCTTATCTGGGTACATATATTGTACACACTTATTGGGGTACATATGTTACACATGCTTATCTGGGTATATACATTATACACATTTATTGGGGTACATATGTTATACATGCTTATCTGGGTTCATACATCTCACACACTTATCTGGGCACATACATCTTACACACTTATCTGGTACATACATCACACACACACACATATCTGGTACATACAGCACATACACCTATCTGGAACATACACCACACACACTTATCTGGTACATACATTATACACACTTATCTGGGTACATACATTATACACACTTATTGGGGTACATATGTTACACATGCTTATCTGGGTACATACATTATACACACTTATTGGGGTACATATGTTACACATGCTTATCTGGGTACATACATTATACACACTTATTGGGGTACATACGTTACACATGTTTATCTGGGTACATACATTATACACACTTATTGGGGTACATATGTTACATACGCTTATCTGGGTACATATATTGTACACACTTATTGGGGTACATATGTTACACATGCTTATCTGGGTACATAAATTATACACACTTATTGAGGTACATATGTTACACATGCTTATCTGGGTACATATATTGTACACACTTATTGGGGTACATATGTTACACATGCTTATCTGGGTACATATATTGTACACACTTATTGGGGTACATATGTTACACATGCATGCTTATCTGGGTACATATATTGTACACACTTATTGGGGTACATATGTTATACATTCTTATCTGGGTACATACATTATACACATTTATTGGGGTACATATGTTAAACATGCTTATCTGGGTACATACATTATACACACTTATTGGGGTACATATGTTACACGCGCTTATCTGGGAACATATATTGTACACACATATTGGGGTACATATGTTACACATGCTTATCTGGGTACATACATTATACACACGCTTATCTGGGTACATATATTGTACACACTTATTAGGGTACATATGTTACACATGCTTATCTGGGTACATACATTATACACATTTATTGGGGTACATATGTTATACATTCTTATCTGGGTACATACATTATACACACTTATTGGGGTACATATGTTACACACGCTTATCTGAGTACATACATTATACACATTTATTGGGTACATATGTTACACACGCTTATCTGGGTACATACATTATACACATTTATTGGGGTACATATGTTACACACGATTATCTGGGTACATATATTATACACACTTATTGGGGTACATATGTTACACATGCTTATCTGGTACATACATTATACACATTTATTGGGGTACATATGTTATACATGCTTATCTAGATATATACATCACATACACTAATCTGGTTCTATTTTCTATGTGTTAAATACTTTATAAAACCTCATTGTGCTATGTAAGGTACACAACAGAAACAGCTCTGTGTGTTGTACATATAATGACAAGAGGCTATGGGATGTATGTTACTATCATATGATGCTATAACGAGAGGCTACAGCTGTCTCACAATGACAATGAGGAGGGAGATAGTTCTCAGAGCTTCACATGGTCTATACTACATGAAAATCCAATTTCTGGAGTCTATAAATGTTACCTCATCTATCCCTTTAAAAATAAAAATTCCAAATTTGGAGCTGGGTGACTTGTTGCCAACACAGACAAAAATTCATGAGAAATAAGGTTTTTCTATGCACAAAATGCCCCATTACATATAAACCTCTTTGCAGATGTTCTGAGTATATCCTGTTCCCTGAATAACTTTTATGGATCCAATTCCCTGTAGGAATCATTTATGTGAATCTTATAGGATGGTTTGGACAAGCCCACACATAAAATATATGCAGAGAGACAGAAACTCTGGAGTTTTCTTTTCGGCGGTAGCCGTCAAAACCAGCGTTAGAGGCTCCTAACGCTGGTTTTTACCGCCCTCTGGTATTTGGAGCCAGTCATTAAAGGGTCTAACGCTCACTTTCCAGCCGCAACTTTTCCATACCGCAGATCCCCTTACGTCAATTGCGTATCCTATCTTTTCAATGGGATCTTTCTAACGCTGGTATTTAGAGTCGTGGCTGAAATGAGCGTTAGAACTCTAACGACAAAACTCCAGCCGCAGAAAAAAGTCAGTAGTTAAGAGCTTTCTGGGCTAACGCCGGTTCATAAAGCTCTTAACTACTGTGCTCTAAAGTACACTAACACCCATAAACTACCTATGTACCCCTAAACCGAGGTCCCCCCACATCGCCGCCACTATATTTACATTTTTTAACCCCTAATCTGCCGCTCCGTATACCGCCGCCAAATACGTTATCCCTATGTACCCCTAATCTGCTGCCCCTAACACCGCCGACCCCTATATTATATTTATTAACCTCTAATCTGCCCCCACAACGTCGCCACCAGCTACCTACAATTATTAACCCCTAATCTGCCGACCGGAGCTCACCGCTAGTATAATAAATGTATTAACCCCTAATCCGCCTCACTCCCGCCTCAATAACCCTATAATAAATAGTATTAACCCTAATCTGCCCTCCCTAACATCACCGACAGCTAACTTCAAGTATTAACCCTAATCTGCCGATCGGAGCTCACCGCTACTCTAATAATTGTTTAACCCCTTCAGCTACTTCTAACCCTAACCCTAACACCCCCCTAAGTTAAATATAATTTTTATCTAACGAAATAAATTAAGTCTTATTAAATAAATTATTCCTATTTAAATAGGAATAATTTATTTAATAAGAGTTAATTTATTTCGTTAGATTTAAATTATATTTAATTTAGGGGGGTGTTAGGGTTAGACTTAGCTTTAGGGGTTAATCCATTTATTACAGTAGCGGCGAGATTCGGTCGGCAGATTAGGGGTTAATAACTTTATTATAGTAGCGGTGCGGTCCGCTCGGCAGATTAGGGGTCAATAAGTGTAGGCAGGTGGAGGCGACGTTGAGGGGGGCAGATTAGGGGTTAATAAATATAATATAGGGGTCGGCGGTGTTAGGGCAGCAGATTAGGGGTACATAGGGATAATGTAGGTAGCGGCGGTTTACGGAGCGGCAGATTAGGGGTTAAAAAAAATATGCAGGTGTCAGCGATAGCGGGGGCGGCAGATTAGGGGTTAATAAGTGTAAGGTTAGGGGTGTTTAGACTCGGGGTACATGTTAGGGTGTTAGGTGCAGACGTAGGAAGTGTTTCCCCATAGTAAACAATGGGGCTGCGTTAGGAGCTGAAAGCTGCTTTTTTGCAGGTGTTAGTTTTTTTTTCAGCTCAAATGGCCCCATTGTTTTCTATGGGGGAATCGTGCACGAGCACGTTTTTGAAGCTGGCCGCGTCTGTAAGCACCGCTGGTATCTAGAGTTGCAGTGGCGTTAAATTATGCTCTACGCTCCCTTTTTGGAGCCTAACGCACTGAAAACCCAGCCATTCTGTGAACTCTAAATACCAGCGTATTT